>NC_134487.1:105548054-105885554 GCF_040206685.1 Ascaphus truei | reverse complement strand
ACTGGGTGGGTGGGAGGGGGGAACTGGGACTGGGTGGGTGGGAGGGAGGAACTGGGACTGGGTGGGTGGGAGGGAGGGAGGGGGGAACTGGGACTGGGTTGGTGGGTGGGAGGGAGGGGGGACTGGGACACTTGGGTGGGTGGCAGTGACTGGGTGGGTGTGTGGGAGACGGTGGGTGAGTGACTGGGTGGGTGGGTGACAGTGACTGGGTGGGTGAGAGACAGTGACTGGGTGACAGTGACTGGGTGGGTGGGAGACAGTGACTGGGTGACAGTGACTGGGTGGGTGACAGTGACTGGGTGGGGTGACTTACCTTGCCGCCGGACGCTTTCCCCTGCTGCCCCCGATATCCCCAGCTGCCCGGGATGGCAGGTGGCTTGGGGGCACGGGAGGTGGGCTCGGGAGGGGGTGCCACGGGAGGTGAGCTCGGGAAGCTGGCTGCGGGGGGAAGCTGGCTGCGGGGGGAAGCTGGCTGCGGGGGGAAGCAGGCCGCAGTAGGAGCTTGTTCTTCCCCCTCCGTCCCACATAACGTGCGGGCTGCAGAGGAGCTGGTACTTCCTCCTCCGTCCCACGTTGGGAGTGGGGGGGAGGAAGGGAGCGGGCCCTGCGCATGCGCGCGGGACCGCGGGGGGAATCGCCGCCATTTTTTTTAACTTGAGCGGGGGCGTGGGGGGGGGACGGGACGGATGGGGGGGGGGGACGGATGGGGGGGAGGGACACCGGGCGGCCAGCCTTGCTGCGACCCGGCAATTTTGGTGCCGTGGCCCGGTGCTGGGTCGCGACCCACCATTTGGGAAACGCTGAACTAGGAGATGCGTGACACATTTTACATTGTACAATGACAAATGCAGTCATGATTTGAGATATAAAGATAAACACAAGTTGCAGGATTGAGGTATTTCTGACTTTGTGGGTTGTTTTAGCCCAGTGTGTGGAGAGGTGTTAAAAAACATCCTATATAGAGTGCACATATACGCTTGATATTGAATTGTAATTTTGCTGGAAAAAATAGCTTTCGGAATCTTTCCAACTCTCCTTAGTCACATGGAGAGTCCCCCCTAGTAACTGACAAGGTGTATTCTTTTTCTATTTTCTTCATGAAAACAAAACCTTTATCACAATGCAAGCCAATGAAAGAACTTCCTTACCATCTTCCCACTTGCTCTGATTGGAGCTTTTACATGTTGGTCTCTATGCTCCTAACATTGGCAGATCTACTAAATATTGCTAAGATGTAAGGTGCATTAAAGCCAATACATATCCATTGACCATAAGGCTTATCAAATCTTAGTACTGTAAATATGACCCATCACCTTAAAGTAAAAACATAATTTGATGAAAATTTAACATATATATATATATTTAAAAAAAATTGTATTTCATGGTGCCTTTGGAAATATTTAAGACTCTTTTATTACATTGTAAAGGTTAATACAGGAGCATTCAGGGTGGTATGCACTAAACTCAGATAAGGGGGATATGCTCCTATTATCAGAGTTTAGCTAATCTCCCCCGGAGATCTCATTAAGTACACAGAAAATAAAGAATTGAGAAATGATGGTCTCTAAACTAATCTTACCTTGTTGGGATTCTCAATTAAGCATTATCTGGCCATGTGTATGATAATTGTCATGTCAGCTTATGCTCTAGGTATAATATGACTTTCTTCTTGTACATAATCTTCCTCTGAAAGTTATGTACACTTTCAATGTTTTAAGAGTCCACAAGATGCCAATATAAGGAAGCACAGGAAGCAATATGAATTTAGAATAAACAACGCAAATCAAACCAGCTCTTTCCATATTGTTTAGCTGGTCTCTCTAAAGTCTGAATAAAGCTCCTAAAATTAAATCGTTTTTTTTTTTTTTAAATACATCTTGAGCTGACATCCTGCAAAGAAACCTTAACATGAAGAACTATTTAATCATTATATACAGTAAATGGTGCACACATGCTCAATAAAATACTTTACTCTGTGCAGTTGTTGCATGCATTCATGGTCTGCAGTACAAAATACAGTATGGCTCCACTGATGGACCAAGATTTGGTGTGATGAAGCAGACAGAGTATCATAACTTTAAGTTAGTTTGTACATGATGAGCCGAGATTTACGAGGGGTTTGATTTCCTTGGGCTACTCCCTTTTGTCTGATGTCGCTGTTTGTTCAACAGTTTCAACAAGCAAATCTTCCATATCCCTCCCTTAACTTTACAGCCTCTCTGAAAAGGCAGAGAAGAATGGAAATTAGCCTCATTTACAAAGACATCAAAGCAGCAAAGTATTTGCTTTATACATCAAAACAGAATTTGATGGCAGATAAGAACCACTTGGCCCACTTAGTCTGTCCACTTTTCTATCTTTTGGAAAACTTTAGTCCCTATTTGATCTTTGACACTTTTATGTATTCCAAATCCCAAGCATTTTTCAATTTCCTAATTGTATTAGTCTACCAACTCTGCTGGATGGACATTCCACAAATTCACCACCCTTTCTGTTAAGAAGTACTCACATTTCCCTTGAGCCTGTCACCTAACAGGAACCAGGTGTGGTGTGAGTTCAGAGTCAAAGTAGAGGTCAGGACGCCACTTGCAGGAACCAACAGGACTGGGCTGAGCCCGGAGCATAGCAGAAGAGGGTCTGGCTGTGCAACATAAGACTAAAATAGGGCAGATTACATGCAGGATTGTCAGAAACTGGCAAGTGCAGTCAGGGCTGCTGACATATTTGCCAGGGCCCAGGAGTACAGTTTTTACTTCACCACTCCCCTCCACCCCTTGTTCACAGACTTGTGAGCCCCCCTCCTTACCTTGTGAATCCCCTCCTTTATTCACCCCTCTCCCCATGTATTTCTTCCCCTGTCTCTTCCTCACTCACACTCCCCCTCACCCCCTCTCTCTTCCTCAGTCCCTCTCATTTTCCCCTATCACTCAATTACTCTCAGTTCTGCTCCTCAATCCCCCCTCCTTACACTCATTCCTTCCTATCCCCTGACCACACACAAACCCCCCCCTCACAAACAACCCCCCAATACCCATACAATTCCTCCCCACCATACCCACACACTCCCACCCCCAAATACATACAACACTATCCCCTCCCCCCATGCATACAACACACACTTACTTTGAAGATGGTTCAGACCTCTGGTGCCCCAGTGCTCCCCAGCTGCTGCAGGCCTCCCTCTCTCTCCCACACTGGGCCTCTCTCCCGCTGGTATGTACCGGACACTGGGCAAAGCTTCTGGTGCACACTCGCAGCAGCTGGGGTGAGCCAGGGCCTAACGGCAGCCAGAAACCTGGCAGCCGGGTGCAGGTGTGGCCTGACCTCTGGCTGGGCCCAACTTCCAGTGCTGCCCCCCTGAAGCCTACGCGCTGAGGACACTTGTCCCGGCTCTCGATCCACCCCACTCCCCCCCCCCCAAATTGGCAGCTCTGAGTGCAGTACCGCAGAATGAGGCTAAAGTGAAGTCAGGAACTGGATAAGGTCAGTGCAGGCATGAACAAGCTCATGGATGCCAGGAACTGGAACAGGTTAACCACTGCACAACAGCGCCATGAAACAAGACGTTATCAGTACCATGAAGAAAAACAAAAAAAGCGCAAAAAAGTGGAGTGAAATGTGAGACGTGATACAGCTAAATTCCAATTGGCAAGAAAACAATAATACATTGGTGATAAAAGTGCTCAAAATTAAAAATAAGTTAGCCCTCACAACAAGGTTGTGAGGTGGGCATGTAAGCTGGAAGCAGAAGCATAGTCAGACCAGCCAAGGTCAAGGCAGGCATGAGCAACACTTAGGCTGCGGTCCCAGTAACTACTACAGCGCACGCCTCGCCGTGCACTGTGCAATCAAGCCCCGCCCCCCCCCCCCCAGTCAGGCCGGTCCCAGTTCCAACTTGTCGCGCACCTTTCCCCAGCGGTGCGCGACGGTTTTTCAGACAGGCAGGGGAATTTGAGATTAGCATTTGTGACAGAGGCGTGGCCACGCCCTCGCCGGCGGTTCAGCCAATGAGGGCGAACCAGCCGCGGGACATCATGGCCACGCCCCTGCAAACCCACCGCCACGCCCCCTCCCTTCACAAACCTTCCCTGTCCCCTCAGACCGCCAATCGCGGTGTAGCACTGTGCACGTGCCGCCCCCCCAGCCGGGCGCGCATGCCACAGTGAAGACTGGGGACTCACCCTTAGGCAAGTCGATGTCAGGCAGGCTGCAAACAGGAGCCTAGTTCAAGGAAGCATATTTCAGAGCATGTTGCCAGTCAGTGCTGCAGGCCAGACAGATGAGGAACACCCTGACAGCAAGGCTAGAAGATGGCTGAATTGCATGGTCTGGAAACCATTAAGCAGGAAACACTCACCTTTTAAAGGAAGCTCAGGTGTGTATCCAGGAGTCTAATTACAAGCAGATGCAGCAACAGCAAGCAGTTCAGGTAACTTACTAGAGCTCAGATGCACACAGTTGACATCAGATAATGTAGCTTGCAGGTAGAGCTGCTGAGTTTGAATGTTAGAGTTCAAAGTTCAGATCTTTTGTAGTTTGATAGCATTCCCCCCCCCCCCCCCACCATCCCCCCTCTTCTCCAAAGGTACTTCTATGTGCCAAGAAGCCCAATATATGCACCTAAGGCTGAGTCCATGCTCCCTGCTTGCTCGCTGAGGCGCGCTGAGGCTCAGGGAAAGCTTTCCCTGGCCTTACGGTTGCTTACCGCACGCGCCGTCAGGGGGCGGGCCGGGGGCGGGCGCGTCACTGGCTGGGGGCGGGCCAGTGACGTCACGGAGCTGATTCGCCCTCATTGGGCGAACCGCTCATGTGACCGGCCTGTCGCGTCGGCAAGCGGGGGAATTTTAGATTCCCCTAAGATCTGCGCTTCCGCAAGCGCGCGGAAGCGCAGGTGAGCCCCTACTTAAACCGCTCTAATTGCGGCTGTAGGGGCTCAGTGCTGAGCGGGAGCGCGTGTCAGCACACTTCCGCCAGCAAGCAGTAAACATGGCCGAGGCCTAAGGCCTGGTGTCTCTTGATAGGGTGGGGCTGAAGCGGACTAGATCTGAATGTAGGGCTGGTACTGACCAGATCGGGATGCATGGCTGATACTATGAAGGTGAGGATGAGTGGCCAGAATTGATCAAGCAGACATGCAATGCCGGAGCAATCCGGAATCTGATTGCAGGGCCAGAACAAATCAAACGACTGCAATGCTGGAACTGTCCAAAACTGGATGAAGAGCTGGGATTTGTAAGAAATGTCAAGCTCAGAGCTGGAACTCAGAATTCAGATCAGAATACAAGACTGAAATGGTCAGATTAGGCTACTGGACCAAGCAGAAGGGGATGTGTAAGGCTGCGGTCCCAGTGATCACTGTGACACGCGCGCCACTGCTTTATTACATTGCTTGTTTACTTATAAATCAGTTTAAATAAAAACTCACAGGTCCCTTTCCTTTGTACTAGTTGCCATTCATACTGTATTCTATCATTGGATTTTTTGTTAACCAAGTGCATTATGTTGCACTTTATGCAATTAAATTTTAGTTGCCACTCTCTTGATCATTCCTCTAATCTACCTCAATCATTAATCCTTTTGTTTCTACCATCCACCGCCACGGGAGTGTAAACCATCAAGGAAAGAGCAAAAAGACAGCCCAGGAGATACACCTTCACTAAGGAGCACAAAGACATCCCAGGAGATACACCTTCCACTAAGGAGCACAAAGACAGCCCAGGAGATACACCTTCAACTAAGGAGCACAAAGACAGCCCAGGAGATACACCTTCCACTAAGCAGAACAAGGACAGCCCAGGAGATACACCTTCCACTAAGGAGCACAAAGACAGCCAGGAGATACACCTTCCACTAAGGAGCACAAAGACAGCCCAGGAGATACACCTTCCACTAAGGAGAACAAGGACAGCCCAGGAGATACACCTTCCACTAAGCAGAACAAGGACAGCCCAGGAGATACACCTTCCACTAAGGAGCACAAAGACAGTCCAGGAGATACACCTTCCACTAAGGAGCACAAAGACAGCCCAGGAGATACACCTTCCACTAAGGAGCACAAAGACAGCCAGGAGATACACCTTCCACTAAGGAGCACAAAGACAGCCCAGGAGATACACCTTCCACTAAGGAGAACAAGGACAGCCCAGGAGATACACCTTCCACTAAGCAGAACAAGGACAGCCCAGGAGATACACCTTCCACTAAGGAGCACAAAGACAGTCCAGGAGATACACCTTCCACTAAGGAGCACAAAGACAGCCCAGGAGATACACCTTCCACTAAGGAGAACAAGGACAGCCCAGGAGAGAATCAGCGCTAACACACTTTATTGAATAAACCCCAGTCTCCTACGTCTTAAATACTTCAGTCACAGGGTCCTTGGAAGTTTGCTACACGCCAAAGAGGCAGGTACAACAAATCCATCTAACTACATCAGTCCATTAAAATAAAATGATAATTTCACGTTATAATGCATATGAAAATGCTCCATATCAACTGTGGATTATGGAATTTAAATTCCATTTCTTTACAGGTGAATTTTACTATACGTCCAATATATCCAACCATGACTGTGTCAAGCAATGCTGTGTCTAAAAGCTCTACATGATAAACTTGTTGCCTTTTTAATAAGAATGTATCACCGCAAAATAAAGTATTCTAATTGTGTGTTACAGCTGATTTATAATCGTGTCCCTACTAGTAATTTCACTACTGCTTTGCTCCAATCTTGCCAGCTGTCATTGCCAGCTCTGGCCTGTGGGCCATGACGACCGTCAGATAAAATATCCAATTAGGCTTCAATTTTGCTGACACACCAAATATATGCTAAAATAAGAGAAGATAATCTCTATATTGTGTACTTTTGGCAACATCACTTGTCTAAATACTTTTCATATATACATATTGGTTATATGATTTCAAAGTCTGACTGATTTCCTCATGCAATGCTTCATATACAGCTCTGGGAATAATGTAATGGAAATATATTTTAATGATTGCTCATGGTACCAAGGAGAACCTGTCTTCATCTGGTAAAAGTCAAGTGCTTCATAGGCTTAGTGCAAACATGAAACACCTGCTGTGTTCTTTCTTCAAGACATCTAAAATATATATTGGTATACTAGACCAGAGGTGCGCAAACTTTGTGCACTGAGCCCCCCCCCCCCCTGCCTGCCCTACCCCCCCCCCCCTTCCCTTCCCAAAAATCCAGCGTCAAATGTTGCGTGTGGTCACGTGCTGTGACATCATATGACCGGCGGCGTCATTTGATGCATTTTGCCACCTGCAGCATCATTTGACGCCGCGTCGCCGAGCAAGGTAGGAGACACTGTAGAGGCTTCAAGCAATCCCCCAGCACTTTATTTAAATGCCGTGGAGAAGAGCGTGGGGCCTCTGCAGCCGCCACGCCCTCCAGAAAAATCTTGCACACCTCTGTACTAGACCACTAGAGTGGTGTTTACAGATTATTTAAAGCAGCAGACGACAAAAGATGCAAAGTTCTGTGGCGAAGATCATGTGATCAGCAGTTACTAGATACAATATGTGCACTGCTGGAAAGAGGGCAGGGCTCAAAAAGAGGTGTGCACAGCCTGTTTCAGAAGAGGAAGGGGATATGACTTTGTAAATGGTCGCTATAGAAACAAAAAAGGCTTGTTACATTATAATATATTAAAAATGTTATTCAGAATTGTTGTTTTTTTAAATGCTACAAGTATTTTCTCATAGTACAGAACTGATTTATTTTAAAAAAAAATTCACTTGCTTCAGGAACAAGACCCATTATGGTTTCCCCTCTCACAGAGGTAAAAGGAAGTGTTCACAGTGTAGTGTAGGACTTGCATTATTTTGGTTATACCTTGACGTTGGTATGCAGGCTTATGACGCCTTTGGCCAAAGGGTTAACTAAATAACCAATTATTATTATTGAAGTATTTTACTTTATATGTTTTGTCAATTGGATGCAGCATTGGGCACCCCCTGTCTCTTATTATATACAATTGCCACGCTCAGTAGCTCTCTGGTTGACATAAAATATATATTCACTTTGTGGTGGGTGTGGGAGTTTGAGCTTGCTGGGTATCTGTGTTAACTTATTTAAAAAAAAGACACGTAGGATATTGCTTGATCTGCAGCTTTTATAAACAGTAATGTATAAGACCTCTGCTAATTACAGATATCATGTAAATGTTTGTAATAAAGGAGCCCTTACTGTTTTAATTATACAGTGTTATTCTAAATTATAGCTGTCCCACTCCCAAATTGAGAATGGCCAGTATACCAACAAGATGCCCAAGATGTATCAAAGAAAAAATGCCTAATCATTTCATTCTGCCTTTTTTTAAACATGTGTAACCAAGTCTCCTTGGACTAACATTTGCCTGGCCCTGACCTCACTGTAAGTCCCTATAAAGGTGGGCAGCGTGGGCATGATTCCTGAGGGGATCCGTTATAATGTTCAGTGTGTGAAATGTTACATTGTTCAGCAGGTATGAACAATAAAGTTATAGTGGCCTCTCACTAAAGTAAGGGGGGCCTATGACAAGAATAGGCTGGCTTACTAGCTACTCCCCAAGGAAGGAGGTGGGTGCTCTTCAACAGTATATAGTGTAGAGCAGTGAGTGTGAGTAAGGCTGCATCCACGCTGCCACTGACCGCACTTAGCGTGGTCAGCACAATCAATCAATTTAAATTTGTCCGGCCATGCTCACGCGGCGAGCGCTCGTGAGCGTGCACGTACGCTCACGGGCACTGGGCACTTGCCGAGACAAATTTAATTGACTTTGAGGCGCGCTGAGGGGTCACATGACCTCCTCAGCCAATCAGCGCCAGTCAGTGTTTTGGCCACGCCCCCGCTTACAGGAAAAGTTGCCGGACACCTGAACGCTCATGCTTGTAGAGTTGGTGACGTCACCACTCTCAAGCATGAGCGCGGTCCGTGGCACAAGGGACGCAGCCTTAGTTCTGTCTGGGATAGTGATCAGAGAAGGATGTTCTTCTGGAAGAGATGCTAGAGTATACAGATACTGCAGAGAGGTCTTCTGCTAGAGAAGTGACTGAGGCCTAGTCCAAGAAGGGATAGGGTACAGTGATAATGATCCAGTGAATGTAGTACAAATACTATTGCCAATAAACTTCAGTCATAGCAACAACTGGTGTAGTCCTTGAAGCATGGTAATGACTAAAGGAAAGAAGTGTCCATGAGATGCATCCTGAAAACCTCAGGTTCTTCTTGGACTGGAAGCGCTGACCACTGAGGAAATCACCGCGAACCTGTCCTGATACTCCCCACACCACCGCGGAGATCTCCGGCCTTCTGTTTGCCTCACAGGTATGACCACAGCAGCCACAGAATACACTGGTAGCAAGACCATTTCCCATGGTCCAGTTTTTTTGTCCCATGATCAGGGGCGTAGCCCAGGTAAGGCCTGAGCGGGTAAGGGTTTGCTCTAAAACATAGAGGCAACAGTGTCAGCACAGGAGTGAGGGCTCCAAGTGAGCAGGCTAGTGTCTGTGTGCTGTGTCTGTGTGCTGTGTGTCTGTGTGCTATGTCTGTGTGCTATGTCTGTGTGTTGTGTGTCTGTGTGCCTGTGTGTCAGTGCCTATGGGCTGTGTGTCAGTGTCTGTGTGCCTGTGTGTCCGATGCTGTATGCCTGTGTATCAGTGTCTGTGTGCTATGTATGTGTATTGTGTGTCTGTGTGATGTGTGCCTCTGTGTCTGATGCTGTATACCTGGGTATCAGTGTCTGTGTGTTGTTCTGTGCTGTGTGCCAGTGTGCTGTGTTCTGTCTGTCTGCGTCTGTGCTGTGTTCTATGTCCATCATCTGTTCATCTGTGTACTGTGCTGTGTGTCATTGTCTGTGTGTTGAGTGTGTATGTTGAATGTCTGTGTTGTGCTGTATGTTACTGTCTACAGGGCCGCCAACGGGGGGAGAGCTGGGACAACTATGAAAATCTTCATCTCTTGTACAATTTCTTTTTAAGCTTAGTAAATAAAAATACCACCTATGAGCACATTTACATGTCTCACACAGGTCCTCAAACCTGCCTTTCCCCTTTATCTCTTGACATACAATGTTTTCATTGCAGCCAGGAATTCTGGGTAATGATATGCAAATGAGCACTCAGTGTCACTCGTTGCTTCTCACCCATTTTAACATGGAGCACTATAAGCTTATGCCTGCCGTATTACACAGCTTTTCCAGCACAGCCTGGGTTAAAGACGTGCATAGCCTGTAAACCTACCCATAGACCTTTTTGGGTCTCAGTGTGTGGATGGTTATACTGGCCTTGCAATATGAATCTGGGTGTGAACAACCAGACAAAGTAAGTTATTTTGATTAAAATGTGAGAAATGGTCCAAAAGGAATGTTTGATATCCATTTTTATTAACATGATTGTTTGTTGCATGAAAATTGTTTAATATACATTTTAAAATGATAAGCTAAACATTCCCAAATCTAAAAATTCTACCCTATGCTTACTAAAAATGAGATAAAAGACAAATTCTGATCATTCACATTTAAATACTTTAAATATTCCTATAATATCTCTCTCTTAGATAACCCCCCCCCCCATCATCTATTAAACGTTTCAATAACACAAGATTGGCTCAAAATGGGTTATTATATTGGCATCCTCCCATAGCCCTAAAAAAAAAATAGTCCAACTTGGGGCAAACCTAGAACCTATGGCTGTACCACACAGTTGTATATTTAAAAAAAAGTTATTATACCAAAAATAATTTTGTTCCAACATAAATTTGATAATATTTATTAAATATATAATCTGCTCCTCCTTCATATTATCTTTATCTACAAATTATTCAATAGTATTAAATCCTTTATTACATTCAATGTAGGTGTCTAAAGATTGGACATCACAGGTGACTAAAATAAACTCTTGTTTCCACTTTATTGAATTAAAAATATTTAAAATGTGTAATATCACTTAAATGGGATCTGAGGATCTGATGGGATCTGAGGTTAGTAACATAACTTTAGAGAGAGAAAAAATATTGTGAATCTTTATGCAGTTAGAGAATAAATCCCTGAGATGATGACTTCCTAGTGGAGTTTGCAAACTTTTATGTTGTTTGAGGTGGTAGTAAAATGCCGGAGTTGTTGAAGTTAGTTAATTAAAAAATCAAATTCTCTTTTGTTTATAAGGTTATCTTCTAACCCCTTATTAAGATAAAGTCTTATGTATAGAAAATCCTCAGTCTGATCTTTTTTTAATTACCCAAGAGCAATTGGAAATATTAGTGTGTGCTCATCTGCATGTCTTAGACAGGTCTGCAACCCTGCCTTTCAAAATTATTACCCAGCATACAGTGCTTCCACTGCAGCAAGGTATTCTGGGAAATGAACAAACATCAGAGCAATAGCTCCTATTTCTGGTGCTCAAAGTCTCTCACCAGTCTGATAGATCAGAGGAAAAAAACGAGTGGCGCACAGCCAGGGAGCCAGGTGTGGAGTAAAAAAACTTTTCTTTATTGCAGCATGGTGAGAGACAAATTCACCCCCTTGGGGGACACAGACAGGGACCTCCTACGCATTTCAGACCAACAGGTCCTTTATCAAGGAGTATGGGATATGTTTAGACTGGGCACCTTATATATCTGATGTTTGATGGTTAAATTACAAAAATCTGTGGATAATTGCGTCGCGGACCCACCGCGCATGCGCGTGACGTCACACGGAGCATCGCTCCAACAACCCATGGGATTGTGGGTAATTACCGCCCCCAAATGACGCCCGCGCATGCTCCTAGTGCTCCGTGAAGGCAAGAGGCTATTCCCTTACTCTCAGCCTCCTCTCCCGCCCCGAGTGACGTCACGAAGTGCTCCGATTGGCTGAAGCTCACCGCTTTGCCACCAATGACTGTGTGGGGCAGACGGAACAGCTCCAATCACACGGAGCCCCGCACGGCCACACTGTGAGCTGGAAGGGACAGGCAGAGAGAAAAATTTGTATTAACTGGAGTCACAATAGGAGCAGGCTAAAAAATAAAGTAAACAACATCCTTTTAAGCTCCTATTGGAAATGGTGCCCATTCTAAAGTCAGATCCCACTTAAACAAAGACATACAAGTGAATACATATCAAGGATCTAGGATCCTTATCAGCACAAATGCTGGCAAAATTAACATACAAATATAAAATTGATTAAAAACAAAATGAATCAGATCAGCAAGACTTGAATATAGTGTCTTGTTTTTCTGAGTCTTCCAAAGGGGAAGAGGAATCAGTTATGCTATTCCTGCGATTACTCAATTATCTATTACAAATCATGACCTTAGATTAATCAATGGCTCTTAAAGGTAATCACTATGACAGCCCTAAACAATAGGCTCAGGTATTGATCTGTGGCAATGCCACCTCTATTGTAAGGGCTCAACCCGTATGTCCGGGTCTAGTACAAGACACAATATATTAAAGAAACTGACACAAAATATTGTCAAAAACGTAGTGCTAAGTAATGGGATAATTCATGCAATTTTTGTTTTACATCTGCGTGAAGATCTCATTATTATGTCAAAAAATGACAATAGGATAAGTATTAATATTGTAATTTTACAGCATTTACAGTTATAGAGAGTTTTTATTTAATTATTTAAGAAAATTACTCAGATTCCACTCTACATTCAGACCGCAGGGGGTTCTAGTCTGAAGCATAAATATCCAATATGCCTCCCTGCGGTCCAGAAGGTTGAGTGAGTCACCTCCCCTTTCATTTAGAAAGATCTGTTCAATACCTTGAACTTTTAGCCCATTTAGGCTCCCTTTTGGGCATTGTGAAAAATGTTTTGAGACCGGGTGAGAAGTGTCTCCTTTTCTGATTAACCTAATATGTTCAAGGATTCTGTTCTTTAGCGGTCTAATTGTCCTACCCACGTAGTTTATCCCACACCCACATGTTAAGAGGTATACTACGTTGTTAGTATCACAATTTATAAATGATTTTATACGAAATTCTTGTTTAGAATTTAAAGTCCTAAAGCATTGTGAGGGTGTCACAAATTGGCAGATCTTACAGCCTCCACATCTGTATGAGCCCTTGGTTACAAATTTTCTGGTAGATAGGGTGGAGGATGCAACATAACTGGGCGACACATAACTTGCGATGGTTTTTGCCTTACGGTAGACAAAACGGGGGCCTTGTTTAACGCATTCCTTAAGGCTGCTATCCATTTGGAGAATATTCCAATGTTTGCGTATAATGTTTTGTACTTTATGACTACATCTGTTGTATTGTGTAATCATGAGTGGAACATCCCCTTTCGAAAACCCAGTGTCTTTTTTATTATGTCTCAATGTTTTCGTTTCCATCAGAGGGGCTATAATATGGATGGCCTGATTGATACCTCCAAAGAAATTGCACTGACAAATAGAGAGGATTTATTTAAAAAGACCAAGGGTGATCCTGACAAGGATAGAATAACATTGAGACATAATAAAAAAGACACTGGGTTTTCGAAAGGGGATGTTCCACTCATGATTACACAATACAACAGATGTAGTCATAAAGTACAAAACATTATACGCAAACATTGGAATATTCTCCAAATGGATAGCAGCCTTAAGGAATGCGTTAAACAAGGCCCCCGTTTTGTCTACCGTAAGGCAAAAACCATCGCAAGTTATGTGTCGCCCAGTTATGTTGCATCCTCCACCCTATCTACCAGAAAATTTGTAACCAAGGGCTCATACAGATGTGGAGGCTGTAAGATCTGCCAATTTGTGACACCCTCACAATGCTTTAGGACTTTAAATTCTAAACAAGAATTTCGTATAAAATCATTTATAAATTGTGATACTAACAACGTAGTATACCTCTTAACATGTGGGTGTGGGATAAACTACGTGGGTAGGACAATTAGACCGCTAAAGAACAGAATCCTTGAACATATTAGGTTAATCAGAAAAGGAGACACTTCTCACCCGGTCTCAAAACATTTTTCACAATGCCCAAAAGGGAGCCTAAATGGGCTAAAAGTTCAAGGTATTGAACAGATCTTTCTAAATGAAAGGGGAGGTGACTCACTCAACCTTCTGGACCGCAGGGAGGCATATTGGATATTTATGCTTCAGACTAGAACCCCCTGCGGTCTGAATGTAGAGTGGAATCTGAGTAATTTTCTTAAATAATTAAATAAAAACTCTCTATAACTGTAAATGCTGTAAAATTACAATATTAATACTTATCCTATTGTCATTTTTTGACATAATAATGAGATCTTCACGCAGATGTAAAACAAAAATTGCATGAATTATCCCATTACTTAGCACTACGTTTTTGACAATATTTTGTGTCAGTTTCTTTAATATATTGTGTCTTGTACTAGACCCGGACATACGGGTTGAGCCCTTACAATAGAGGTGGCATTGCCACAGATCAATACCTGAGCCTATTGTTTAGGGCTGTCATAGTGATTACCTTTAAGAGCCATTGATTAATCTAAGGTCATGATTTGTAATAGATAATTGTGTAATCGCAGGAATAGCATAACTGATTCCTCTTCCCCTTTGGAAGACTCAGAAAAACAAGACACTATATTCAAGTCTTGCTGATCTGATTCATTTTGTTTTTAATCAATTTTATATTTGTATGTTAATTTTGCCAGCATTTGTGCTGATAAGGATCCTAGATCCTTGATATGTATTCACTTGTATGTCTTTGTTTAAGTGGGATCTGACTTTAGAATGGGCACCATTTCCAATAGGAGCTTAAAAGGATGTTGTTTACTTTATTTTTTAGCCTGCTCCTATTGTGACTTCAGTTAATACAAATTTTTCTCTCTGCCTGTCCCTTCCAGCTCACAGTGTGGCCGTGCGGGGCTCCGTGTGATTGGAGCTGTTCCGTCTGCCCCACACAGTCATTGGTGGCACAGCGGTGAGCTTCAGCCAATCGGAGCACTTCGTGACGTCACTCGGGGCGGGAGAGGAGGCTGAGAGTAAGGGAATAGCCTTTTGCCTTCACAGAGCACTAGGAGCATGCGCGGGCATCATTTGGGGGCGGTATTTACCCACAATCCCATGGGTTGTTGGAGCGATGCTCCGTGTGACGTCACGCGCATGCGCAGTGGGTCCGCGACGCAATTATCCACAGATTTTTGTAATTTAACCATCAAACATCAGATATATAAGGTGCCCAGTCTAAACATATCCCATACTCCTTGATAAAGGACCTGTTGGTCTGAAACGCATAGGAGGTCCCTGTCTGTGTCCCCCAAGGGGGTGAATTTGTCTCTCACCATGCTGCAATAAAGAAAAGTTTTTTTACTCCACACCTGGCTCCCTGGCTGTGCGCCACTCGTTTTTTTCAACTGGATGTCTCTGGATTCTGGATCCTTTCTGGCTTGCACGCCGGCAGAAAAAACCTGGAGATGACGTGAGTGGGGTTTATTGGCTTAGACTATTATAGTTGGGTTTGACTGCAAAAAAGTCAACATTATACCTACATGTCTTTATTCTGCCTACCCACTCCCATTGGTATCTCCAGGGGTTATTAATATTTATGCCTTTGGATGGAGTTGCTGCGGGTTTGAGCACCCCAATTCCTTCACCTGATAGATCAGAGGAACAGTTCTGCTGTGAACGGAACAGATATTTACTCTCAATGAGAGCTGATTACTCACGGCTGGTGACCGGGTGATAAGTGGAGGGCATCGATGTATGTATATCTCTCAGGTAAGTCCGTTGCTCACCCCCTTCAGGTATGTGGTCCGGACATGTATCTCGACTGGCTCATCATCTATGGCACTGGCAATGTCGAGTTGTAGGGTCTCGGTGTCCCCCTGCTTGCCACTTCTTCCGGCGGCAGTCTCTGCAGCACAACCCTCTGTCCGCAACAAGCTCCGACGGGACTCCCAGCCTCTCTCCTCGATCAACTCCGCATCACCACTTGCCGGATACGTAATGAAGCATATGATATGGTGGCCCACAGCCTACAATCTCAAACGCATATGATCCTCTGGTCTGCGTGCTCCCTGGTGTGGAAAGATCAGCATGCAGTAACTCCCCAAGGGGGAACAAAACCGGTGCTGTCACGGGAGACTCCTGTGGTGGGTAGGATCTCGGTGGCCGGAACAGTACGAGCATAGTAGGGGTCACAAGCAGGGGTCCGAGGCAGGCGGCAGGTAGCGAAGTCAGGTACAAGCAGAGGTCCGAGGCAGGCGGCAGGTAGCGAAGTCAGGAAACAAGCAGAGGTCTGAGGCAGGCGGCAGGTAGCGAAGTCAGGTAACAAGCAGAGGTCGGCAACGAGGAGACTGGAACAGGACAGGGGAGCAAGGACAGGTCTGGGGGCAGGGACTGAGAACAGGAACAAACAGGGACAAGCCAGATTACCAGCAAGGGCTTTTACTGTGAACAGACTTCTATAATACAGGTACAGGTACAGAAACAGATCAGGAATCAGAAGCATGTGCATTAGGAGTCTGACTTCAAGCAAAGGCAAAAGCAACAGACAGGAAGCAAGCTATAAAGGACAGAGACAGGAGCAACAAGAAGACAGACAGACAGAGGAACCCAGAGCCAACAGAAGGCAGCAGCACACCCAGTGGACAAGGAAGCTATGGCTAGGCAGGAGGTCTAGGCGACCCTGACATTACTCCCCCCTCTCGAGAGCGTTCTCCGGACGATCCTCCAGGCTCTTCCCGGAGGCCTTGATGAAAAGTGGACTCAAGGTGACCCACTTCTGGTGGTTTGTCAGCGGGCAGAGGGTACGGCACAGGTACATTGGTTGCTGCAAGGAACCTCCGAATCGGTGCATTCAGCCCAAAAGCAGGGGCAGAGACATCAGGAATGTGTGCATCAAGGACGGCTGCAGCCTTTTGACATGAGTCATTGGGGACACAGAGTTCGCTCTCCATGGTCTCCTGGACTGTCTTTGTGCTCCTTAGTGGAAGGTGTATCTCCTGGGCTGTCTTTGTGCTCCTTAGTGGAAGGTGTATCTCCTGGGCTGTCTTTGTGCTCCTTAGTGGAAGGTGTATCTCCTGGGCTGTCTTTTTGCTCTTTCCTTGATAGTTTACACTCCCGTGGCGGTGGATGGTAGAAACAAAAGGATTAATGATTTAGGTAGATTAGAGGAATGATCAATGGTCTCCTCTTGCGATGAATGAAAAACCAGCTATTCGAGTTTTCAGCTCTTCCTCCAGCGAGGCTCTGGTTATGCTCAGTGTGGACTTCAGCTCCTCATGCTGTTCTTTGGGGACACACTGGGTACTCAAATAATCTTGCAGCATCTTTATTTTGTAGGCAGTCTGGAAACTTTCTTCCTGCAGAACTCGCTGCTTTTCTTCAGCATTCACCCATTTCTCCTTGGTATCCTGCAGATGTGTACGCAGTTCTCGCAGCTGACTCTGCAGCATATTTTCTGCTTGTGTGCGCCGCTCCAGGGAGACACGTTCTTCTTGCAGCACTCTCTCTGCATTCTGCAGTGCTGTCTGCACATCTAACTTTTCCTGGGCCAACTGTTTCTTCTCCTCTCCTAATTTATGGAGTTTCTTATCTCCTTCACTGACTTGGACATAGAGATTCTTGCACTCTTGGGTTACAGTTTCAAAACTGATATTTAACCCTTCGAAGATTTCTCTCAATGAACATAGTTCTGTGTTGAAGTGGCAACTCTTCTCCTTAGAGGCTTCCAGCTCTGTAGTAAGCCTGTGAACCTCTTTCTGAGATGCTTCCAGTGCTGCGTCAACTTGAGCCATGAAACTCTGGTACTGGGCAGAATCAGCGTAGGCCTTCTCCAGCTTACTTGACAAGATCAACCTGTCATTCTCCAACTGATATTTTTCTTTTTCCCAGTCACCCTCTGCTTTTTCCAGCGCTAATTGCATCCTTGACTTTTCTTCTATCAATAGTCTCTTCTCCTCTTCTGATTCATGGAGTCTTTTATCTCCTTCACTGGCTTGGACAGAGAAGTTCTTACTCATTTGGTTTATAATTTCAAACCTACTATTTAACTCTTCGGAGGCGTCTCTCATAGAACGTATCTCTGTTTTCAAGTAGCATCTCTCCTCCCGAACGACTTCCATCTCTTTTTTGAAGTAGCAAACCTCCTCCTGGGAGACTTTAAGCTCTGTATTAAGCCTGTCAATTTCCTTCATAGAGATTTCCAGGAATTCGTTACTTTTAGAAGCGAGGCACCGATTCTCAGCAGCATCAGTATATGCCTTCTCCAGCTCAGCTGAAATGCCATCCAGGTCACTCTCCAACTGCTCTTTTTCTTTCTCCTGGAGAACACACTTAGCAATTGCTGAGGATAGACAGTTTTGTAGTGCAGAATTAGCTTCTTGCTCCTAATCTAAACGTCCTTAAAGACAATCAATCGCTTTCTGTGCAGCTTGAAGCGTCTGAGATGGGGCATCTTTCTTCTATTCCACTATTCTTGGGATACGTCTGTGAGTTGCCTTAAGATGCAGCATATCTCTTTCATCAAATGCAGACTCTGAGGTTAAATTTTCATTCTTAATTCCTTCTGCAACTTCCACAGTAATGCCTCCCTTCTTTTTCTTCTTCTTCTTCCTTGCTTTGAGAAGTTCTGAAGAATCAGTGGTACTGTGTTCACATTTACTGCTCAAGACTGTTTGAGTGGGAGCCATAATTTCAGACATGAGGAAACCACACTTCCTAAGAAACCAGTAAAGAGGAAATGTGTTTTTAAAACAGAAGCATTAGAATGAACAACAGGAATATTAGACACAGAGAGACACAAGATAAGAGAGCTGACCTTTTGAGACTTTAGCATCAGTCACAGAGATTTATAAATGCAAGGAAAAAACATAGACAGAGAAACCTGTAGTTATATCTGAAACTTTAGAAATCAGGCGTAGGGATATCATACAGACAGAGAGAACCTGCAGTTACATCTGAATCTTTAGGCATCAGGCGTAGGGATATCATATAGACAAAGAAAACCTGCAGTTGAATCTGAAACTTTAGATATCAGGCATAGAAATATCATAGACAGCAGGAAACTAATACAGAGAAAACTTGTAGTTAGATCTGAAACTTTTGACATCGGACATAGGAATATCAGACAGAGAACCCTGCAGTCAAATCTGAAACCTTTGATATCAGGCATAGGGATATCATATGTTGCAGAGAAAGAAACTTTAGGGGAACTTGCAGGTAAACCTGAAACCTTAGAACCAATCATATGAAAAACTATAGATGCAAAAAAAACAAAGCATGCAGCAACAAAATAATGGGAGCATTTTTGTCTTTTGAAATTGGGACCCTGTGAACAGTAGTGGTCCAACCAGGGAAAGCAGTAAATCAAGGTAACCGTCTTAAATAGAAATGTGAGTCTGAAAATCTGCAGTGGCCCACCCACAATGCAGAGACAATTCTTTTCCAGGTAATGAAAGTCTGAAAATGGCAAAAACAGGTACTGCAGGGAGGGTTTTTTTTTTTTTTTAAAGGGAATTCTTCTCAGGGAGAAAGTGGCACAAAAAACGCTGCAGAAACCTTTGCAGCAACAAAACCTTCAGGATCCCAACTGGGATTTAAAAAAAAAAAAAAAAAAAAAAGTACTTATCTTCCTCCAAGCGGATGGGGTCTGATGAAGCAGGAAGGCAGAGAATCTGTTCCAGCGAGATCCAGAAGTGGCCTTTGCTTTCTGTCACGGGAGACTCCTGTGGCGGGTAGGATCTCGGTGGCCGGAACAGCACGAGCATAGTAGGGGTCACAAGCAGGGGTCCGAGGCAGGCGGCAGGTAGCGAAGTCAGGTACAAGCAGAGGTCCGAGGCAGGCGGCAGGTAGCGAAGTAAGGAAACAAGCAGAGGTCCGAGGCAGGCGGCAGGTAGCGAAGTCAGGTAACAAGCAGAGGTCGGCAACGAGGAGACTGGAACAGGACAGGGGAGCAAGGACAGGTCTGGGGGCAGGGACTGAGAACAGGAACAAACAGGGACAAGCCAGATTACCAGCAAGGGCTTTTACTGTGAACAGACTTCTATAATATAGGTACAGGTACAGAAACAGATCAGGAATCAGAAGCATGTGCATTAGGAGTCTGACTTCAAGCAAAGGCAAAAGCAACAGACAGGAAGCAAGCTATAAAGGACAGAGACAGGAGCAACAAGTAGACAGACAGACAGAGGAACCCAGAGCCAACAGAAGGCAGCAGCACACCCAGTGGACAAGGAAGCTATGGCTAGGCAGGAGGTCTAGGCGACCCTGACAGGTGCACAGCATCAGTCGTGAGATGAGTAATTCAGAAGGATTTATTCATATAAAAACATGGACAGAAAAAAACTGATTCAGTCACTCTAACGTGTTGCTTTGATAAAGAACCCTGCGTGTGAAACGCGTTAGAGGGACTGAATCAGTTTTTGTCTGTCCATGTTTTTATATGAATAAATCCTTCTGAATTACTCATCTCACGACTGACGCTATGCACCAGTTTTGTTCCCCCTTGGGGAGTTACTGTATTCTGGGAAATGACATGCAAATGAGCACACAATGCCACCTTTTGCTTCAAAACCATATGACATGGTCCCCTATAAGCTTATGCTTGCTGCATTGCCCAGTTTTTGAGCACTGCCTGGGTTAAGATGCATAGCCAGTAACCCTACCCACAGACAGCTGTTTAGACCTTAATGGGTCTCATTAGTGTGAGGCTGGTTATACATATATATATATAACTCAAAAACGAATAGACGATACCGTTCTGTGGCTAACAAAATGCTTTTATTTGTGCGAGCTTTCGAGATACAATGACCTCTTCTTCCGGCGGTGTTACAATGGATAAAACAAAAAAGGGTTTTACTTAAAAACAGTGCATCTTGGAATGTATCTGACTGAAACCTATCCCTCCCCCCTGTGCATTATGCGATTTATGACTTAAGGTGTTAAATGGTCCCTGAATGTTAGTGATGTAAGTGTGTGTGTGTGTGTGTGTGTGTGTGTTTGTGTGTTGTATGTATGTGTGGGTGTATGTGTGTAAATATAAATGTATAAAGTGCCCACAGTGTATACAGCGCTTTACAAAAGTTGTGTGTGGGAGTGTGTTCTAATGGTATGGGTAGGTGTAGAAATGTAAGAGGGTGTTGCATTACTATTAATGTGTGTAGATACTATGTGGTCCCTATTGATATATATTACATTGTGCATATGTATTTGTAAGAGACAGCTGTGCGTGCATTCATATTATTTATTTATAAAATATTTTACCAGGAAGTAATACATTGAGAGTTACCTCTCGTTTTCAAGTATGTCCTGGGCACAGAGTAAGACAAATAATACATGGTTACAAATACAGTTACATAAATGAACAGGGTATACATTATATACAAAACATTGCATGCACAGTTAAAGAAAATATATATTATGGGCGTATGAAACAGTTACAGACCAGATTAAAATGTGAGACAGCCTTAGATTTGAAAGAACTTAAACTGGTACTGGATGTGAGAGTCTCTGGTAGGTTGTTCCAGTTTTGGGGTGCACGGTAGGAGAAGGAGGAACGGCCGGATACTTTGTTGAGCCTTGGGACCATGAACAGTCTTTTGGAGTCTGATCTCAGGTGATAAGTGCTGCAAGTGGTAGGGGTGAGGAGCTTTTTCAAATAGCTGGGAGCTTGCCCATGCAGAATTTAAAGGCAAGACAGGAATATAGCGCCGTATTTATAGACATGGCCTATTGCACTCATAGGAAGAGTTCTCATGTGTCAATAGTATAATGTAATGTATAATAATTAACCGCGGTGCAGTTGATTATTAAGCTCGGCTAACACGGTACAGATACCTTTACATCATATATATATAATACAAAAAAGGACAGTGCGGCCTCCATAGCGTAATACAGAACAATATACTTTAATAACAATAAAAATAGATTAAGCCTCATGTGTAACCACGTCTAAGGCTGTGTGTAACGTAGAACCACTTCCGCTTCTGGTTCCAGGTACAATTTGGGAGTGCGCGTCCGCACTGTATTCCCTCAACAGAGTTGCAGCACCTCTTTCAGTTCCACGGTTTGGTTACATCCGTGGTATTGACTTAACCAGGCTCCTGGATGTGTAGCATAGTCCTAAAACGCAACCCTACGCGTTTCATCACAATGCACTGGCGACTTCATCAGGGGTTGGAAATTAGAGGACCAATAGCCCTTAAATAGCTCAATCCTAATTGATTGACTAGCAGTCCAATTTATTAAACAGGAGTGTCTGCTATTGGTATGACATACAGAGATGAACATATAACGCAAAACAATGTAAATAACAACAAAAAACAAAAACACATGCAGAGAGAGACCTTATATTAATATGTGCTGTTAAAATACAAGTGTAACACAAAAAATATCAAATAACGTAAGTAGTGATCACATACAAAAATATATATAATTTGAAAATAATAAAATACATGAAAATAATAAATCATAAATCAATTCCAACCATTTTTTTTAAAAACATTTTATTAAAAATACATATAAATCTATAAACATACTGTACAATGGTAATAACTATCAATAAATACAATTGAGTTCATAATACAAATCCATTAAACTACAGATAAACATATTCATGTCAACATTTAAAATACATAATAATGTTTGAGTCAATCTAAAAAATTATGATTTGGACAACAAACGAGGAATCACCTGAGAGAAGAATCCAGACCTAAATTAATGTGCTAGTATCAAAGCACTCATTGAAACCCTTAGGGGACACAGTATCCAGGGTATAAATCCAGAAGGTCGCTCGAAGACAGACCCTCCTAAATCTATCACCTCCCAATACTTGCAGAGGAATGTGTTCTAAACCAATGATACTCATGGAGGACGGATCTTTATTGTGTCTGCTGGAAAAGTGCTTGGATAGGCTGTGTGCCTGATTCCCATTGATTACATTCCTTCTATGCTCCAAAAATCTTGTACTAACACACGAATTGTTCGACCCACATATTGTGGGCTGCAGGAGCCTGATATCAAATAAACTACAAATGATGAAAGGAAATTAATCTTCCCTTTAACCTCATGTTGTGTTCTATTGGAAAAAGACTGAAATTAATTATTAACAGCCAAATGTTTACATGTGAGGCAGCGTTTTCCCCCCACAAACATGGTTACCCTGATGTAGATTAATCAGAGCAGGTGGATCAGTTATAATATCCATGAGTTTGCTTGGTGCCAAAATATTTTTTATGTTTTTTGCACGCTTATAGGTAACAGGGATAGTGGATGGTAAAGAGGACCCTAATATAGGATCACTCTTTTGAATATTCCAATGTTTCCCTAATACCCCTTTAATCATTGAGACAGCTTAGTTATACCTGGTGATGAACCTAGGGCAATTGTCCTGATTCTGACTCACCACTTCTTGGTTACCTTCACATGAGGTACCAGCTTGAAACTGTCTCGATTGATATCTAGTCTTGGATTGGATTAGAAGATTATTCCTGTCAGCCTGCCTTACTTCATTAAACGCTCTAAGTATAAATTCCTTATTGTAACCTTTTTCAAGAAATGTAGTTACTATTGTAGTTCTTGGCCCTGCTTGATATAATCTTGTTGGGAAGTGCAATTTCTTTTGATTCTATAAAACTGACTTCTGGGGATGTTATCTAGCCATTCTGCATGATGGTTGCTGGAAGCATGCAGATGGCCATTGACAGCAACTTCTTTGAAATTAATTCTAGTATAAATATGATGATCACCCACACACGTGAATAGTTTGAGGTACAGGAATCTGTGTTTATTGTGTCTCATGAGTAAATGGCAAACCCATCTCGTTCTCTTTGAACGTTTGGAGAATGGCAGATAATTCCTGTTCCTCACCATCCCAGATGAGAATGATATCATCAATGAAATGGCCATAAAATACAAGGTCCGCCCCCAGCCTAGCATTGGCCCACACATGAAGGTCCTCCGACAACCCCATGTATAGGTTTGCATTGCTGGGGCGAACCGGGTCCCATGGCCGTTCCACATATCTGTAAATAAAAAGTATTTTCAAACAAAAATAATTGTGCTGTAAAATAAAATTGATACTAGAAAGCAGAAATTTCCTCTGGTCTGGGTGCAACGACACATCCCTTTCCAAAAAATAGTTCACTGCGTCCACACCCCAGCGATGCTCAATACAAGTGCATAAGGAGAAAACATCGCAGGTGGCCCACAGGTAGGTGGATTTCCACTGGATGTCCCTGGTAGAGTCGATGACATGCAGCGAGTCCCTCAGATATGATCTGAGTGAGATGACTTAGGGCTGTAGATAATAATCCACATATTGGGACACGCTGGATGTCATCGACTCCACTACAGTACAGTACAGCCGGGGGAGTGTTGATATCCTCGGTATACCGGAGCTCCTGAGGATATCTGGCTGTACTGGTAGTATCAAGCGCTGACACAGTATATTATTACTTACCTGCCCATTTGGCTATGTGTATGCTATGTGTGTACAGCAATGCTATATACGTATGACCCATTGATCTGTATCATCCTGCGATATCCGAGGGTTTTTTTGCAGTAAGATTGAACTCAGGGAATAGACTACTCTAAGTGTTTAATTGCTATGTGTATACACCAGCAGCACTATTTTCCCTGCCTTACTTGGGAGTGTTACCGAATATACTACCATTGTGTATACATTGTACTACACTGTTTCTTTGGTGAGTTTACACTCCAGCAGGGATTTGAGTCATCCGGGTGTGAGGACTCGGGGGTCACGTCGGTCGCAGCGTGACCTCCCCTAACCTCTGTCCACTCCCGCAGCTGTGCGGCTCCCTCCTCGCCCGGCCTCCCTGCTGAGGGGACTTCCCCGTCCTCCCCGTCGGGCTGCTGCTGCCCCGCGCGGGGCTGGTGCTCGGCTGCCTGCCATTGCTTCTGCGCGCGCATCCCCTGCTGTTACGGAACACATTCCAGCGCCCGCTAATTTATTCACTGCTCTTGCAGTGAAATCACACCTCCCTCCCACACGCTGGTTACTAGTTAACCCTAAACCTTATCACCTGGCAGCCTATTATGGAAACCAATCCTGGACTGCTCCTAGGGCTCCTCCAGGCCTGCCTCCGTTAACCATTGGTCAGCCACAGTACTTAATGCCTGTTCTGCCTCTCTCACATCGCTCGACATAGTCTCTGCTACAGACGTCTATTCTGGCTCTCCCTTTGTCTTCGTGCATTCAGGTTACGACCCGGCTTGGCGGACGTACTTATCCGGCTCTGGATCCCGGCTCCCTCTCGACCCTGCAGCTTCTTCCATCCCTCGTCCTCAGCTTGGACCTCGACCTTCCGGATCTCTCTCTCCCCGACCTTTGGCTAATGGCAACCACTTCGCTTCTTCAGTACCAGTACCGGCAAGTATTGCTACACCTGTTCACACCTGGTCTGGCAACGCCAAAACACCACACTCTGGACACGCTCCTTCTGCTGCGGGTGCGTGCACATATACGTCCCCACCTCAGTATAAGGGACGAGTCTGGTCTGCGGGCAGCACCGGCGTAACACCGGGTCAGCTTGCAACAAACATGAATTGCTACACTATGTGAGCACTCTTACCAATGTGGGAGTTGCTTGATATACTGCTAGTGTGAATGAGAGTAATCAGCGTCTATACAGTTTACCAATAGGAGCTCCTATTTAGGAACCTCAGTGTACCTCTCTGGATATATTCCATACATGACACTATATTTTTTGAGATATTTTCTCTCTTATATGCGAGGTTTCCATGTTTGGGCTTTAGAGGAGCCTTTTAACCCTTTGTACTCCATGTCACCACCACCTAATTTTAAATACACTTGTGTTTATACTCTACACTCCCTGCTTATGTCCCTTATTATGTTCTAATAAAGCTTTTTTGTTTTGCGTCGCTTGGCACAGTAGGCTACAAGTTTGGGAATATATTTTGGTCCCACCTATGGTTGTCTTCATTGAGTGCAATTGCGGGTTTCTTGTCTAGCCAGGATCTTTACCCTGACTAGATTTTTGTGT
Organism: Ascaphus truei; assembly: GCF_040206685.1. Lineage (NCBI taxonomy): Eukaryota > Metazoa > Chordata > Amphibia > Anura > Ascaphidae > Ascaphus > Ascaphus truei. The sequence continues at coordinate 105,859,619 of NC_134487.1, read as the reverse complement.
CCTCATTTCCCCTACCCTATGCACCATGGAATGTGATGCTAGTTATGGTATATTTGGAGAGCGATGTGCATTCTGTGTGTTTTCATGACGTCCATTAAAGCAATATTTGATAACTAAGTATTTATGTTCAGTAAATCATGGGTTTCTTGTTTTTGGATGTTCAGCTGTAAATATTTGTAATCCGTCCAGAATTGAATATCTGAAAGACAAGATGATATCTTCAGGGGCATAGAATTTGACTAAGTAGTGAAATAACTAAAGATGTGTGTATCAGTTAGAATCTAAATATAATGTTGACCATAAACCAAGTCTCAGTCGGATAACCTGTGGATACTAAACACACTGTACCAGTAATACCTATGATTAGCTCCAGGGCTTATTTTGTTTTCATGTTGATGCCACTGACACATAACACAGTTCCCAATACTACAGTCTCTTTTTCCTAGGACCTGAGCAAAAGCTTTTTCACCTTCCGCCCATCCTTACAGTGACTCCCATGCATTCACAGCCGCCACCAGTCTATGTACTCTTAAAACTAAAGCTGTCTCACATTTTAACCTGGCCTGTAACTGTTACATAGGCCTGTCACATATATTATCTCTAACTGTGCATGCATTGTCTTGTATATAATGTATAACCCTGCTCACTTAATGTAACTTTGTATTTGTAACCATGTAATTATTGTCATAACTCTGGGCGAAGCACATACTTGAAAACGAGAGGTAACTCTCAATGTACTCCTTCCTGGTAAAACATTTTATAAATAAATAAATAAAATAATTCATTAATCACCAGGTCACTTACAAGTACAAAATAGCATTTAAAGGGCATTATACAGAATACCAACATTTAGAAACCATTTTACTCAGAGTAAGCATGCTTTTAGATAAATAAACTTGCTGTGCAGCGACAAAACCTCACACCTCAGTTAACAGAAAGAGACCGAAAAGGTGAATCGCCTGTAGCATTGTGTGCATGTGACGACTCAGGAGATTCCTGCTCCTTCTCTCCACTCTCCTTCACCACCTACCTCTGCCCCCTTGCCACAGCGCGTTCCCCGCAGGTCTCGCGTACCCACGCGCTCCCACAGTCCTTGCCATAATCCTCCCTGCTACCCCGCGGTAGCTCCCTTACCTTCCCCTGTAGTGCCTTCCATCCCGTTGCCTCCTCCGCCTGCAGCGCAGCGTTCCGAGCGCCTGGTGACGCGTCCAGTGCGCGCGCCCCCTCTGCCCATGGGGGACGCGCGTGCATCATCTCTCCCCTTACTGGCCATCGCGCGAGCGCAGTCCTCGCCCGCGTTTCCCCCTGCTTGGCTCCGTCCCCCTCCTGCTGCCTTTCCCTGCTCCGTGCGGTCCGCACCTGCGTTACAGTCTGTGCGCGCGCATCCCCAGCTTACAGGGGCCGTGCGCACAGACTCTCCTTATCAGGATTTTCCTGTCTCCGCCTCCCAAGCTGATCAGGTCATTCCCAGGACTTCCCTTTCTGTCTCCTCCTCTTCTCTCCCTGACCTATCTCTTGCTTCTCCCTCTTCTCTCTCTACTCCTCCCCTCTCTACCATTGGTGCACCTCCCTTTATAATCCCTGTCTGTCCACCTCTTCCTCGCTCTGCATAGTTCCTGTTTCCCTGTATGTTACCTGTCCTATGCTGTGCTCCCTCTGTGCTCCTGTGAATACCTGTTCCTGTGTTATTTGGATTTCCCTGGCTTTGACCCCTGCTCTCCCTGGATTACTCTGCTCTCTGGTAACCCCTTGAACCCTGCTATGCATACGACTTCGCTGACCTCTGGCTACCTAGGACCTGGCTTGCTCACCGACGACTCTACTCTCTGGATCCCCTGAACATTGGCTAACGGCCACGACGATTCTTACGGAAACTCCCAAGCGTTGCAAGTATATACTTAACAACTCTCTCTACAGGCCCAGCAATGCTATACCACACTCCGGGCTTGCTCCCACTACTGTGGGTGTGTGGTATCATACCGTTCCCACCTCAGTACTGGGGTCTGGCTTGGTCTGCGGGCATACAGGCGTGACATTATTCAGAGCCCAACAAACGCAGACCCCCCTGAGGTGGGTACAAGTATTACCTTAGAGGCCTTAAGCTTTGTTAGCGATCAGCTGGCCACAGTGTCGCAGCAATTAGCCACCTTCAACCGTCAGGAGGGTACCACAGTTTCTGCACCTACAATGGCGAACTCCTACACCCAGTCCACGGATTCCTTCTCCTAGTCGCTATGATGGGAACCCCCTCAACTGCCGCAGTTTCGTAAACCAATGTTAGGTACAATTTGAGATGTCTCCCTCCCTGTTTCCTACTGGCCGTGCTAAGATTGCGTATATCTATGCCCTACTCACTGGAGATGCCCTTGCCTGGGCCTCCTCTCTATGGGAACGTGGTCACGAAATAATGCAAGATTATATGTTATTCAAACGTGAATTCCTACTTGTTTTTGATACCCCCGCACGGCACGAGACAGCTGCCTTCTCTCTCTTCCATGTTTCTCAGGGTCGTAATTTTGCTGCCAAATACGCCATCACGTTCCGTACGTTAGCCGCTGAAGTACAATGGAACTCATCACTCTGAGCGTACGCATGGATCAGCGCACGCAAGAGCGACGACACGAGAGACACTGTTCCCGTTTTTCTTCCTCTGTTATGTCTCCCAGGTCAGTCGCTACTCCTCTCCTGGCTCTGGAGTCTTCGGAACCGATGCAGGTTGGCAGTCAACAACTCCAGGCAACTGAGAGAGCGCGGCGGCGCCAGAACCGGCTGTGTTTCTATTGTGCTTCCTCGGAACATCGTCTCCAGAACTGTCCTGTGAAGCCGGGAAACGGGCACACCCAGAAAAGGTAGAGGGTCTTCTACTGGGTACTGTCTCTCCTAACCCCTCTCCTCCCAAGAAACTCCCAAAGAAGCTGATGCTACCAGCCACACTGGAGGGTCCCAACCTTGTCGTAAAGGTCGAAGCATTCATAGATTCCGGATCGGGCGGTAATTTCCTGGACCAGCAGTTTGCAGAGGATAATCAAATTCCCATGGTCAGAAGGAAGAGCCCAGTGGGTCTGGAGGCCATCGACGGACGACCACTGCAGCCGGCTTTCATCATTTGGGAGTCTATTCCTCTTACCTTGACCCTGGCTGATGGTCACAAGGAGGTAATTGTCTTTGATGTTTTTCAGTCTCCTTCAGTCCAAATTATATTAGGATTGCCTTGGCTTCAACTCCACAATCCGCGCATTGATTGGTCTGGTACCGTGCCCATCCAGTGGCCCTCGTCCGCAGATACTACACCAGCGGATCCTCCTGTGGTTGTGCTTGCTGGTCTGGATTCCATACCAACCGACCATTCACCCTTGCCGGCCGTGTACCATGAATACCTGGACGTATTCAACAAAGTACAAGCAGAGGTCCTGCCTACTCACCGCCCGTACGATTATCCGGTCGACCTCATCCCCGGGACTGTCCTGCCGAAGTCTAAGTCTTACCCACTCTCCATCCCGGAGACCGAGGCCATGACTACTTATATGCAAGAGAACTTAGAGAAAGGTTTCATCCGCAACTCCACCTCTCCTGCCGGTGCGGGGGTTTTTTTTGTGAAGAAGAAGGATAGATCTCTAAGGCCTTGCATAGACTTCCGCGTACTCAATAAGATCACGGTGAAAAACAGGTTTCCGTTACCGCTCATTTCTGAACTGTTTGATCGTCTCCAGGGGGCCTCTATTTTTTCAAAACTTGACTTAAGGGGTGCCTATAATTTCATTCGCATAAGAGAAGGAGACGAGTGGAAAACAGCCCTTAACACTCGTTCTGGACACTATGAATACCTTGTTATGCCTTTTGGGTTGTGTAATGCCCCGGCCGTCTTACAGGAATTTATCAACGACATCTTCCGTGACGTTTTGGGTACCTTTGTTATTGTCTATCTGGACGACATCCTTATTTTTTCTAAAAATCTTGAGGAACACATCCAGCACACCAAACTTGTGCTCTCCAGGCTACGTTCTAACCGTCTTTACGCCAAGATGGAAAAATGTTTGTTTCACCAGGCTTCCACAGCCTTCCTAGGCTATATCATCTCCAGCCAAGGTTTCTCCATGGACCCAGAGAAGTTGAAGGCGGTTCTCGATTGGCCACTCCCTAATTCGCTCAAAGCGGTGCAACGTTTTCTTGGCTTCGCCAATTATTACAGGAAGTTTATCAAAAAAAATTCTTCCATTGCCCTCCCCATCACCGCCTTGACCAAGAAAGGCGCCGATGTCTCATCCTGGTCACCAATGGCCATCACAGCTTTTGAGACCCTCAAGAAGGCGTTCGTCTCTGCCCCCATCCTGCGTCATCCGGATACCTCCCATCCCTTTACTTTGGAGGTTGATGCCTCAGACGTAGGAGCTGGCGCAATGCTGTCCCAGAGGACTTCTCCTCAAGAGAAACTCCATCCTTGTGGTTTTTTTCACGGAAATTCTCTGCAGCAGAAAAAAACTATGATGTCGGTAATCGTGAACTGTTGGCCATCAAGTTGGCTCTCCAAGAATGGAGAAACCTGTTGGAGGGTTCCAAAGAACCTATCGCCATTCTCACCGACCACAAAAATGTGTTATATATTGAGGGTGCTCGCCGCCTGGGCTCCCGCCAGACTCGCTGGTCACTCTTCTTTTCCCGCTTTAACTACACCATCTCCTATATCCCTGGTACCAAAAATGTTAAAGCGGACGCCCTCTCTCGTCAGTTTGCCTCCGAGTCTGAGGCTAAAGAAAGCTCTGAACCCATTCTCCCAGCCAAATGCATAGTCTCGGCTAACAACTTTGATGTACTGAATGAGATTCATAAGGCACAGGCACATATTCCCAGCAGGTTCAGGGTACCAGAAGGACGTCTGTACGCAGCCCGACGCTTCCGCCATAAAGTCTTACTTTGGGGTCATTCCTCCAGAGCAGTTGGTCATTCAGGCTTCAAGAGGACAGCTGATCTCATTAAACTTACTTTTTGGTGGCCCAGGATGAATCAGGATATTTTCAATTTTACTTCTGCCTGTCCCGTTTGTGCCCAGAGTAAAACTATACATCATAAACCTTCTGGACTTCTGCTACCCCTTCCCATACCCGAACAACCCTGGAAACACATTTCGATGGACTTTATCGTGGAACTCCCAGTGTCCAAAGGGATGAATACTATTTTGGTCGTAGTTGACAGATTTTCAAAACAGGCTCATTTTATTCCCCTCAAGGGTCTCCCCAACTCGGCTACCTTGGCAGATGTATTCTCCAGAGAGATCTTTAGGCTACATGGCGTTCCTATCTCCATTGTCTCTGATCGGGGGTCTCAGTTCATTTTGAAATTTTGGCGAGCTTTCTCTCAAAGATTGGGTATATCCCTCCTGTTCTCCTCGGGTTATCATCCACAAACCAACGGTCAAACTGAAAGGATGAACCAAACCCTCGAACAATATCTGAGATGCTTTATTTCCGACTCGCAGGATAACTGGGTGGATCTTTTACCATGGGCAGAATTGCCATCAACTCCTTAAAGAATTAATCCACTCAGGAATCTCCCTTCTTCATTAACTACAGGTTCCACCCCAGTAGTCTCCCTCTCTCACCCTCTCCTTCTGGAGTTCCTGCAGCCGACTCTCATATCGCCAACCTTCAACAGTCCTGGATGAAGATCCTCAACTCCCTACAGTCTGCGGTGGCTAAGTGTGGCAGGACGGCCTGTAGCCGAGGTCAGGGAACAGTCCACACGTGTAGTTTCAGGATAATGAAAACGTTCAGTGGCTTTATTTCTCCACAACATAACATAACATGCGGGTACACTGTCCCTTCAAACCAAAACAAAACCTGCTCCACATTGGGAGATCTGACTAACACACCAGGCCTATCTAGCAGGCTGGCTGGCTAGACCATAACCAAACCATAAGTGTACTTTCAGCAGTCAGAAAAACAAATGAACAATCCTTACTTGGGTTGAAGTAGTGACTTTGGTGAATCCCTCTGGCTAACAGCTCTCATAGCAGTGTTCTCTGGTCTAAGGCAGGCAGCTACTGCCAGTAACAAGATCCTGTTCTACCTTGCTGGCTATCAGGTGTCAGCTTACCTCCTGATTACATAGCTTCCTCCTGAGTTAACCTTCTGAGTGCTGGATGCAGCACTCAGACATATGTTTCCCAGGCATAACTGATAGGGGTTGACTTGACCCTGTCACATACCTCCCCTGTTTGTGTGTGGCTAGGGTCCCACACGGCTGAAGCCTGACCCTCCACTCCTTCTCTTGACAAAAAATCAGCATTTCCATGGTCCTTTCCAGGTCTAGGCTGTATATCAAAAGAGAAGGGTTGGAGGGCCATATACCACCTGGTCAACCTTGAGTTTGTGTCCTTCATGGTGTTTAACCATTTCAAGGGCGCATGGTCAGTGACCAGGGTGAAGTGTACTCCGGCGACATAATGTCTCAAGGCCTCAATTGCCCATTTTACAGTGAGGCACTCCTTCTCAATGACGGAATACCTCACTTCCCTTGGGAACAGCTTCCGGCTGATGAACAGTATGGGGTGTTCAACACCATCAAATTGCTGGGACAGCACTGCTCCCAGTCCTACCTCTGAGGCATCCGTCTGGATGATGAAAAGCTCTTTAAAATCTGGGCTCCGAAGAGCGGGGCCCTCTGACAGGCACTTTTTTAGCATGTCAAAGGCGTCTTTGCACTCCCAAGACCATTTAACTTGGGTCGGGGCACTCTTTTTTGTCAGATCTGTTAGGGGTGCAGATATTTCTGAAAAATTGGGAATAAACCGCCTGTAATACCCTGCTAACCCCAAAAGGGAGCGGACCTGTGTCTTTGTCTGTGGGGTGGGGACTTCCTTTATGGTGGCCACCTTGCTAGCTAGTGGCCTTACTATCCCTCCCCCAACGGCATAGCCCAAGAATTTTGTAGTGGATTTACCCAGGGCACATTTTTTTGGATTTGCAGTGAGCCCTGCTTCTCTTAAGGACGTTAGGACTGCCCTTAACCTTTTTATATGAGACTGCCAGTGTCTACTATAGATGACAATGTCATCCAAGTAGGCCGCGGCATATTTCCTATGGGGTCATAGTACCTTGTCCATTAACCTTTGGAATGTGGCTGGAGCCCCATGTAACCCAAATGGCATAGTAACGAATTGGTATAAACCAAGAGGGGTGGCGAAGGCAGTTTTGCATTTGGATTCTTCCGCTAGAGGTATCTGCCAATATCCTTTCGTGAGATCTAGGGTGGAGATATACTCTGCTTTACCAAGAGAGTCAAGCAATTCATCCACCCTATGCATTGGGTATGCATCGAATCTGGATACAGCATTTACCTTTCGTAGATCCACGCAAAACCTCACCTTCCCATCTGGTTTAGGGACCAACACTATAGGGCTACACCATTCGCTGTGGGACTCCTCGATCACGCCTAATTCCAACATGTCTATTATCTCCCTCTCTACCAGGTCTTTTCGGCCCTCTGTCAATCTATAGGGATGGGACCGTACTTTTACGCCAGGTTCTGTCTCAATCCTATGGGACACTAAATCAGTCTGCCCTGGCAGCTCACAAAAAACATCTGGGAACTGGTCACATAATTCTAGTAGGTCTGACCTTTGTTCTGTCGTTAACTGGCCTCCCATGGGAACCTGCTGGTCATTGTACGTACTACCCTTTGGAAGATGTGGACCCAAATCCGTCTCTCCTTCCCGAGGGTGGATGAACAGCGATCTCATAGTTTTCCAGGGTTTCAGGAGGTTTACGTGGTAGATTTGTTTACCCTTCCTGGACCCTGGTTGAGAGATCTCATAGTTCACCTCCCCGGTGCGGCGGAGAATTTGGAAAGGACCCTGCCACTTCGCCAGGAGTTTACTCTCTGATGTCGGTAGTAGTAGCATCACTTGGTCCCCAGGTTGGAAGACCCTTAAGCGAGCATTTTGGTTGTACTGCCTCTCTTGACGTTCTTGAGCAGATTTGAGGTTTTCCTTAGCAAACCGACCTATCATGTCTAGGCGGTTTCTAAGGTCTATGACATACTGAAGGGTATTCTTGGAGGGGGAGGGCTCCTCCTCCCAGGATTCCTTCAGTAGGTCGAGAATACCAAGAGGTTGGCGTCCATATAGGAGCTCAAACGGGGAGAAGCCTGTGGATGATTGGGGAACTTCTCGTACCGCAAACAACAGGAAAGGGAGAAGTTCATCCCAAGCTCGCTTTTCAGTGTCCACAAACTTCCTAAGCATGGTTTTTAAAGTACGGTTAAACCTCTCTACCAATCCATCAGTCTGAGGATGGTAGACTGAGGTCCGGATGGATTTTACCTCCAATAACTTCAGGACATCCTGCATTAACTTTGCCATGAAATTTGTTCCCTGGTCAGTTAACATTACTTGGGGAAGTCCTACCCTAGAGAACAGTTCTAACAGCCTGTGAGCAACCTGTTTGGCAGTGGCTGATCTCAGAGGGAAGGCCTCAGGATATCTGGTGGCATAATCTACAACAACGAGTATAAATTTATGTCCCTTCGCAGAGGGTTCTAAAGGTCCGACCAGATCTACCCCAATTCTCTCGAATGGGACGGCTACCAAGGGCAGAGGGACCAAGGGAGCCGGCTTCTGTCCTTTTTGGCTAGTTAACTGGCATTCAGGACATGTCTCACATAGTTTCATGATGTCACCATGTATGCCTGGCCAGTAAAACCGGGACGAGATGCGGTCCGTGGTCTTATCTCTGCCCAAATGACCACCCCATGGGAGAGTATGGGCTAGGGTGACCACTGTTTTAATCAACCCTTTAGGGACTAGCATCTGTCGAATGACCTCCCCTGTTTGTGTAACCTTATTCACACAATATAGGATGTCATTCAAGAGTTCAAAATGTGGAAACAATCTTACACCTTGTTCATCCATTATCTTGTTGTTGACCTGTACCACCTTCTCATATTGTCTAGCCAGAGCTGGGTCTTCCCTCTGCCTCTGACGGAAGTCAGGAAGATCCAGGTCTGGCAAAATTCCCGTATCTATCTGTTCCCCACCCTGGTCATCACCGGCCATGACCTGCAGTCCTTTGGGCTGACTAATGTTACCAAGAGTCCCAGCCTTTCTTAACCAGTCATCTTTTTCCGCACGTCTCTGTTTACGTGTCTTTGGGACGTGGTGTCTACGGGGAAAAATCTCTGGGGAAAAAGGGAACAAGTCTCCGGGCTTCTCCGGTACCAGAGAAGTAGGCTCCGTAGGAGTAGGGGCCAACAATGTTTCGAAGTAGGGCCAGTCTCGGCCAAGTAGAACGGGAGCAGGTAGCCAGGGAGCAACTCCCACTAGTAGGCTAGCCTCTTGATCCTTGATACGCAGTAGAATGTTCGCCGTCGGGTATCTCTTTGTATCCCCATGGATACACTCGATATTCCAAGGAGAGTCATAGGATAGTCTGTTGCTTGGAATTAGGCCCTCTAGGATCAGGGTTTTTCCAGATCCCGAGTCCAGCATGGCATTTACTATTTTCCCCTCCAGAGATGCTGGGACTAACCACGGATTGTGGTCCCCTCGGAGAGAAGCTGTGGCAGTGGTTCTGCCATATGAACAGTCCATCTCATCATCTCCTGAGTCCGCAAACTCGGTCGTCAGCGGAAGCTCTAGACGGGATTCGGTGTTTGGACTTTTCCGCTGTTGGATGGGATCCTCCCTTCTAGTTGGTGGTGGTATCCTCTCCACCGGATGGGTGACTGAAGCACAGGTTTTCGGGGAATACTGTGGGTGGCGGCCTCCGTTGAGTGATCCAATGGCCTCGGACCCGGGACGGGCGTCTCTGCGGGAGTTTGTACCAGGAACCCTCCGAGATGGGAAAGGGTCTTCCGATCGGGTTGACTGGATCTCCCGAGCTGGTGGGTTATAGACCCCTCGATTGTCTGCTCTCCTGCCTCTGGTATCACCGGAAGCAACTGGTGTTTGCACGGATCGTTCCCAGCTATCCTGTTGGGTGTCGTCGCCAAGGAAGTTTTCCACCAAGCGGACCGCTGAATCCAGGGAAAATGCAGTGTGTCTTTTTACCCAGGAGCAGGAGGAGGGGGGCAGTATCTGTATGAACTGCTCGAGCACAAACTGTTCAAGGATCTCTGCCTTGGTATGCTTCTCCAGTTGTAAACACCTGGTACATAAGTCTACTAAGCGGTGGGCTACGACCCGGGGTCTGTCTCTGTTTGTATATTTGACTGTCCGGAACCGCTGATGGTAGGTCTCTGGAGTAAGGCCTAGGCGATCCAGAATAGCAGCCTTTAGTTGCTGATAGTCCATGGCCTCGTCTGCTGGAAGCGCTTGATAGGCTGCCTGAGCTTCTCCTATGAGGAGTGGAGCCAGAGTCGTTACCCAGCGTTCAACTGTCCAGCCGTGGGCCGTGGCTACCCTTTCAAAAGTGAGGAGAAATGCCTCTGGGTTGTCGGTTGGCTTCATTTTGGGCAGCATCACTGGTGGGTTATTTGGAATCTCTGGTCTGCCTGGGGCTCGGCCTTCAGCCAGCAGTTGGAGTAGCTTGTCCTCTCGCCGGGCCTGTTGCTCATCTTGCTGGGCTTGTCGCTCAGTTTGCTGAGCTTGATGTTCTGCTTCTTGGCCTGCCATTCTATTTGCTGGGCCTGTTGCTCAGCTTGCTTCTCTGCTAGCTGGAGCTGTTGCTCAAGGAACTGAGAAAAAAAATTCTCCATTTTTTTTTCTTCTGTGTGGCCCTTCAGATACAGGGGCCGTCCGACATCCCACTTCTGACACCACCTGTGGCAGGACGGCCTGTAGCAGAGGTCAGGGAACAGTCCACACGTGTAGTTTCAGGATAATGAAAACGTTCAGTGGCTTTATTTCTCCACAACATAACATAACATGCGGGTACACTGTCCCTTCAAACCAAAACAAAACCTGCTCCACATTGGGAGATCTGACTAACACACCAGGCCTATCTAGCAGGCTGGCTGGCTAGACCATAACCAAACCATAAGTGTACTTTCAGCAGTCAGAAAAACAAATGAACAATCCTTACTTGGGTTGAAGTAGTGACTTTGGTGAATCCCTCTGGCTAACAGCTCTCATAGCAGTGTTCTCTGGTCTAAGGCAGGCAGCTACTGCCAGTAACAAGATCCTGTTCTACCTTGCTGGCTATCAGGTGTCAGCTTACCTCCTGATTACATAGCTTCCTCCTGAGTTAACCTTCTGAGTGCTGGATGCAGCACGCAGACATATGTTTCCCAGGCATAACTGATAGGGGTTGACTTCACCCTATCACACTAAGCAAAAGATCAAAGCTGATCGTCACCGTCAAAGTGGTCCTTCTTTTAAGCCTGGTGATTTGGTCTGGCTGTCTTCCAGGAATATCAGACTCAAATCTCCTTCACCCAAACTATCCCCCAGATTCTTGGGTCCTTTTAAAATCCTGGAGAGAGTCAATCCCGTGGCCTATCGCCTTGAACTTCCCCCCTCTATGAAAATTCCTTCGGTATTTCATCTTTCCCTCCTAAAGGAATTTGTGCCCAGTCCTCATTTTCCGGATCCCTCTCGGAAACCTAAACCAGTGTCCACCCTGGGTCAACAAGAGTACGAGATTCAGTCTCTCATCGACTCATGGATTTCCAAAAAAGGACTCCAGTTTCTAATTCACTGGAAGGGCTACGGTCCTGAGGAACGGTCCTGGGTACCGGCACATCATGTTCACGCCCCAAGGTTGATATCACAATTCCACCAGAAGTTTCCCCTTAAACCATGGGTGGATCACTCGGAGATTGATCCTCAAGGGGGGATACTGTGACGACTCAGGAGATTCCTGCTCTTTCTCTCCCCTCTCCTTCACCACCTACCTCTGCCCCCTTGCCACAGCGCGTTCCCCGCAGGTCTCGCGTACCCATGCGCTCCCACAGTCCTTGCCATAATCCTCCCTGCTACCCCGCGGTAGCTCCCTTACCTTCCCCTGTAGTGCCTTCCGTCCCGTTGCCTCCTCTGCCTGCAGTGCCTGCGGCGCGGCGTTCCGCGCGCCTGGTGACGCGTCCGGTGCGCGCGCCCCCTCTGCCCATGGGGAACGCGCATGCATCATCTCTCCCCTTACTGGCCATCGCGCGGGCGCAGTCCTCGCCCGCGTTTCCCCCTGCTTGGCTCCATCCCCCGTCTGCTGCCTTTCCCTGCTCCGTGCGGTCCGCACCTGTGTTGCAGTCTGTGCGCGCGCATCCCCAGCTTACAGGGGCCGTGCGCACAGACTCTCCTTATCAGTATTTCCCTGTCTCCGCCTCCCAAGCTGATCAGGTCATTCCCAGGACTTCCCCTTCTGTCTCCTCCTCTTCTCTCCCTGACCTATCTCTTGCTTCTTCTTCTTCTCTCTCTACTCCTCCCCTCTCTACCATTGGTGCACCTCCCTTTATAATCCCTGTCTGTCCACCTCTTCCTCGCTCTGCATAGTTCCTGTTTCCCTGTATGTTACCTGTCCTATGCTGTGCTCCCTCTGTGCTCCTGTGAATACCTGCTCCTGTGTTATTTGGATTTCCCTGGCTTTGACCCCTGCTCTCCCTGGATTACTCTGCTCTCTGGTAACCCCTTGAACCCTGCTATGCATACGACTTCGCTGACCTCTGGCTACCTAGGACCCGGCTTGCTCACCGACGACTCTACTCTCTGGATCCCCTTAACATTGGCTAATGGACACGACGATTCTTACGGACACTCCCAAGCGTTGCAAGTATATACTTAACAACTCTCTCTACAGGCCCAGCAATGCTATACCACACTCCGGGCTTGCTCCCACTGCTTTGGGTGTGTGGTATCATACCGTTCCCACCTCAGTACTGGGGTCTGGCTTGGTCTGCGGGCATACAGGCGTGACAGTGCATAAAAGAGCAACTTGTAGTGCGTTTATTTGAGGAATTAGGTAAACTTTAAAACACACACATATTATAATGGAATGTATTAAATTCTGTTTCCTTAAGGTCAGTTCTAATGAATGATTCTAAGTTTTAGGGCACCTTAAAACGTTTACTTGAATGAGCCTCGGGGTGCACTAGAGGCTTATCACTCTTTACTAATCATGCACTGTCTGACTCCCGTACAATGTTTAAAATGCAGATATCAAGATTCCGAGCACGTACACACCAATGCGAACTTGTTACCTTTCATTCCTTTCTAACAGTTTTTAAATGTTTTAACCTGCTGTGTACAGCAGTTGGTACAGCAAAGCCTGTGTTCAGCTGTACCTGACACCACTTTTTCCTAGGTACATGGATTAGACTATTTTTTTAAGTAGCTGGTATGCAAACAAAGGCCTTATTTCTTCCATACTTCCCATAAATCTATTTAAAAAAAAAAAAAGTGTTTGTAACCCATCATCAAGTTTTTTAGTTGTTGTATGAACCAGGGAAGGGAAGGTAGGGTCTCAGCTGTAATTAAACTATGAGGAATGCCTTTGGCTTTATTAGGCCTTTATTTACTCCATTATTCTCACAGATTTCTTTATATGCACATCATTTAGGAAGGAGTTTCTACTGTGAATGAAAGGCAAGTATTATGTTTGTCCTAAAATCTCCCCCTGCAGTCCTGAACGCTGGAGCCATAATCTGTTTTTGCATTAAAATTAAGGGGGTGCGCCATGAATCCAACCTGTAGCACCATCCCAAGCAGGCGTCATGGAAATTTAGGGTTTAGTATAGTCATAAAAAACAAAACCCCAGCAAGCTCTTTTTGGGAACCCCTGAGCCCCCACAAAATATATATATGTATATGTGTCAAAATGGAGTTCTATTGAGCGTGGCATATGTATACAACCTACGACAGAGAAGCCCAATGCTACATCCAACATGACAGAAATACACAGTAAAATACTTATATATTCTCTTGAAATAGGGTCATTTAGTTTAACCCTTTGGCCAAAGCGTTGCAAGTCCCTCATTCTGCTGGATATAGACCCACTATGGTCTTTCTCCCTCCTAATAAAGGTAAATGAGAATTTTAATCCTAATAGAGGTATATTAGTATTTTATCTGGTAGTGTTAGGCCTTGCGAACAGGTGTCTGCCTTGTCGTGGCTCGCAAGCTTACAACGCTTTGGCCAAAGGGTTAAACTAAATGACCCTATTTCAAGAGAATATATAAGTATTTTACTGTGTACTTCTGTCATGTTGGATGTAGCATTGGGCTTCTCTGTCGTCTGTTGTATACATATGCCACGCTCAATAGCACTCCATTTTGACACATATACATATATATATTTTGTGGGGGCTCAGGGGTTCCCAAAAAGAGCTTGCTGGGATTCTGTGTTTTGTTAACCCATTCTCAGCTGTTTCAGCTGTTTGGAGGTTAGTGGCTCCTCCTTCCCAGGTTTTAAGCCCGCCCCTCCCCACTTCCCTAGTTTGCAAGTCCCTCATTCTGCTGGATATAGACCCACTGTGGTCTTTCTCCCTCCTAATAGAGGTAAATGAGAATTTTAATCCTAATAGAGGTATATTAGTATTTTATCTGGTAGTGTTAGGCCTTGCGAACAGGTGTCTGCCTTGTCGTGGCTCGCAAGCTTACAACGCTTTAGCCAAAGGGTTAAACTAGTTGACCCTATTTCAAGAGAATATATAAGTATTTTACTGTGTATTTCTGTCATGTTGGATGTAGCATTGGGCTTCTCTGTCGTCTGTTGTATACATCTAGTATAGTCATAGTCAGAAATATGAACAATGCTGTATGTTGTATTCACTCAAATAAGTAACACTAAAATATGAAATATTAGAAAATCTAAATCTATACCACAAGTACATATTTTAATAAAGAATACCACGAAATATTGGTAAATGATGTCTGGGGCTTGTCAGATAACAGAAATGAAATGTTCTAAAAACTGCAGGTGATGAAAGAAGATGGAAGATGTAAATGCCCTGCCATCCATTGGCTTAACAACATTTAAGAAGAACAATGTCAGTCTCCAAATGGTAATTGGGAAAACAGAAGTAGCAAGGTTATTGCTCCTCTGGTGCGTTATGGGGAAATATTGTCTGATATTCTGAGTTATAACTGCCATTCAATCGTATGCAAAATCTGTGATATTCTGCATTACATGATGTGTTATGTTATCAACAGGAGTGAGGAAGTCTGCTACATCTGTAGTTCATATGCAAACACATTCCAATTCCTTACATAAGTCAGGTGATAAATACTCTAGATAAGGCATCTCTAACCTGTTGATAACCGGTAGCTCACCTGCTGCCAGTGAGTAGCTCACCCCTGCCTCCACCACCCTTAATCAGGGTCGCCGACAGAGGGGAAAGAGTCGGGACAACTGTCCCGAGCCTGGTGGCTGCGGGGGGCCCAGCCAGCCAGTTCTGGAAGTTGTGTCCAGCCAGAGATTGGGCCTCTAGTTGCTGCCGGATCTCAGCTGCTGTGGGCCTCTCTGTCCTGCCTCTCCCCCGCTGGACCTCTCTCTCCTACCGGTCAGCGCTGGAAGTGTGGGTTATGTGTCTGGGGGTATGGTGTGTGTCTGGGTTTAGAGTGTGGGGGGAGTATTGTGTGTGCGGGAGGGGGGGGTTGTGGTGGTATTATATGTGTATGTGTGGAGGTATCCTGTGTGGTGGATACACCTGCCCCTGACGAAGCTCCGCCTGGAGAGAAACGCGTAGGGCGTGGGCACCGTGATGTGGTGACGTCACTTCACGTTGGCAGCTGACCCCGAGCAAGCAGCAGCTAGGAGGAGCGCTCCGGCAGCACTGACGGCTTTACTTTCCTCTAGCAGCAGCAGCAGCAGACGTTGAGAGTACACACAGCTAAGTATCACACTATACAGTGATACATTAGCACTTACCATGATCTGACACCAGTGCAGGGACCCCTAGTAATTCTTGACAGCGAAGTTGGAGCTGTGTTGTTTGCCAGCAAGCAACGTTTATATGACAGTTCAGTTATAGGGAATCCCCCATATCATTGTGCAATTCTATTATAGACTGTTACTATATGGTTCCATACTTTATTGTTACCCTTCATCACTGCCACTAGTCATAGGGACACCCAGGACTGGTTGAGAGCGATGTTGGAGCTCTGCTACTTGCAAGCAAGTAGCGTTCATATGATAGCTTATTAGTGAGGGAACTCCCACTGGTCTATTCATTATCATACTGTGGACGCTGCTTGTGGGCTAGAGCTATAGCCATACATAGTGCTACACATATTATATGGTTGATGACGCTCCTCCAACTGTTTTTCATCTGGCAATTAATTGCATTATACCTGAGACCTTACTTTTACCACAATAGGCAGGAGGACAAACCAGCGATTAACGCCTAGAGGCCCAGGTTTTCAGTCATTATATGATATTATTTCATTATCTTGCTAAGGGTTACAACATCAGCGCAACGTGTTTTAATTGTATATATGATTTTCACTTTTTTCACTTTCACTTTGGTTTTTCACTATAGCATTGTTAGAAAATTTAAAAATGTTTACTGTGATGTGCACCCCAAATGTACTTCTGTGAATGCTCTTGTGACTTCTTCACGTGATCATTCAATTGTTAATGACATTAACTTCTGTACATAGGTAGCACTCACTTAGTGTTATTTAACACTTGGTCTTCAAATATTATTTATAATTGTTAGTGAGCAGTGTGCAATACTATGTGTTGTTATGTGTGGAGGTATTTGTGTGTTTCTGGCGGTCTTGTATGTTGGGGCTATATTGTGGGGGTATTTTATGTGTCTGGGGTATATGTGTTTTCGTAGCTCAGGATAATTTTCATTGATCAGAAGTAGCTCTCATTACAGAAAAGTTTGCAGACCCCTGCGCTAGATACTTCAAGAACATATTACATGTTAACCTCATGCTCCTACTATAATCCCTATGCTCAAACACATTTTTAACTCCTCCCTCTACTCTGGTACCTTTCCCTCCTCCTTCAAACATGCAACAGTCATATCATTACTCAAAAACAGCAAGCTTGACCCTACCTGGCTTTCTATCGACCTGTTTCCCTCCTGCCTTTTGCCTCTAAACTCCTTGAACATCTTGTATTCTCTCGCTTGCTCCACTTTCTCAACACCTATTCTCTCCTAGACCCTCTACAATCCGGCTTCTGCACTGCTCACTCGACTGAAACAGCCCTCACTAAAATAACTAATGACCTCCGTGCTGCCAAAAACAGAGGTTATTACACTCTGCTCATATTACTTGACCTCTCTGCAGCATTTGACACAGTGGACCACCCTCTTCTCCTTGTCAGGATTGCCTAGACCTCCTGCCTAGCCATAGCTTCCTTGTCCACTGGGTGTGCTGCTGTCTTCTGTTGGCTCTGGGTTCCTCTGTCTGTCTGTCTTCTTGTTGCTCCTGTCTCTGTCCTTTATAGCTTGCTTCCTGTCTGTTGCTTTTGCCTTTGCTTGCTAGTCAGACTCCTACAGTATGCTCATGCCTGTCTTTGATCCTGACCTGTTTCCTGTACCTGTACCTGTATTGTAGTCTGCTCACAGTAAAGGTCCTTGCTAGTAATCTGGCTTGTCCCTGGTTATTCCTGCTCCCCGGTCTCAGTCCCTGCTCCCTGTTCTTAGTCCCTGTCCTGCCCCGCCTGTCCTGTTCCAGTCTCCTCGTTGCCGACCTCTGCTTGTACCTAACTTCGCTGCCTGCCGCCTGCCTCGGACCCCTGCTTGTACCTGACTTCGCTGCCTGCCGCCTGCCTCGGACCTCTGCTTGTGACCCCTACTACGCTCGTGCTGTTCCGGCCACCGAGATCCTACCCGCCACAGGAGTCTCTCGTGACAGAAAGCAAAGGCCACTTCAGGGATCTCGCTGGAACAGATTCTTCTTCTGCCTGCACCCTTTCCTGCCTGCTGCAGCAGACCACATCCGCATGGTTGAAGATAAGTACTTTCGTTTCTTTTTTGGAAATCCAAGTTGGGATTTTGAAAGGTTTTTTTGTCGTTGCTGCTAAGTGTTCTGCAAGAATTATTGCGTTCATAACGAAAAAACATTTTTTCTGAGACTAGAACTGTTGCTACCGACTATTGCAGCTTTCTTTGAGATGTTTATTTTTGCAAAGGTTTCTGCAGGGTTTTTTGTGCCTCTTTCTCCCTGAGAAGAATTCCCTTTTACAAAAAAAAAAAAAAAACCCTTCCTGCAGTACCTGTTTTTGCCATTTTCAGACTTTCATTACCTGGACAAGAATTGTCTCTGCATTGTGGGTGGGCCACTGCAGATTTTCAGACTCACATTTCTATTTAAGACGGTTACCTTGATTTACTGCTGTTCACAGGGTCTTCATTTCAAAAGACAAAAGTGCTCCCATTATTTTGTTGCTACATGCTTTGATTTTCTTGCATCTATAGTTTTTCATATGATTGGTTCTAAGGTGTCAGGTTTACCTGCAAGTTCCCCTAAAGTTTGTTTCTCTGCAACTTATGATATCCCTACGCCTGATATCAAAGGTTTCAGATTTGACTGCAGGGTTCTCTGTCTGATATTCCTATGTCAAAAGTTTCAGATCTAACTACAAGTTTTCTCTGGATTAGTTTCCTGCTGTCTATGATATTTCTATGCCTGATATCAAAAGTTTCAGATTCAACTGCAGGTTTTCTTTGTCTATATGATATCCCTACGCCTGACGCTTAAAGATTTAGATGTAACTGCAGGTTTTCTTTGTCTATATGATATCCCTACGCCTGATGCATAAAGATTTAGATGTAACTGCAGGTTTTCTTTGTCTATATGATATCCCTACGCCTTATGCCTAAAAGATTCAGATATAACTGCAGGTTTCTCTGTCTATGTTTTTGAAGTGAAACTTCCTTAGTGGCACCTCATTCGTGATGGGGCAAAAAAGAATTGTGGAGACAGAAATGAAACGGATGTGACGTCAGTGCTGGCAGTTGAGGCCGGGCTGTGTTCTGGCTCAGCCCGACCCCAACACTGACATCACACCCGCTCCACAAATCAGATGCGGCGGCGGCGGCGATAGCCGCCGGCGCCGCTCCTAATCACCCCCCCCCCCCCCCCAGCCCCACACCCCCCACACACCGTGACATATGCGGCGGCGATAGCCGCCGCTCCTAACTGCCGCTGCCATGCCGCGCAGCCTCTCTCCTCCCTACCTCCGCTTTCCTGCTGACATGCGGCAGCGGCGGCAGCCCTCAAAATTTAATTGGCAGCCGGTGATTCGCTGTCACGTAAGGTGTGTTAAGGGGTATTTAATTCCCCTCATCCGGCACGGGCTCTGTGGTGCTGCCCGCCGTGGAGTACGCTGCTCCGTGGTGGGATAGCTGAGGCTGAGGCTCCACCCCCTGCCCTGTCACTCCTGCTTTGGTAACGGGACCACGTGTCGCCGGGGGGGCTGGGAGTCCGCAGCTCCGTGTCCAAAGATCAGCCTGGGGTAGTGGGAGTCGGGAGGAGGGGGGTAGTGGGAGTCGGGAGGAGGGGGGTAACGGGACCACGTGTCGCCGGGGGGGGGGGCTGGGAGTCCGCAGCTCCGTGTCCGCATTCACACAACACAGAGAGAGAGACACACACTGACCAGCTCCTGGGACCAGGCCCGCTCTCTGTCCCAGCCAAGCGCTCTGCCGGGTTGGAGACTCAGACAGAGCCCCCCTGCGCATGCCATTCCTCCACCGCCGTAACGGCCGCCGCTGCCCGCGCCCGCTGACATGCGCGGTAGTCATGGCGATGCTCACAGGCGGCTCGGAGTCCTCCTTGCGCTGCCGGGTGAATGAGGACGGCTTTCCCCCCCTCCTCCTCCCCCGCTCAACATACTCACCGCCGTCACAGCTAACGAGTGCCGAGATCCTGCACTGGTGCGGCTGCGCCGAACTGCTGCTGCTCTCCGCGGGGGCCCACCAAGTTAAGGAGTTCTCCAGCTTCGAGGCTG
Source organism: Ascaphus truei (assembly GCF_040206685.1). NCBI lineage: Eukaryota > Metazoa > Chordata > Amphibia > Anura > Ascaphidae > Ascaphus > Ascaphus truei. The sequence continues at coordinate 105,839,791 of NC_134487.1, read as the reverse complement.
GCGCTGCCAACCAGTCGAAGGCTGTGTTCGTGGTGAGCTGCGGGGGTGAGTGGATGGGGTGTACTTCACGGCTGAGGTGATGTGGGCGCCGCTGCTGCTGGTCCCGATCTCCCCACACATATTCCTGGCCCCGGCCTTCTCCTCTCTCTTCCCGCTGCTACCTGGCGGAGACCTGCAGGCTATCAACTGCAGCTGGCCGGACAAGAAGAGGATCCCGGGGTTGAGGACGTGGAGCTGCCCTCCTTGCCCCCCGAGCTACAGCTTCACATCCGGAGCCTGGTTTCAGGACTCAACCACCTGATGGAGGGTATCGGGGTGAGAGAGGAGTGCTTCTCGCCTCCTGCTCCAGTAACGCGGGAAGCGGGGGGGTTTGAGCGTGCCGCTTCCCACGCAGCACTGCCGGAGGGGGGGGGGGCCTCTTAAGCACAGGGGGGGGGGGTGAGAGAGAGTCAGGAGACTCTGCCAGAGCCCCTGCGGTCCGCAGCTCGGGGGGGGGGGGAGAGAGAGTCAGGAGACTCAGCCAGAGCCCCCGTGGGTCCGCAGCTCGGGGGGGGGGGGGGAGAGAGAGTCAGGAGACTCAGCCAGTGCCCACGTGGGTCCGCAGCTCAGGGGGGGGGGGGGGGGAGAGAGAGTCAGGAGACTTAGCCAGAGCCCCCGTGGGTCCGCAGCTCGGGGGGGGGGGAGAGAGTCATGAGACTCAGCAATAGCCCCCGTGGGTCCGCAGCTTGGGGGGGGGAGGGGAGAGAGAGTCAGGAGACTCTGCCAGAGCCCCCGTGGTTCCGCAGCTCGGGGGGGGGGGGGGTCTTGGGAGGGGAGTCAGGAGAGAGGGGGAAGGACAAAGAAATAGAGACACACATACACATAGACTGACACATACACACACACAGTGCCTGACACACATACACACACACACACACTGACTGACACACATAAACACACATAAACACACACACACACACACACACATAAACACACACCCACACACACACTGACTGACTGACTGACACACACACACACACTGACTGACTGACTGACACACACACACACACTGACTGACACACACACTGACTGACACACACACACTGACTGACACACATACACTGACTGACACACACACACACACACACACACACTGACTAACACACACACACACTCACACACACTGACTGACACACACACACACTGACTGACACACACAAACTGGCTGACACACACACACTGGCTGACACACACACACTGGCTGACTGACATACACACACACACACACACACTGACTGACACACATACACTGACTGACACACATACACACACACACACACACACACACACTGACACACATACACACACACACACACACACACGCTGACTGACACACATACACACACACACACTGACTGACACACACACACACACACTGACTGACACACTGACACACAGACACACATACACACACTGACACACACACTGACACACATACACACACACACACTGACACACTGACTGACATACACACACACTGACACACTGACTGACATACACACACACACACATACATACATACACACACACTGACTGACACACACACATACACACACACTGACTGACACACACACACACTGACTGGCACGCACGCACACTGACTGACACACACACATACACACACACTGACTGACTGACACACACGCATGAACACACATACACACACTGACTGACACACATATACACACACTGACTGACACACATACACACACACTGACACACATACACACACACACTGACTGACACACACACACACACACACACACTGACTGACACACATACTGACTGACACACGCACACGCAGTTACACGAGGAATTCACACTTATTGCAAATACAGGGGATGTATGCCAAGCACGCACGTTCTAAGTCCAAATTTATTTGTGTTTTGTCAATGAAATTGTATTTTGATTTTTAATTAAAACATCACAAATACAATTTCTGTGACAAAAGTCAAAGAAGTTTCACTTACTATGCGCGTGCACAGCACACACAGCTTTTTTTTTCCTTGCATTTATAATCTCTGTGACTGATGTTAAAGTCTCAAAGGGTCAGCTCTCCTATCTTGTGTCTCTCTGTGTCTAATATTCCTGTTGTTCATTCTAATGCTTCTGCTTTAAAAACACATTTCCTCTTTACTGGTTTCTTGGGAAGTGTGGTTTAATTATGGCTCCCACTCAAACAGTCTTGAGCAGTAAATGTGAACACAGTACCACTGATTCTTCAGAACTTCTCAAAGCAAGGAAGAAGAAGAAAAAGAAGGGAGGCATTACTGTGGAAGTTGCAGAAGAAATTAAGACTGAAAATTTAACCTCAGAGTCTGCATTTGATGAAAGAGATATGCTGCAGCTTAAGGCAATTCACAGACGTATCCCAAGAATAGTGGAAGAAAAGAAAGATGCCCCTTCTCAGACGCTTCAAGCCGCACAGAAAGCGATTGATTGTCTTTATGAACGTTTAGATAAGGAGCAAGAGGCCAAGACTGCACTACAAAGCTGTCTATCTTCAGCAATTGCTAAGTGTGTTCTCCAGGAGAAAGAAAGAGAGCAGTTGGAGAGGGACAGGGTAATCCTGTCAAGTAAGCTGGAGAAGGCCTATGCTGATAATGCGCAGTACCAGAGTTTCATGGCTCAAGTTGGCGCAAAACTGGAAGCCTCTGAGGAGAAGAATTGCCACTTCAACACAGAACTACGTTCTTTGAGAGAGATCTTCGAAGGGTTAAATAGCAGTTTTGAAATGGTAACCCAGGAGTGCAAGAATCTCTATGTCCAAGTCAGTGAAGGAGATAAGAAGCTCCATGAATTAGGAGAGGAGAAGAAACAGTTGGCCCAGGAAAAGTTAGACGTGCAGACAGCACTGCAGAATGCAGAGAGAGTGCTGCAAGAAGAACGTGTCTCCCTGGAGCGGCGCACACAAGCAGAAAATATGCTGCAGAGTCAGCTGCGAGAACTGCGTACACATCTGCAGGACACCAAAGAGAAATGGGTAAATGCTGAAGAAAAGCAGCGAGTTCTGCAGGAAGAAAGTTTCAAGACTGCCTACAAAATAAGTATGATGCAAGATTATTTGAGTACCCAGTGTGTCCCCAAAGAACAGCATGAGGAGCTGAAGGCCACACTGAGCATAACCAGAGCCTCGCTGGAGGAAGAGCTAAAGCTAGCAGCTGAACACACATCTCAGCAGCTCACAGCGCTGCAGGCGCTGATCGCTGAGCTCAAGACACAGCTTGCCAAAAAGGAGGAGAGAGAGAAGGTTTCCGTCTGTCAAGTGGCTGGCCTGACACAGCGCTATGAGGTCAAAATGGCCGATGCCTGCAAATTATTGGACCACACAGCCCGTGATAAGGTCCGGCTGCAGCTGGAGCTGGACAATGCCCGGAAGGAGTACCGGCAGCTGCAGATCAGAAATGAAGAAGATGAAACATATTTAAGCTTTACTCTGAGTCAGCTGGGAGATATGGAGTCGCGACTCAACTCCAAAGAAGCCGAACTGACAACTGCATTGAGTGGGAAAAGAAGTGCAGAAGGACAGCTTCAAGAGCTGAAAAATCAAATTGCTGGTCTTAATGAGACTTTAGGTGATACCACAAAACGGCAGTCACAAAAGGAGACCATGGAGCGTGAATTCTATGTTCCCACTTACACATGTGAAAAGTCTGCACCCGTCATTGATGCCCACATTCCTGATGTCCATGCCCCTGCTTTTGGGTTGAACGCACCCATTTGGAGGTTCCTTGCTGCACCAAATGTACCTGTGGAGTACCCTCTGCCCACTGACAAGCCACCAGAGGTGGGTCACCTTGAGTCGCCATTTCATCAAGGCCTCCGGGAAGAGCCTGGAGGATCGTCCGGAGAACGCTCTTGAGAGGGGGGAGTAATGTCAGGATTGCCTAGACCTCCTGCCTAGCCATAGCTTCCTTGTCCACTGGGTGTGCTGCTGTCTTCTGTTGGCTCTGGGTTCCTCTGTCTGTCTGTCTTCTTGTTGCTCCTGTCTCTGTCCTTTATAGCTTGCTTCCTGTCTGTTGCTTTTGCCTTTGCTTGCTAGTCAGACTCCTACAGTATGCTCATGCCTGTCTTTGATCCTGACCTGTTTCCTGTACCTGTACCTGTATTGTAGTCTGCTCACAGTAAAGGTCCTTGCTAGTAATCTGGCTTGTCCCTGGTTATTCCTGCTCCCCGGTCTCAGTCCCTGCTCCCTGTTCTTAGTCCCTGTCCTGCCCCGCCTGTCCTGTTCCAGTCTCCTCGTTGCCGACCTCTGCTTGTACCTAACTTCGCTGCCTGCCGCCTGCCTCGGACCCCTGCTTGTACCTGACTTCGCTGCCTGCCGCCTGCCTCGGACCTCTGCTTGTGACCCCTACTACGCTCGTGCTGTTCCGGCCACCGAGATCCTACCCGCCACAGGAGTCTCTCGTGACACTCCTTCATATTCTCCATACTCTTGGTATTCGGAACAAAGCTCTATCCTGGATCTCCTCTTACCTCTCCCATCATACTTTCAGTGTCTCTTTTGCTTACACTTTCTCCTCTATCAATCTTTCTGTGGGGGTACCCCATGGCTCTGTCCTAGGACCTCTTCTCTTTTCTCTGTACACACTTTCTCTAGGTGACCTAATTACATCACTTGAGTTTAAATATCACCTCTATGCTGACGGCACACAAATTTACTTTTCAACCCCTGACCTTACTCCTGCTGTACAGACCAACATTTCTGAATGTCTCTCTGCGATATCATCCTGGATGGCCCTCCGGCGACTTAAACTTAACATGGCAAAAACAGAGCTCTCATACTTCCTCCCAAACCTGGCCCTACTACTTCCTTCCACATTACAGTTTGAAGTACTATCATTCACCAAGTAGCCCAAGCACGCTGCCTAGAGGACACACGACTCCTCTCTCACATTCTCCTCTCACATTCAAAATGTATGTAAAACCTGTCGTTTTTTCCTCCGCAATATTACAAAGATACGCCCTTTCCTCTGTTGCTCGACTGCTAAAACTCTGACTCAGGCCCTCATTCTCTCCCGTCTCGATTACTGTAACCTCCTGCAGTCCGGCCTTCCTGCCTCTCACCTGTCTCCCGTACAATCTATCCTAAATGCTGCTGCCAGAATCACTCTACTCTTTCCTAAATCTGTCTGTGTCTCCCCTGCTGAAATCACACTCCTGGCTTCCTATCAAATCCCGCATCTCACACTCGATTCTCCTCCTCACTTTTAAAGCTTTACACTCTTCTGCACCTACCTACATCTCAGCCCTAATTCGCTATACACCATCCCAACTCTTGCGTTCTGCTCAAGGATGCCTTTTCAAGACCCCCTTTGTGTCTAAAGCCCTCTCCTGTCTTCAACCTTTCTCACTGACTGCCCCACATCTCTGGCATACCCTTCCCCTCAATACCCGACTAGCACCCTCTCTATCCACCTTTAAGACCCACCTTAAGACACACTTGCTTAAAGAAGCATATGAGTAGCACAGTGGCTAATAATATACACATGATACATAAAGCTTGGAACCTGCAGACACACTTACCAGAACTCCCTCCTACTGTCTCTGTACATTCTTCCTACCTACCAATTAGATTGTAAGCTCTTCGGAGCAGGGACTCCTTTTCCGAAATGTTACTTTTATGTCTGAAGCACTTATTCCCATGATCTGTTATTTGTATTATTGTTATTTATATGATTGTCATGTGTATTACTACTGTGAAGCGCTATGTACATTAATGGCGCTATATAAATAAAGACATACATACATACATACATACATACATGTAAGAAAATACAGACACCCAAAACTCTGATATCAATAATGAATTGATCATATATTTGAGCATAAGTCATATGGATGGAAACAGTGCTTCAGGACCAACTTTTATATAAATAAGTAGAATGTTCAAAGATGAATATAACAAATAAGAAAGAATGTAAGTGTAGCCATGCCATGTCTGGCTACTATTCTGCCCTATCCTGGCATGCAGTCCTGGTAACAGCAGGCAGTGTTAGGACCAATCATGGGTTTTCCCCACTCAGGCAGTACCCTTGAGTAACAGGGGAGGAGGTGGGATCAGGTCTGTGTTCTACCCAATCCTGGGTTCAGACCTGGTACCCTCCCCCTACTGTACTCAAAGGGGTTGCATCTCTAAATTGTTAGTTGGTCTCTACCGTGAGAGAGACAAGGTATCACACCGGGCTGCTGTGCACTGGCAGGTCCAGGTTATCTTCCCTTCAGGAGAGTGAGTGATTACCTATTCCCCTGGTTCTGCTAGAGGATCAGGGATGAACTAGGACTGCTGCGTGGGCCTTTGACCCTAGTGCAGGTCCAGGGACCATCTGAAGTTTGAGAGACCAGAGCTGTGACTACATTGGGCAGGACTGTGCTGAGCAGAAAAATAAACCAGTTCCTGTTATATATACCTCCTGCCTGGTGTGTAATCTTTCTGGGGGGAGAGGAGTCTGTTCTACTGTGGGAGATTACCTTCATGCATCTGGAGCCTAGAGCAGATGGAGGCGCTGAGTACCATGGAGTAAATGTTGAGTACATAACCCAGAAGCCTATTCTGCAGTCCCCACAAACGTCGGCGGACACCTCAGCCTCTTGTGAACCAACAGGTAGCATGCACCATACACCTGGTAACAGGGAAATCTCCCATAGGGTGGGGGAAACACCGTTACATACCTTTAAAAGAAAATGCAGCACAGGGTGGCATGCACTCACACTAGTTGAAGTGTTTAGCCCCTTTGCTGACAGAGAGAACTGCAATGCAGTGAAGGAGTTAATAATAGGTCTAACATTTTGTTCCTCACTGGAAAGCAGTTTTTTAAAATATTATTTTAAATCCTTTCATTTCAATATGTTGCAAGTCCCTGGAGCCATCTGGTAGCTGAAAACCTATATTTCTTTCAGTGTTAAAAAAAAAAAATCTTTTCAGTGTTAAGGAAGCAGTCCACACTGTTCATTTTTTTTTAGGGGGGGGGAGTGTCATTTTTTATATTTCCTAAACGAAAGGGTCTCTCTGAGCTTAATTGCGGTACCCCAATCTTTGGGGACTCACTGGTTCCCAAGATATAACCATTTTTTTTTGTCCAAATATAGCAATAGGAAGATACAATATTATTTCCAAATGACATTGCAACTTTCTATGGTTGATCCTACAGCCATGTCTATGGTTTTCTCAGTGGGGTAGCCGAAGGTTGGATAAGGTACATGGAAGAAAAAAAAGGAAGGCTGCTGCTTTAGAAGTGAACTGCATTCAACTCGTTTGTCTTAAACAAGTGAAAAGAAAATGCTGTTGGACTACTGCTTTCATAAATGCGTCTCAATTCCAAAGGTCTAACACATGTTTAAGCAGGTACAGTATGATTGATTTCCACCCATCCCTCAAGCCATAATAAGCACAAAGCACCTGCTAATAATGCACCAGGATGTAACACAATTGCAGTATGTTACAGTATGTTAGTGTCGCCATTGACTGCTCCATGATGTGTTAGACTGAATTACTACAAACATACTAACCAACTCTTCCTGTAATACTGACTTTTCTTGTTTACTTTCTCACTGATGTAGGAACCCTCATTCCAATTCAAGTCATTGGAAGATAAAGTGACCACCTTCAGTTTCCTTCCAAACGTCCCTTATTTTATTTTAAAACGCCTGAGCCCAGATCCACAAAGCTAAGCTTTAGAACGTCACATTAGAGTAAAGGTTTGCTAAAGACAGGGCATCCTTTTGTGGATTTGGGCCCTGGAGTATTCCTGCAGAGCTCAGGGTTTATACCACTGCTTTATAGACACCTTGGTTCTTATTTATCAATGTATCTTTTTTTCCCATCATGGAGCGCATAACCAATTATATACTCAGTCTTTCTGCTGCAACTTCAAACTCGTTAAACAGAGGATCTGAAAGGCTAAATAAAGGCAAAAAATAAAAATGAACGCTTACATTGTAGCTACACAATGTACAAATCCCAATAGTTTAGCTAACTCCTCCTATGGACACACCCAAAAGTACTTGCTAATACAAGCAGCTGATAACTTGTCACGCAGCACTTGATAAAGTGACACTAAAAGAGACAATGGTCTTTTGTGATTCTTGATAATCAGACCCCATTGAATGTTACTGAACTAACATATACAGTAAAATGGACCAAGGTGGAAATACGTTCCAGGCCCCTCTGGCAGAAAAAATTGGCAACTAATAATGTTTAGAAGCTACATTTCTAAACTACTCTCAATACACTGTGATCTTCTATTTCATTTTTAAAAAATGTGGAACAAAACATCTCTTAAAGCAGCAGTCCAAGCTTCCGAATTTTTTTTGTATTTTTCCCCCTTTAATATCTGCATCAATACAATCCACACAATGATAAGTAATTAGCTAAGTTGCCCAGTGATCCATTCTGCTGTGATCGATCGGCGAAGATTCGGCTCGCGGGTTCACTAAATGACTGCAGAGGAGTATTGACTCAGTATCTGTGACTTTGTATATGGTTGTATAGAATTAAAAAAGACTTGTTACATTATAATACATTACAAATGTCAGAGTTATTTAAAAAAATGCAACAAGTATCTTCTCATAGTACAGAACTGATTTATTTAAAAAAAAAACACACCTGTAGGATATTGCTTGGTCTGCCGCTTTAAGGTACTACATACATCTGCAAATGGCCTGAATAGTCGCATTGGCGTATATAAAATAACAGTCTAGGATATTTGGTCAATGACATAACTCACTCTGCCGCTGCCGCCGGCCACTTCATCGCTAAGGTAAGTGCCTAAACCCCATACCCTAAGTCCTTACCCTAATACCCCCCACCCAAAGCCATTACCCTAAAACCCGCTACCCTAAGACCTTACCCTAAACCCCTACCCTAACTGCTAAAACTCCTTAAATTAACCCCCTACCAAGGTGCTAAAACCTCTTAAATTAACCCCCTAACCTAACCACTAAAACCCCTTAAATTAACCCCCTAACCTAACCGCTAAAACCCCTTAAATTAACACCCTACCCTAACCTGTAATAAAACTTATCTTAGAAGTGGCCAGCGGCAGGGATTTCAGCGGCGGGGATTTCAGCGGCGGGGATTTCAGCGGCGGATCAGTGGCGGTGGCGGTGGCGGGGTGAGTTGCGCCAACACGCTGGGGGCTATTTGGATGCGGCAAAATGGCCCAGACCAGATTTCCCATTCCGATAAAATAAGGCGGTAAGCATGATAGCTAATGGCATTGGATTGCCGAGTGTATTACAAACTCATTCTAAAATGGAGTAAAATTAAAAAAGAAAATGATAGCTGGGATAGCTGCATAAGAAATAACATACACATGTATATATATATATATATCTGCAAAACTATTTGATTGTTCTGAGTGGTTCCCAAAGTACCATAATTATTATTCATTTAGTATGAATAAATAAGATGTTGTATACTAACCTCAATTACAGTGACTTTTGTTGCTTTTTTTTTTAACAACAACAAAGACTATTTCTTAAAGTTTTCAGAAAAAATGTTGATCTCTACTACAGGCTGCTTTTGTGTTAATCCAGAGGAACTTTGTGGTGACAGCTCCATTTATGTGTTCAACAAAGCATTTAAGTCCACTTGTTGTCTTTGGCCTCATTTTCATAAATAAGTGTTTTTCAATAGGCAAATGAGGATCAATTAGTATGTAAGTATAGTAGCTAAGATATAATATATTGTGGCCAGTGTTACCAATCTAAGCTTTAACAGAAATACTCATACAGTACAATCATTTCATCAAATAATATTTTTTCCCTCTAAACATTGTATTGAAATATTGGGAGATGTCTGATCTGAATTTTTAGCGATGCCTTATAATGTAAAGATAATTGTCTATATTGATGACAAATAAAAACATGTACTATTAAGTGTATTCATACAAAATGAACGCCCTTATACAGTACTTACTTTAGTTGTTGAAGGCATTGATTCAACACACTGAGGTGTAATGGGAATTTGTAAACATATTCAGACATGGAACACATTAGTGTGACAGATCAGAGTACTTGGATTTTTTAAGGTACAGGGAACTTTAAAATGAGTTTTGTAAACCATAAACCACAAGTATGGGGTACAATAGGGAAAATAACTGAAGTAGGACATTGCAATCCTTTGATAAACCAGATGACATCAAAAAGACTTTTATAGAGTTATATTAGCTCAGTGGTTTCCAACCTATTTTTGGTTAAAGAACCCTAAGTGAAATTCTGAGGAACCCCAAGCCATCTCTAGTAGCAACTCTGTGATCAGATGCACTGTAAATTATTCTGTATTTGATACCATTTTGAAATGATCAGAAAATTGCAGGGAACCCTTTACGGATGCCCAGGGAAACCAAGGGTTTCTTGGAACCCTGCTTAAAAAACACTGTATTAGCTGGTACGGTGATTTTTACACTGCCAAATGTCCTGAATTCTTCCGGTGCTTTGCTGAGATGTAGTTTCTTTCCTTAGGCTGGGGCCACGGTACCGCAGACCAGCGAACAGATTGCCTTAAGGCAGTGTTCGTGTCCATGCGGCGTGCGGGCGCGTGGGAGGGGGTGCATGTTGTGCAAGAAATCAGTTGAAACTGATTTCTTGGCGCGACAGGCTGGTCACGTGGGGGGTTCGCCCAATGATGGCGAACCAGCCCCATGATGCCATAGGTACGCCCCTAGAGCACGCCCCCCCATGGCCCGGCACGGCCCGTCGACTATGCCCAGGGAAAACACCCGCTGTCCCACAACGTCCGCACAGCTCCGTGCAGGCGAAAGCACCATGGCCTGGGCCTTATGTAACATGGCTGGTTCAGATTGCCTCTCTGCCCCTTGTCACATAAGTCCTGCTAGCGCTGCAGGCTGTGACAAGATATCCTAGCGGCAATTGGCCCCCTCATGCTACTCTCTGAGTGACAGCAGAGGAGGTGACCTGGTGTTTGTGTACAGCCAATATGGTGCAGAGACTAGGCCCTCCCATTCCAGATCTCAGAGAGGAAGTGCCAAATTGTTAGTCAGTTCTGGTCTGGAGTCTGGAGAGACTGGAAGGGCTGGGAGTCTCTCCCATCAGGGATGAGCATGCCCCCAAGCCCCTAAGGGGCTGGGAGAACACCTTACAACAGAGGCCTCAAGACTACCAAAGGGCCTATCACCATCCAAAGGCCTGGGATCCTCTGACATTCATCTGCAACGCTGTAAAGAACAACTGCAGTGACTGCATCAATAAAGTGTCCCTTCTGTTTTATATACACCTGTCTGAGATTGCAGTGTATTGGGCAGGGGTATGGAAGTACTATGCTCTGGGGGGATCTATCTCTGGGCATCCTGGAGCTCCCTGAACGTGGAGGCGCTGACACCCTGAGCTGAACATCACGAACCACAAAAGCCTGTCCTGGTCCCCATACGGGACATCTCAGCTCTCCTGGACCCTCACAGGTATGCCATAGCATCACAACACATGTAGCAGCTGTAACATCTCCCAGAGGGGGGGGGAAGCAGTGATACACTTATTTGAGGCATTTCCAGCACCAAAAAGACATTATGTCCTTCACTGTCAGAGGCACTATATTTCAGAGCAAGGCTTTGCTGACCCAACTGGCAGCAAATGGGTTAAGATAGAATTCTATCCTAACTTCTTGTGAGCAAAGTTTAATGCCAATGTTGGGCAGCATCCCTATAAAGGCAGACCTCTGCAGAGTGGTAACATAACACAGCAGTATGACTGAACTGAGGCTCTCAGGCCATGAACCACAGAGGTATTTAAAGCAGCTTACTGATGTGCTAAATTAAGTTAACGTCTCATAAAGGGTTACAGGGCACCTTCAAGGCCCAATAATGTTAGGTTAAGCCATGTTTTCAGCCAAAGAGGCTATTGTGTTAACTGTAACGAACATTAGTGCTAGTGATATGCAAAAGGGTCATTCCCCCCAACAACGCATATCCACAGAGGTCCATGGAAGGTAACACATGGATCTAACCTGACATTAGGTAAGGGCAATAGGGGGGGCCCCTAGACATAGAGGGACTGTATACCAGCATCAACCATGAATATGGCCTTATGGCTGTATCCCACTTCCTGAAAACTAGGGGTGGCTGGTATGCTAAACATAACACCTTCACTCTGGAATTGCTCAAGTTTGTACTGACACGAAACTATTTTCTCTTTGACAAAAAAATATATCACCAACTAAGGGGCACAGCAATGTGCACAAAGTGTGCCCCTACCTACGCCAACCTCTACCTGGGTTGGTGGGAATCCCAGGTAGTATTCACTGAAGACCTGGAGGCATACACCGAGCACATTGACCTCTAGGTCCGCTACATCGACGATGTGTTTGTCCTGTGGCGAGGCCCAGAGGGAACCCTCAAAGAGTTCATCAGTATACTCAACACAAACGTGTACAATCTCCACCTAACATTGGAGTACAATAAGGACACCATGTGCTTCCTAGATTTAAAGATTTCAAGGGGCGATGATGGCTTCCTCCACACCACAATCTACCGTAAAGCTACAGCCACCAATAACCTCCTTGAAGCCAGCAGCCACCACCCCAGAGCTCAGATTAACGGCATACCGACAGGCCAGTTTCTCCGATTAAGAAGGAACTGCAGCACTGATCAGGAATATGAAAGACAATCAAAGAACATGACACAACGCTTTGTGGACAGGGGGTACAGCCGCAAGTGTATTAAAAAGGCCTATAAGAGAGCTAAATACACCTCACGTAAATCCCTCATCATGGACAAACCACCCAGACTGAGGGACAAAGTGATATGCTTCATAGGTACTTTCAACCGGGAATGGCCCCAGGCAAGAGCGGATGACCTTCTGAAAGGAGTAACCAACGAATATCCATCCATGACCAGTAGACGAGCAAAGAATTTGAGAGCTCTACTGGTCCACAGCCATTTTGTGGACGAGACACCGAGAACATGGCTGCCACCCAAACCCACGGGATCATACACTTGCCAGCAATGCAAGGCTTGCCAGTATATGAACACCACCAAACAATTTGGGAACTGGAATAATACTAAGATGTACCAAATACGCAGCTTTATCAACTGCCTCAGCACGGGTGTCATATACCAAGGCAAATGTGTATGTGGGAAAGTCTACGTGGGGAAGACTAGCAGGTGTCTTAAACAGAGGGTGCTCGAGCACATAGGCACTATCAGGAACAAGGCTGACAAACCTCTGTCAAGACACGTTAATCTGTGTCATGGCGGGGACCTTAAGGCTGTCACCTTTTGTGGGATTGACCATCCCACTCGAGGACAAAGGAGGGGAGACTGGGACAAAGTCCTCCTCCACAAAGAATCCAAATGGATTTACACACTTGGGACATTATCACCTAGAGGTCTCAATGAGGGATTCCTGTATACTCCATTTCTGTGACAGCCTTCATCTCTGAGACAGCCGACATGACTCTCCATAGCTGTACTTATGAAATAGACCATATCTCCAGATTCACTGTCCCTCAATAACCCTCTCCTTCACTTTATCCCTTTATTACCCCTACTCATCATCCTTGTTTTGCCATGACTGCATCAGGTAGTTCCCAAATCCTGTATATTTACTACTACCACCTAACAGTGGTGAGATTATTTTAAGCAGGGCATCTCTGAACCCTTACACCATTATAACATGATTGTTGATGAGGCATCATCTTGACTCTACCCCTGCAGCACAGAATGAGCTTATTTCTGCTCTACTATGCATGTATCTGACAAGAAGCAAGAATTAGACACCACAACAGTCAGATCTTTATTACAATGTGTGCTGGGTATGCAGTTGTTAACATTGGCATACTCACTGTGTTCCTGTAACAGCACCAAGCACACCTCGGCACACCAGGGGTTAATCCATGACGTCATCTCTCTGGAGGCCCTATAAATACCTGCCTACCTGCAGGGTACCCTTAGTGATACTTACCATTCGCCTTGAGAAAGCCTCTCGCGAAACGCGCGCGTCGGCTCCTGTCTCCCACGTGGACATATGCTAATTTCAATCATTTCAACATTCTTCACATATCTAAATGAGAATTTCCCAGGTATCTCAAATGTGTTCTGTTTTATTCCCAGTACCTCTCCATGTATTGTATAAAGGAACGTTTTAGCAGGTATATACTGTAAGTCAGTTGGTCCTTTACAAAAATTAGACTCTCTCTCGCTCTCACTTCCCCTCTCGCTCTCTCTTCTCCTCCCTCCTCCCCTCCAACCCATATTTCAGTGTCTGGATTTGAGTAACACCACTTTTAGGTAAGGGATGCATACGGCCACGTTAGTTGAAGTTTACACACGGTAGTGCTAACGTAACATGGCATAAAGCCTATGCTAATGAGATATACAGCGGCCGTTGTTTTTAAGTATAATTAGCTTGGTTTATATGCATTAACCTCAAGGAAAATAACATCCGTTAATGATTTTGGTAACATGGCGTTATGAGCCTTGAGTTACCTGACCTCTGTGGATCTGGTCCTAAGACTTTTGCTTTTGGAAGAGCCTGATAGACATGCTATGCATGCAGTAACTGTGGTGATGGAGTAATGTAACCTCCAAATCCAAGTGTCAGCTCTCCTTGAGACCCTGTGCAAGTCACTTTATCTCCATCTGCTGAAGGTACCAATATTAGATCTAAAGCTGTTCAGCATAGCTACTCACTGTGCCTGCAAAATTATATGTACAGTACAGTGCTGCATACTAAACACAATAGAATTGTTATGCAAAATAAAAATGTGTTTACCAGAAATACCTTCAAAACAGCTTTATCGCATATTGAATACAGGGCACACAAATTCATTGGAGTTGATTACTTGATATCTGCTGTGCAAACTACTTTTTCCTTTTCTCAGTACTTCTGGATATTTCACATTTTAGTATGCTTATCCACAGCCCCTTTTTAGGGAACCCCTACTGACCAATGAAACTACCTCTATTTCTAAGGGTTAAGCTTCACAATTCCCTACAGAATGTATATTTATTCAGTTTCTCCCTGGAAATATGTTTCCTTAGCAAAGTGGAAGCGACCCAACATTATCATACCTATCTTATTTTCCTGCCAAATCTTCCCTGAAAATTGCTTCCAGATCTTGGCTACAATATCTAGAAAGCTCACTATTGCTATGTTTTGTCTAACTTTCCTTCACTTCTTTGATTCTGGAACATCCACTTGTTTGAGTTAAGACTATTACTATCAATTCCCCCCACATTCAACTGGATTGTGTAGCTGGTTCACTCTTTCAATTGTGTAACTCAAATAGTATCCCTCAGCAAAGCAATCCAATGAGCCTCTTGTCAATGATTATACAGCTTTGTATGGCCTATGGCCCTGCTGGTATTGGATAGACATCTGAAAATTCCATCTTGAGTACGTAAAGATTAGGTAATGGTAATCCAACTCTTACAATGCCTTACTGCTATTATACCATTAGTGACATCTCAACGGCTCCATGAAGCCCAAGGCTCTCATCGTACATCATGCATAAATTGCCCCACAAAAGTAGCTCTGAAAGGTGAAGATGTTTGAAGAGCACTAGCATATAGTACCCTACTGTTACTAGCTAGACCTTGATCAGATTGCAGTCGCTTCATTAAGAAAGGCTTATACAGCCGCATCTTATTTTGTTGGCTAAAAGGAGCAGGAACAGGGTTGTTAACACCTGTTTGTTCTCACTTTGCTTTGTGGCATTTGAAACAGTCCACGCTGTGTTACATTTTAATATGGGTGACAAACCAGTCAAGCCTCACCTGAAGTGTTTTATGTTATGCAATATATTGCTTCTTTTCAAAAATTCAAGTAAATATAAACTAATACATAAATGAAGGGAATATTAAAATTAGCCATTTTAAAGTCAAAAGTCCTTAATTAGAAAATAAACAATATTGGATATCAATAGATACAGATTTCTACTAAGTGACTTTCTTTGCCTTCTCATTTAGGGACATATTTACCAAGAACTGCAACTCCATAAGACACATTCCATGCTGGAAGACACTTAATAGCTCCACTGAAGTGAATGGGCCATAAAGGATCATATTTATTAAGTGGTTTTACTCCATAAGACACCTTTCAGGCTAGAAGACACCATACATATATACATATTCTCATAATCAAATCTATACAAAAAGAACTACTAGGGGTACAGAGCCAGATCACAAAATTGGAGGAAATCTTAAAGACTAATTTACAGGAAGGTGACATAAATGAACTCAAAACACAACTGAATACAAAAATCGGTGAAATAGAGTCCAGAAAAAGGTCTACATTTTTATGGGGCACTAGAGACTATTTCACGGGAAGAGTATATAGCTGGCGATAGAAGGACACATGAAGAGAGGGCACTACATGGTGGTCTAATACAGGAATGCACAAACTTTCTGCGCTGTGTCCCCATGCCTGCTCACCCCCAGTGTCACAACCACCCTTTCCTTTAATCCAGCGACAGATGCCGCCGCAGGGTCATGTGATGTCATGCGTTGCCCAGAGCCGGCAGAATTTAGGTGAGTTACAGAAGCCTTGAGCTAAAAAGCGCGGGGCCTTTGTAACCGCCTCTCCCCCTCCCCCCCCCCAAAAAAAATCCTGCACCCTCCAGTTTGCACACCAATGGTCTAATAGACCATTTGGACATGACCAGATGAAGCCTGACAACTGATTCCTCTGGTATTGACTCATCTTTTGCTGGACCAATTCTGGCCTGTATTTGCAAAAGTACTGGCCAGAAATTTGAGATTAAGGATCTCATCAACTGTAATACGACATATATTGTGTATTTACTAGAATGTCCCTGTGGCAAACAATATGTGGAACACACTAAGAGAAGTTTGAAAACGCGCTTTTTAGAACACAAGAGAAATATTTGCAACGGTTTTCTGAAACATCGGGTATCTAAACACTTTTTAGCAGATTATAATAAAGACCCGTCAGGCCTGACAATCAAAGGCATAAGTGGGGACAGATTCAAAAGACTGAGGCAAAGAGAAAGCTTCTGGATCTAAACTCTAAAAACTATGTCCCCACATGGTCTAAATTTAGACCTGGCTACATTCCTCTAAATATTTGTATTCTCTTTTATAGTATTGGTCATTTACATTATTCTTAGTTTTTTTTACAATTAGACCTTTTAGAATACACTTTTATTATCCTTCATATTAACATTTTTACCATGTACACAATATATATATATATATATATATATACTGAGTTAAGTTATGGTGAGTAAAAAAAGTGACAAAAACCCTCCACAGAAAAGCAAATATGCAAATGTAAATACAACTGTATGCTCATCTGCATGTCTTAGGCAGGTCTGCAACCCCGCCTTTCACCATTATCACCCAGCACACAGCACTTCCACTGCAGCAAGGGATTCTGGGAAATGACATGCAAATGATCACACAGTGCCACTTTTCGCTTCAAAAACCATTTTTAACATGGTTCCCTATAGGCTTAAGCTTGCTGCATGGTCACAGCTTTGAGCACAGCCAGGGTTAAGGTGCATACCCAGATCTATTACAGAGTGCTTTTCCTGGTAATGTACAGGTTAATAAAAGCTTCAATCAGACTTAGAACTTTTGCAACTAATATTGACAGATTTATTATAAATCATTCTTCCTGGCAATGCACAGGTTATTAAGAATCTATATTAGTGTAGGGACCCTTGAAACGTGGTCTGCCGTGCAGTTGGCTCAAGGGCTTACAACAATTTGGCCAAAATGTTAAACTAAAAGACCATTTTATTTATTAGTTATTTATACATGTATATTTAGGCACTGTACCGTATATGAGTTTTTCTGGATGTTCACTGAGCTCTGTCTGTGTTTTATGTTATGTCTCTGGTTTTAATATATATTGCCATGCTCAGTAGCACTCCTCTGTGAAACTTATATGCTTATATATATGTTGTGGGTATTTTGGGGGTTCAATATGAGCTTGTAGGTGTTCTGTATGTTATATATATATACACACACACACACATATATGTGTTATTATTCTCTCACCTACCTTATCTTTATTTATTTATTTATTTATTTTTACTTTTATTTTATTGGTTTTACAAATTATGATTGAGGGAAGGGGGTACAGGAAGAGGGGGAGGGTACATTTCAAAATCGTCTTCGTCCATAGCACTTACATTATATTCTTTATTATAGATACAATATCATCTTCGCATAAATCACCTTACATCCACTTGAGTTTTCTGTCAGGGTTTATTGCTAGTTCAGCACCCTCGTAGGTCACCTATGGTTCCCAAATCCTCAGAATCCTCAGAAATCTGTTGTATCTGTCCTGGATTAAACTGGTGAGTTTTTCCGTGGACTTCATATAGTTTATCTTATTTTTGACTGCTGCAATTGTTGGGTGGTTTTTTGCTTCGTTTCTGGCGATCACTACTTTAGCTGAAGATAGTATTTGTGTTATCAATGAGTCCAAATTCCTTTCCAAGTCCTCTACCGGTCTAAGTATTAACACTGTTTCAATATTCAAAGGAAATTCTATTCCCGTGACCTTTTTTTATTAACTTCCGTATTTTCCCAAGAATATAGCTATCATGGGGTCAGCCAACCAAATATGTTTAAATGTGCCTACCTGACCACAGTTACACCAGCACAGGGGAGAGAATGTTGGAGAAAACGAGTGGTCGGGCTGGTGCATAGTACCACCTGTGCAGAATTTTGAGATTGATTTCCTGGATTGATGAGCATCTGGACAATCCAGCTGACCTATCATAAATATCTTCCCATGCCTCAATCTCTAGTGAATGGCCAATATCTTTTTCCCAATCTAGGGTGTTTGCTCATTGGTTTGCATTGTCAAAGTCTGATATAAGTGTGTGATTGTCCATTTGTGGTACTCCCTTGCTGAGAATAGATTTTCAAATTTGGTTTGTGGTCTAAATATATCTTTATTTGGCTTGATTGAAGAGATGCAGTGCCTCAGAAATATTGGTGCATATGCTTATTTGGTGTGTCAAACTCTTCGATCAGTTCTTGGAAAGTCTTAATTCGGTCTGATTAGAAAGTGTCTAAGTTTTTCTATGCCTTTTTCTCCCCAAGTCCTGTATACCTTTGAATGCTGGGCTGGAATAAAGTCTGGGACATAATCGGAGTCATAGGTGAAGGGATAGATTAAACATTTTTATATCTACAGATTTTGTCCCATATTTTTTATAGAGAGTGTGAGATCACTGGCTAGGTCCTGACCTGTAAGGGTCTAAACTCTTTTCTTAGCCACAGCAGCGTCGACATATTTGGTGTCCGAGCCTCGTTCTTTCTGTATCTACCCATGGTTTTAAGTCATCTCCCACTGACCAATATATTAATGGACTTAGTCTAGCTGCTTCATAATATTTTGTCAGGTCTGATTGAGACATACCCCCATGTGTTGTTGGCAGCACCGTTGTTTTTTTTCCTTATTCTAGGCTTTTCCCATTCCAAATGAACTTTGTTATTTCTTTCTCTAGTTCTTTAATATCTTTTTGCGGGACTGTGACTGGTAGGACCTGAAACAAATACAATACCCAGGGTAACCGATTAATTATTACCAAGGTTATTCTTCCCAACCATGTAATTTGGTTTCCATTCTGGGTCTTTAAATCTTTTTCAAAGTTTTAATAGGTTTGGGATAGTTTGCCCCATAGAGTTCCTCATATGTCTTTGTGATGGACACCCACAAATATTTTATTCTATTCGGTTTCCACTTAATAGGGAATCTTTTTTTTTATTTCTATCTCTTCTGTCACAGGGATATGCAGAATTAAGACTTCTGATTTTGTGTAATAAATGGAATATAAGGAAAAAATCTAACATACAGTGAGCGCTAAGACCTACATTTTCTATACCATTAAGGTGTAACGGGCCTAATGCACAATATGTGTATACTAAATAAATATACCCAATGTGAATAAATGAAAATGAATAAGTTAAATCCCTTTTTGAAGGGAGATCAAATGTACAAGGCTGCCCAGGGGATCCCGCACACAAGTGATCTCAACAAACTTGTTACAATAGATAATAAATGGAAAAGAATGTAGTCCCCGGCGCTCTAATTAGATATGGATACAGAAGTACCAACGATAATGTCCAGAAATAATGTCCTAGCACTATTTAAGTGAGCTTAATAGGAGTACAAATGTTAGTGGCCAGAAATGTTGTCCCAGCAAAAGGAATCCTCCCAATAGTCCAATCCCAATGTTTAGAACTCTGGAAAGGCTCTTCCTTGATGCGTCTTCATATGAGATAAAGAAAAGACAGAAGACCATTGCGCAGTAGTCTGGACTTATGATGTCTTGGCTGCGTGGTGGTGAAAATTGCTTACTTACAAGATGACTCAATGGTGCATACAGCGGATTCAATCTGTTCTTTGACCCACGGCTTCTTCTGCACAGGATACACGAACCCCACGTGTTATTCCAGCAGCCCTCTGCATATTCAACCAGGTAAGTCCGCAGACCACGCAGCCAATAATTATACCAGAAAATAGAAATGGAAGAGATGGTGCAATACTGCAAACACTTTAATAAAATGCTTAAAACAAGACAAGTTTACACTTACAGTGTGTTATGTCTCTCCATACGGTTACAAAATTGCCGTCCGCAGCATGCAAAGAAAACCCCGCTTTCAGCAGTGCTGGGCCAGCATCCCAACTCTCTCCTCCTTACGGCCGCAAGCTATCCGACGCTTTCCCTGGTGACATCACTGCTTGATCTGGGTTAGTCCCACACTCTCTGATGGTACGAATAGGCTCCTCCCTACGCGTTTCGTGACCAGATTGTCACTTCCTCAGGGGATTCGGACCCTAATCTTCCTACTATGCTATTTATACCCTCTCTTAAAGAAGCCCATTAACCCGTACTTACTTTAAATGAAAATAGCTAAATAACATAGAGTCAATGCTGGACACATTTATACTGTAAAGAGCAAGCGGCTGCTATAATACAGACTGGGCAAAGTGTGCTAAATAGTAAAAAAGCACTTGAGTTATCTAAACACCTCCATCTGTTGGAGCACACAACTCGCTAAATCTATTGCAGTATCAATCATACCCTCTCCTGTAGGGAACCATTAACTCATACTGTATATTGCTTCAGAAAGGTTAAATAACATAAATGAATGTTAGATGTATCATCACTGTGTGGAGCAAGAAGCTGCTAATCTACAGACTTTGGGCAAAGTGTGCTAAAAGCACTGAGATTGTCTGTGCACCTCCATCTGTCATAGCACTTAAGTCACTGGATTCAAAACAGTAACAATAATACATAAACATATGCAAAACAATAAAAACATAGCAATAATATGTAGCCATGTGCAAAATTGGTGTACATATCTCTTTCATGCTGGCAGTAATCCTGGTAAGTATGCAGGATTGCCAGTAACAATCATGGAGGTTTGCCCTCAAACCCTGGTGAGGTGTCAAATGTCCCAAAGGAAGTGACAACATGCTTGGTGTCCACCCTTAGTGACATCAGAGATGTGCCTGTTCCTGAGGTGATATAAGACACAGCACTGCCTAAAGTTAGAGTTCAGTTCGTTTCCTGTTGTTGTGCTGCCTCTGTTCAGTAAGAGGCAGGTGGAGGTCTGCAACAGTGTTGCAGTGGTCTGATGCAAGAGCTGTGAGTCTGTGCAGCTCTGAGCAGAGAGACAGAGAAGCTGGCAAATCTCTTTGAGAGGAGAGGTGGAGAGCAACTCTATTAGAGGAGAAGGAACCTTCCTAATGGAGTGCAGCAAAGGAATGAACGGCTAAGCTGCTAGCTGTGAGGGGCAGCTTGCCCATACCACCAAGCAACAATAAAGATGCCCTGTTCAAAGACAACCCCACTGTGTGAGTGTGAAGTTACTCTCCAGTGGAAGGCATCACCAAGAAGGAGTTCCTCATCAGAACCATCTTCCTGCGGACGCAGAGATCCTGATGAGGTGGAGGCGCTGCACTGGATATAGGTAGGACTCATGCACACTACCTCAGCTGCCTGTCTGGGTTGGCAATCCCCACACAACATCATGTGGGAGACTCAGGAGTCCTGTTGCCAACAGGTGCACCACCAGACACGACCATGTAATGGGGACTGGTTAGACCACAGGGGCCAATGTGAGATTGGGTGGGTCAGGCCAGGTCAGAAAATCCGTTACATTTGGAAGCACTGCTGAGATACTTGTCAACAGGACAGGCTTTTGTTAGGCACACTGGGAAACAGGGAGAGTGTATGCTGCCACTTTGTGCTGTGCTGGGATGGACCTAGGGATAGTCTGGGGGCTGATGGAGTTTCTCAGTTCGCAGGGACGACCCGGGAACCTGAGAGGAGTTGGGAGTCTGGAGCTGGGCTATAGCTGTCCTAGTCACCTTGAGGTAGTGCTAGTGGTAGGATGCCTAAAGGGATAGCCTGTTAACGTGGTCAGGAATCCTGGAGAGGGTCTGCGCTAGGCTGACCAACAGTAGGTAAACGCCCCAGTACTGCATGGAGAAGCCAGAGTACTCTAGCCCATTCCAGACCACTTACCGAAGGGAGCACAGACTGGGAGGAAGGAGATACAGCAGACACAGAAAGAGTGAGCCTAGCCTGAGGTAGTGCAAACACGAGTCAGATCTACATTAGGTACACAAGCTGGTGCACAGGGCAACTTTATTGTATCGGTATGGCAGCTGCCCCGCAGAGAGGAGCTCCATGTACAATAACAACAAATACAGTGAAATAATGGCGACCGCAAGAATATGGAGGATCTGCGTGGCACGGAAGGTCCAAGATGGCGGGCGGAGGCAGATGGCGGGAGCGCACGTGGCGTGCATTCCACTGAAGAGCAAGCGGCAGAAGGGACTTTTGCAAGCATGCTGTGGAGTGGCGCCAAAGCTGTGGCCGCGCCGTTTTGGTCCTGTCTAGGACCTAGGGGTACTACCCCTGAGGACAGTGAGGAGGACATTGTAGTGATGTGTGGGGAAAATGATGGATTTGCTTGCCAGTCGGCGTACAAACAATCAAAAGCTACCTCAACCGTTAAAGAGATTGACAGCGCAAACCAAAATGGTGGTTCCTGCTTCCCTGGGAGACCGCATGGGCCAGTTGCAGAAAATGCTGCAAATGCTAAACTTACAGAGAGTTGGCCGGGAGTGGCGCCAAAGGGAAAACCCCACCCTAATGGGAGGTATTGCGCGAAAGCTGCGGCTGCGCCCTCATGCACTATGACTAACTCAGCCCCAGTGCTGGGTCACCCGATAAACTTATGGGACCTCCCCCTAATCTCAACCAGGGGGAGTGGTTTCCAATTATGCCCAGTGGGAACGGATCCAGCTGATTGAGGAGCTGGTGAACCAGCCGTACCCTTACAGAAAGTAGTTCCTGTAATCAGTGCTGCCCGCGGAAAAGAGGACGAGGATTTTGCAAACCAAGAGGTTGCAAGAAATTGGCCGGGACTGGCGCCAATGAAGGAACCCCCGCCCTGTCGGGGTTAGTGGCGCGAAAGCTGTGGCCGTGCCCTCCAGGACTGTGAAAAGTTCAGCCCCTGTGCCGGGGCATCCAATAAACTTGTGGGACCCTCCCCTAATCTCCACTAATGGGAGTAGTTTCCAGCTCTGTCAGATGCGGGTGGAGCTAGACGAAGGAGGGGTTACCAAACCAGCCCCTGCACTTCAATCACGAGGAGCTAGCGAACAGAGCAGACCACTGCAAAGAGTGTCTTCTGTCGTTAGCATGGCCAGCAAAATTAATGACGAACCAGAAATCTCTGCCCACCCCTATTCGGCTCCAGGAGGCTTCCTGGTGCTCAAGGCAGGTGGCAAAGAGACTGTGGCGTGCTTATGCATGCAGTGTCGGCTGCCGGGCAGTCCGGTCAGTACCGCATCTCGATGCCCTCAATGCGGCATTCATTATTTGTGGGCCGTGCAACCATTTGTGCCCGGGCAGACCGTGGAGGCGGGAGCGGACACAGCCATGCTAACGGCTGAAGCCCCGCGTTTGGCCTGGACAGAGCCACTTGATCTCGGTACTTGGGGATTGCTCCTGATGATTAAGACGGAGCCTGAGGAGATAAAGACCTACCAGCGAGGTGAGGGCCAAGAACCTCCCCAACGGTCCACTGGGGGAGTGCCACTCCCTGAATCGGAGTTCGACTCCTCGGACGAGGAGCAAGCAACCCCGACGATGGTGGTGATGCGCCTACCGGTGGACCACTATGGCGGTGCTGGGAAAGAATCGGCACTTACCTGTGTCACGGCAGAGCGGAGTCTCGTGTCGCCAGTGCATAAACAACCTGAGAGGCGGAGTCCCACGGCCGTGGTGACTGGCGGAGCGGACGGCAGAGGAAGAACCATCCTGAGCCGACGGAGCGGTAAGCGATACCCTTGCCCTCCCCAGGCGCCGGTGGTGGCAATGGCGGAGAGAGGCCTGGCCCAGGCCCGGGCGGAGTGGAGAGCAGAACCATCACTTCCGGCGGCGGACGTCGTTCTGGAGGAAGAGGTTGCGGTGGGGAGCCCAACGCAAGATGGCGGCGAGTCCCGCGAGATCCATGACATCATTTCCGGTGGGCACAGCGGAACCGGATGGAACAAGGACACGAGTGAACCGGAGTGCCAGTCTGATGGTACCGAGCAAGGTAGCGAGAAGTTGCGGGTCATAGCCCCGCGTATGCCGGTAGTGTTTCCCTATGCCCAACCCCCGGCCATAGTTAAAACCCCTGCCCCTGTCACTTTTTCCTATGGGTCCCAGTCTAGCCAAGGGTTGTCTGGGGAGTCCCGAGCCACTTCTGAAGAATGGACTGGGGAAAATCTGGACTGGGGTGACTGTTTTACCTCTGATGAGGGATCGGGGAGGGAAATGTCTATGCCAAGAATGTCATCCAGCACTAATGATAACAATAGTACTGTTAGTGTAAGGTGTAAGCCTAAGAGCATTGGGTCCAATTCTAGGTCCACAGCGACATCAGGAGTTTCGTCTGGGGATTTAGGTAATGTCGCTCATATTGTGCCTATTGCCCGGGGAACCCCCTATGTACCTCCAGTGTCGGCAAGAGTTGCCAGGGATCGCCAAAAGTTGTTACTTTATTTCCACCATCCAAGGGAGGGAGAAATTGAGTTTGAGATGGATTCCACTGATGAGGAGAGGGAGTCTAGTTCTAGTGAAGAGACCAGTGATGGGGAGGAAAATTGGGATTCTGATAGTTCCATAGAAAATTGGGATCGTGAAACATCAGATGAGTATTGGTATAATGAGACAGCAGAAAAGATAGCTTACATCTCCAGGAGATGCCTGAAGGAAGTGTATGGGCATGATCCTCTCAGTCCACTAGCATCCATGCCAGAATTATGGGCTGATTGTGGGTGTCCAGTATGTCACCCAGAGGGTTATAGCATTGCTGCTCTAAACCCAGTGGACCATGCTGTGCGCAGGCCACCTTAAAAGGGTATGGTAGTACCAGTAATGGATACTCCATCAGGGAGTAATCCTGGTTCTTACACATCTACGTTAGGATGTATCTGTTATTATGTTTATGATGAAAAGATATGTACTGTGATATGTATTGTTATGTTTTGCAGTGCTACCTGAAGGAAGGTTCCGCAAATTTAGATCCCAGCTGGGACGTTGGGTTCCACCAGGGGGAGAATGTAGCCATGTCCAAAATTGGTGTACATATCTCTTTCATGCTGGCAGTAATCCTGGTAAGTATGCAGGGTTGCCAGTAACGATCATGGAGGTTTGCCCTCAAACCCTGGTGAGGTGTCATATGTCCCAAAGGAAGTGACAACATGCTTGGTGTCCACCCTTAGTGACATCAGAGATGTGCCTGTTCCTGAGGTGATATAAGACACAGCACTGCCTAAAGTTAGAGTTCAGTTCGTTTCCTGTTGTTGTGCTGCCTCTGTTCAGTAAGAGGCAGGTGGAGGTCTGCAACAGTGTTGCAGTGGTCTGATGCAAGAGCTGTGAGTCTGTGCAGCTCTGAGCAGAGAGACAGAGAAGCTGGCGAATCTCTTTGAGAGGAGAGGTGGAGAGCAACTCTATTAGAGGAGAAGGAACCTTCCTAATGGAGTGCAGCAAAGGAATGAACGGCTAAGCTGCTAGCTGTGAGGGGCAGCTTGGCCATACCACCAAGCAACAATAAAGATGCCCTGTTCAAAGACAACCCCACTGTGTGAGTGTGAAGTTACTCTCCAGTGGAAGGCACCACCAAGAAGGAGTTCCTCATCAGAACCATCTTCCTGCGGACGCAGAGATCCTGATGAGGTGGAGGCGCTGCACTGGATATAGGTAGGACTCATGCACACTACCTCAGCTGCCTGTCTGGGTTGGCAATCCCCACACAACATCATGCGGGAGACTCAGGAGTCCTGTTGCCAACAGGTGCACCACCAGACATGACCATGTAATGGGGACAGGGCCAATGTGAGATTGGGTGGGTCAGGCCAGGTCAGAAAATCCATTACAAATACATAAAAATTAAAAGCAGTAAACCGTAAATTATAGACTGCTATTCTATACATAACCTATAACAATAGGTAAATGAAATGTGTACATGCAAAAAAATGCACATACAAAAATTGCAGAGAGCACCAAAAACTAACTCATCACTTTAATTTTGTAAGAAAGATGCCAAGTAAAAGTCGATATTTAGGCCATCAGGCATTAGTGTCTTCAGTGTGTATATCCAGAAGCTTTCGCGTCTGGAGATCACATTAAGCCTATTGCGACCTCACAAGTTAATTTTAGGGCTGTCAATGCCTTTGCAAACTTATTATCTTTTTTAAATGTAAAGTTATAGATGGTTTGTATAGATATAATTTTCCTTTTTTATATATATATATATATATATATATATATATATATATATATAGAGCCAGGTCCCCCTCTGAGGTTGTGCCCCCTTGTTTGTACTGACCTCCACGCGGTCTGGAAAGTTGCGGCCGGTTGCGGGGGCGTGCGGGTGCACGTGTGCACGCCTCAGGATATCTGTGAGAGGGGGAGTGCAGTGAGAGGATACCGGTGTGCGCCGGGATGGCGATCACGTCGCCGGGGGCTCCAGGGGTTGCAGAGGTTGCCGCCATCTGGTGGGCACTCGCACATACGAGCTGCGGTGGCCATTCTGTCGCACATGCACCGTGGAAAAGCGCACGAAGGCTAGCCAATCAGGGAAGGCTCTTGGAAGGGACTACAAGTCCAATGAGCCTTAGAAGTGTCCCACCTGACGCCAGGGAACCCATAGGAGCTGGGGAAGTTCTGCAAGCAGGATAAGGAAGTGTGTCACAGGGAGCATGCAGGAAGAGTGTGACAGGCAGAGGTAGGGGACAGAGGATCCGTGCAGAGAGGCAAGTAGCCTCTGCACTAGGCCAGCAAATACCCCCTAGGCCCAAGGTAGGCCCTGAGTCAATACAAAGATTGTGGCTGCTATAGGGACAGGCCCTAGCATAGGGAACGGATCCCTGTAGTATCTGAATATAGTTAGGGACACACCAGAAGCTGAACTCCCTAAGCAGAGGTCTGGGACCAGGCCTCACCAAAGAGACTAAAGAGACACTACGTGGTGGGATCATCCTGACGACGTCGGTGTAGGAGAGTGGATCAGCGGATCCTTTGTGAAGTCTCATCGGACCGGGTGCTGCTGTGCCCGGCAGGTAAAGTCAACAAGTGCACCAACATGCCGGTATAAACCCAGGCACCGATCACGCCTATAAGGGTCGGTTCTTTGGGGACACTGTGGGTCTAGTGACCAAGGGACTAAACATTATTGTGGGACACTTGGGGACTTTGTGTTAGATACACAGTATTGGACACGGTGTTGCGTAACATTACGTAACGGGCTAGTGTATCATCACTGTGTGGAGCAAGAAGCTGCTAATCTACAGACTTTGGGCAAAGTGTGCTAAAAGCACTGAGATTGTCTGTGCACCTCCATCTGTCATAGCACTTAAGTCACTGGATTCAAAACAGTAACAATAATACATAAACATATGCAAAACAATAAAAACATAGCAATAATATGTAGCCATGTGCAAAATTGGTGTACATATCTCTTTCATGCTGGCAGTAATCCTGGTAAGTATGCAGGATTGCCAGTAACAATCATGGAGGTTTGCCCTCAAACCCTGGTGAGGTGTCAAATGTCCCAAAGGAAGTGACAACATGCTTGGTGTCCACCCTTAGTGACATCAGAGATGTGCCTGTTCCTGAGGTGATATAAGACACAGCACTGCCTAAAGTTAGAGTTCAGTTCGTTTCCTGTTGTTGTGCTGCCTCTGTTCAGTAAGAGGCAGGTGGAGGTCTGCAACAGTGTTGCAGTGGTCTGATGCAAGAGCTGTGAGTCTGTGCAGCTCTGAGCAGAGAGACAGAGAAGCTGGCAAATCTCTTTGAGAGGAGAGGTGGAGAGCAACTCTATTAGAGGAGAAGGAACCTTCCTAATGGAGTGCAGCAAAGGAATGAACGGCTAAGCTGCTAGCTGTGAGGGGCAGCTTGCCCATACCACCAAGCAACAATAAAGATGCCCTGTTCAAAGACAACCCCACTGTGTGAGTGTGAAGTTACTCTCCAGTGGAAGGCATCACCAAGAAGGAGTTCCTCATCAGAACCATCTTCCTGCGGACGCAGAGATCCTGATGAGGTGGAGGCGCTGCACTGGATATAGGTAGGACTCATGCACACTACCTCAGCTGCCTGTCTGGGTTGGCAATCCCCACACAACATCATGTGGGAGACTCAGGAGTCCTGTTGCCAACAGGTGCACCACCAGACACGACCATGTAATGGGGACTGGTTAGACCACAGGGGCCAATGTGAGATTGGGTGGGTCAGGCCAGGTCAGAAAATCCGTTACATTTGGAAGCACTGCTGAGATACTTGTCAACAGGACAGGCTTTTGTTAGGCACACTGGGAAACAGGGAGAGTGTATGCTGCCACTTTGTGCTGTGCTGGGATGGACCTAGGGATAGTCTGGGGGCTGATGGAGTTTCTCAGTTCGCAGGGACGACCCGGGAACCTGAGAGGAGTTGGGAGTCTGGAGCTGGGCTATAGCTGTCCTAGTCACCTTGAGGTAGTGCTAGTGGTAGGATGCCTAAAGGGATAGCCTGTTAACGTGGTCAGGAATCCTGGAGAGGGTCTGCGCTAGGCTGACCAACAGTAGGTAAACGCCCCAGTACTGCATGGAGAAGCCAGAGTACTCTAGCCCATTCCAGACCACTTACCGAAGGGAGCACAGACTGGGAGGAAGGAGATACAGCAGACACAGAAAGAGTGAGCCTAGCCTGAGGTAGTGCAAACACGAGTCAGATCTACATTAGGTACACAAGCTGGTGCACAGGGCAACTTTATTGTATCGGTATGGCAGCTGCCCCGCAGAGAGGAGCTCCATGTACAATAACAACAAATACAATGAAATAATGGCGACCGCAAGAATATGGAGGATCTGCGTGGCACGGAAGGTCCAAGATGGCGGGCGGAGGCAGATGGCGGGAGCGCACGTGGCGTGCATTCCACTGAAGAGCAAGCGGCAGAAGGGACTTTTGCAAGCATGCTGTGGAGTGGCGCCAAAGCTGTGGCCGCGCCGTTTTGGTCCTGTCTAGGACCTAGGGGTACTACCCCTGAGGACAGTGAGGAGGACATTGTAGTGATGTGTGGGGAAAATGATGGATTTGCTTGCCAGTCGGCGTACAAACAATCAAAAGCTACCTCAACCGTTAAAGAGATTGACAGCGCAAACCAAAATGGTGGTTCCTGCTTCCCTGGGAGACCGCATGGGCCAGTTGCAGAAAATGCTGCAAATGCTAAACTTACAGAGAGTTGGCCGGGAGTGGCGCCAAAGGGAAAACCCCACCCTAATGGGAGGTATTGCGCGAAAGCTGCGGCTGCGCCCTCATGCACTATGACTAACTCAGCCCCAGTGCTGGGTCACCCGATAAACTTATGGGACCTCCCCCTAATCTCAACCAGGGGGAGTGGTTTCCAATTATGCCCAGTGGGAACGGATCCAGCTGATTGAGGAGCTGGTGAACCAGCCGTACCCTTACAGAAAGTAGTTCCTGTAATCAGTGCTGCCCGCGGAAAAGAGGACGAGGATTTTGCAAACCAAGAGGTTGCAAGAAATTGGCCGGGACTGGCGCCAATGAAGGAACCCCCGCCCTGTCGGGGTTAGTGGCGCGAAAGCTGTGGCCGTGCCCTCCAGGACTGTGAAAAGTTCAGCCCCTGTGCCGGGGCATCCAATAAACTTGTGGGACCCTCCCCTAATCTCCACTAATGGGAGTAGTTTCCAGCTCTGTCAGATGCGGGTGGAGCTAGACGAAGGAGGGGTTACCAAACCAGCCCCTGCACTTCAATCACGAGGAGCTAGCGAACAGAGCAGACCACTGCAAAGAGTGTCTTCTGTCGTTAGCATGGCCAGCAAAATTAATGACGAACCAGAAATCTCTGCCCACCCCTATTCGGCTCCAGGAGGCTTCCTGGTGCTCAAGGCAGGTGGCAAAGAGACTGTGGCGTGCTTATGCATGCAGTGTCGGCTGCCGGGCAGTCCGGTCAGTACCGCATCTCGATGCCCTCAATGCGGCATTCATTATTTGTGGGCCGTGCAACCATTTGTGCCCGGGCAGACCGTGGAGGCGGGAGCGGACACAGCCATGCTAACGGCTGAAGCCCCGCGTTTGGCCTGGACAGAGCCACTTGATCTCGGTACTTGGGGATTGCTCCTGATGATTAAGACGGAGCCTGAGGAGATAAAGACCTACCAGCGAGGTGAGGGCCAAGAACCTCCCCAACGGTCCACTGGGGGAGTGCCACTCCCTGAATCGGAGTTCGACTCCTCGGACGAGGAGCAAGCAACCCCGACGATGGTGGTGATGCGCCTACCGGTGGACCACTATGGCGGTGCTGGGAAAGAATCGGCACTTACCTGTGTCACGGCAGAGCGGAGTCTCGTGTCGCCAGTGCATAAACAACCTGAGAGGCGGAGTCCCACGGCCGTGGTGACTGGCGGAGCGGACGGCAGAGGAAGAACCATCCTGAGCCGACGGAGCGGTAAGCGATACCCTTGCCCTCCCCAGGCGCCGGTGGTGGCAATGGCGGAGAGAGGCCTGGCCCAGGCCCGGGCGGAGTGGAGAGCAGAACCATCACTTCCGGCGGCGGACGTCGTTCTGGAGGAAGAGGTTGCGGTGGGGAGCCCAACGCAAGATGGCGGCGAGTCCCGCGAGATCCATGACATCATTTCCGGTGGGCACAGCGGAACCGGATGGAACAAGGACACGAGTGAACCGGAGTGCCAGTCTGATGGTACCGAGCAAGGTAGCGAGAAGTTGCGGGTCATAGCCCCGCGTATGCCGGTAGTGTTTCCCTATGCCCAACCCCCGGCCATAGTTAAAACCCCTGCCCCTGTCACTTTTTCCTATGGGTCCCAGTCTAGCCAAGGGTTGTCTGGGGAGTCCCGAGCCACTTCTGAAGAATGGACTGGGGAAAATCTGGACTGGGGTGACTGTTTTACCTCTGATGAGGGATCGGGGAGGGAAATGTCTATGCCAAGAATGTCATCCAGCACTAATGATAACAATAGTACTGTTAGTGTAAGGTGTAAGCCTAAGAGCATTGGGTCCAATTCTAGGTCCACAGCGACATCAGGAGTTTCGTCTGGGGATTTAGGTAATGTCGCTCATATTGTGCCTATTGCCCGGGGAACCCCCTATGTACCTCCAGTGTCGGCAAGAGTTGCCAGGGATCGCCAAAAGTTGTTACTTTATTTCCACCATCCAAGGGAGGGAGAAATTGAGTTTGAGATGGATTCCACTGATGAGGAGAGGGAGTCTAGTTCTAGTGAAGAGACCAGTGATGGGGAGGAAAATTGGGATTCTGATAGTTCCATAGAAAATTGGGATCGTGAAACATCAGATGAGTATTGGTATAATGAGACAGCAGAAAAGATAGCTTACATCTCCAGGAGATGCCTGAAGGAAGTGTATGGGCATGATCCTCTCAGTCCACTAGCATCCATGCCAGAATTATGGGCTGATTGTGGGTGTCCAGTATGTCACCCAGAGGGTTATAGCATTGCTGCTCTAAACCCAGTGGACCATGCTGTGCGCAGGCCACCTTAAAAGGGTATGGTAGTACCAGTAATGGATACTCCATCAGGGAGTAATCCTGGTTCTTACACATCTACGTTAGGATGTATCTGTTATTATGTTTATGATGAAAAGATATGTACTGTGATATGTATTGTTATGTTTTGCAGTGCTACCTGAAGGAAGGTTCCGCAAATTTAGATCCCAGCTGGGACGTTGGGTTCCACCAGGGGGAGAATGTAGCCATGTCCAAAATTGGTGTACATATCTCTTTCATGCTGGCAGTAATCCTGGTAAGTATGCAGGGTTGCCAGTAACGATCATGGAGGTTTGCCCTCAAACCCTGGTGAGGTGTCATATGTCCCAAAGGAAGTGACAACATGCTTGGTGTCCACCCTTAGTGACATCAGAGATGTGCCTGTTCCTGAGGTGATATAAGACACAGCACTGCCTAAAGTTAGAGTTCAGTTCGTTTCCTGTTGTTGTGCTGCCTCTGTTCAGTAAGAGGCAGGTGGAGGTCTGCAACAGTGTTGCAGTGGTCTGATGCAAGAGCTGTGAGTCTGTGCAGCTCTGAGCAGAGAGACAGAGAAGCTGGCGAATCTCTTTGAGAGGAGAGGTGGAGAGCAACTCTATTAGAGGAGAAGGAACCTTCCTAATGGAGTGCAGCAAAGGAATGAACGGCTAAGCTGCTAGCTGTGAGGGGCAGCTTGGCCATACCACCAAGCAACAATAAAGATGCCCTGTTCAAAGACAACCCCACTGTGTGAGTGTGAAGTTACTCTCCAGTGGAAGGCACCACCAAGAAGGAGTTCCTCATCAGAACCATCTTCCTGCGGACGCAGAGATCCTGATGAGGTGGAGGCGCTGCACTGGATATAGGTAGGACTCATGCACACTACCTCAGCTGCCTGTCTGGGTTGGCAATCCCCACACAACATCATGCGGGAGACTCAGGAGTCCTGTTGCCAACAGGTGCACCACCAGACATGACCATGTAATGGGGACAGGGCCAATGTGAGATTGGGTGGGTCAGGCCAGGTCAGAAAATCCATTACAAATACATAAAAATTAAAAGCAGTAAACCGTAAATTATAGACTGCTATTCTATACATAACCTATAACAATAGGTAAATGAAATGTGTACATGCAAAAAAATGCACATACAAAAATTGCAGAGAGCACCAAAAACTAACTCATCACTTTAATTTTGTAAGAAAGATGCCAAGTAAAAGTCGATATTTAGGCCATCAGGCATTAGTGTCTTCAGTGTGTATATCCAGAAGCTTTCGCGTCTGGAGATCACATTAAGCCTATTGCGACCTCACAAGTTAATTTTAGGGCTGTCAATGCCTTTGCAAACTTATTATCTTTTTTAAATGTAAAGTTATAGATGGTTTGTATAGATATAATTTTCCTTTTTTATATATATATATATATATATATATATATAGAGCCAGGTCCCCCTCTGAGGTTGTGCCCCCTTGTTTGTACTGACCTCCACGCGGTCTGGAAAGTTGCGGCCGGTTGCGGGGGCGTGCGGGTGCACGTGTGCACGCCTCAGGATATCTGTGAGAGGGGGAGTGCAGTGAGAGGATACCGGTGTGCGCCGGGATGGCGATCACGTCGCCGGGGGCTCCAGGGGTTGCAGAGGTTGCCGCCATCTGGTGGGCACTCGCACATACGAGCTGCGGTGGCCATTCTGTCGCACATGCACCGTGGAAAAGCGCACGAAGGCTAGCCAATCAGGGAAGGCTCTTGGAAGGGACTACAAGTCCAATGAGCCTTAGAAGTGTCCCACCTGACGCCAGGGAACCCATAGGAGCTGGGGAAGTTCTGCAAGCAGGATAAGGAAGTGTGTCACAGGGAGCATGCAGGAAGAGTGTGACAGGCAGAGGTAGGGGACAGAGGATCCGTGCAGAGAGGCAAGTAGCCTCTGCACTAGGCCAGCAAATACCCCCTAGGCCCAAGGTAGGCCCTGAGTCAATACAAAGATTGTGGCTGCTATAGGGACAGGCCCTAGCATAGGGAACGGATCCCTGTAGTATCTGAATATAGTTAGGGACACACCAGAAGCTGAACTCCCTAAGCAGAGGTCTGGGACCAGGCCTCACCAAAGAGACTAAAGAGACACTACGTGGTGGGATCATCCTGACGACGTCGGTGTAGGAGAGTGGATCAGCGGATCCTTTGTGAAGTCTCATCGGACCGGGTGCTGCTGTGCCCGGCAGGTAAAGTCAACAAGTGCACCAACATGCCGGTATAAACCCAGGCACCGATCACGCCTATAAGGGTCGGTTCTTTGGGGACACTGTGGGTCTAGTGACCAAGGGACTAAACATTATTGTGGGACACTTGGGGACTTTGTGTTAGATACACAGTATTGGACACGGTGTTGCGTAACATTCCTGGGAGTAAAGCCCTGCGAGGCGTGGGGCAGTTGTGCACATATATCTTAACTGAAAGGGAGAGTCATCCTTTTTCATATGCCATTCACTATTACAGTAAAAGGTTCCGTTATTTTTATACTGTGTGTGTGTGTATTATTGTGTCCTGTGAGGGGCTGCTTCCGCTCTGCTGGGATCCCTCACAGGTGGAGGCGCTGCACCAGAGTAAGTACACACCCCAGGCTCTCCGTGGCAGAGGCTCAGGCTCCTGGAGCCAACAGGTATAAGAGCAGCACTGGTAGCTTCCTGTGTTCTGGGGGAAACAGGGCTACAATTACATATTCATTTTGGCTGAGCGGCAGGTATTTTGTTGTACGATATATTTGGTTCTATTCCAATTTTTGGGATTTCATGTGGTATATATTTTTTTAGCAAAACAAACAAAAAGCGCAACAGATACATTGATGAAACAACTAAAAATGTAAATCAAATGCTGCCTAAACACCTGTGGTTTCCCTAAACCACATTAACTATTAAACTAGTACTGGTGTTCATGGCGCAATATTGATAAATAGTGCAATATAATGTGCAGATAACCCAGTGATAAAAAAATATAAACACTGATTACACATCTACTGCTGCTCTATGGGACAGAATCCTTTGGGCTTTAGGCTCCTGGTTAACCTCATATGAAGAAGAAAACACAAATGCCAACACAATAGTGCATTAACATTTACTTGATGCAAAACATACAACATACAGGGAAAAGGAAACACTCACACTTTCCCCGTTGTTTAAATCGCAGAGAGTGACACTGGGCGCACTCAGCCCTACTCTAGGCTCAGCTTCCTGATGTATGTGTGTATGCAGGCACAGTCCTTCCCGATCGCGTCTCTCACTCGCATCAGTGTATGCTCCGCCTCCTTCACACATCCGCCAATGGGGGTCCTTGCAGAGTGGGTACAGTGGCCTCAGTAGTCCAAAAACCCGATGCGTTTCGTCAGTATGTCGACTTTCTCTGGGGTATAGAGAAAAATGGGGGAGCACAGGGTGAGGGATAATGCAGTACAAAATGCGGATAGTGATAACTCCTGACAGGGGTCCAGTGGGATATATTGCACCCAAATGGATCTCCTGTCCGGAGGATGATGAGAAGCTAATGGTGTCAAGGTCAATAATAAAATATCACTTACACGGCTTTGTGCAAGTGCTGGTGCAACAAGGTTTCTTTTTCTTCTATTTCTTCATTACGATGTGGAATTCTTCCTGCTTTTTCTTGCGGCCGTCTCTCCTTGGGTTGGGGGAATCCTCCTGGTTCTTGCCTCTGTACCTTCTTGTTCCTTGTAGAGGTCTCCCTCTCACAGAAAAAAGCCAGTTAGATCAAAGAAGTATTAAAACACAAAATGTGTAATCAGAGGCTGTGGTGGCTGGAAGTGGGGAGAGGGCGGGTAACTAATAGTAAGCAGAAAATCTGCAATCACTCACACGGGCTAGTGCGAGTGTCCTCCTATAAGGGTATCTTTTCCTTTATGTTGTCCCTTGTATCTCTTCACTCTTGTCAGTCCTAATTGAGTGATATTAGGAACTCCCTAACAGAGGTCTACTACCCGTGTCTCTCCCACAGAAAGACAACCCCTCCCTGGTCCCCCCCCCCACCCCCACACACACACAATACATATACATACACACACTTCCCCCCGTACCTTTTGGAGGTGGGGGAAGCTCTGATACTCCAGCCCCCGGTGCTGATAGGCTCACCAGCGCACCACGTGACGCGTCACCGCTCTGGATCGCAATTCTCTTGCATCCCCTGGCGGCTGACGCGTCACAGCGCGTAGTGAGCCTCGCCGGAAGGAGGCATTGGGGACAGACAGGCAGGAGGTAAGCAGCCGTCCACAGCGGGTCCTCAGCCATAGGCAAATTGGCTGAGCATAAACTCTTGTTTATGTTTCTATTGCTTGCCTCAAGCATCCTGGTACCCGGCTCTTGCATTCTGCTTGATTTCTGTTACCTTTGACCTCAGCTTGTACCCGGACCGCTGCCTTCTCTGACCCCTGACCTCGGCTTGTATTTGGACTCCCACCGTCTCTACTCCTGGACCACGGCTATGCACACTAACCATCCGACTTCTCCAACCCCAGACCATGGCGAGTATAACGACCATTCTGACCTCTCCTACCCTGACCCGGCTACACATCCTTCACTCTGCACCTCCGGACGCGGTTACGCGGTTTTGGTTGGTGTATATCACTATCCCCACCTCAGCGACGCTGTCCCATCCTGTTTGTGGTGAGCACTCGTTACAGATTGAAAAGCTCAGTGGTCCGTTTCAGTCTGTTTAGTTACATGATGTGATAACTTGAAGAACATTTTTTTTATAAATGTTTATTTTCAAACATTT
Organism: Ascaphus truei; assembly: GCF_040206685.1. Taxonomy (NCBI): domain Eukaryota; kingdom Metazoa; phylum Chordata; class Amphibia; order Anura; family Ascaphidae; genus Ascaphus; species Ascaphus truei. The sequence goes on along the minus strand of NC_134487.1, from coordinate 105,802,980 downwards.
CACCAATAATTTTTAAAACAGTTTCCTACATGGGAATTATTATGCAGGGAAGTTTGTTCCACCCCAGAAGTGGAACTTTGTTTTACATTAACCGAATGTAAAAAAGTGGCACACACTGATGAAGATTGTAATCCATCCCATTATAATACTTTGTGTAACTCCTCCAAAAGTCCTATTGTCATCCCCAAATCACACGGTTTTTTTTTTGCACAAAGATAAATATTAGCGCAAAGTACAATGATATTTTAACTTAATTGAATGCATCACCCCGTCTTATATTATTTAAATAAATGCCTTTTTTTTTTTTTACCTCAATGTTGTACTCATGTTACTTATGGTCAATTTACCAGGGAATAAATTAATTCAACTATTTGGTCCAAAAACCATAGCTTGCCTGATTTTCCACTCTCAATAAAACTCCCATTCATTTTAAGGCCCAAGACACCAGAACTTAATATAGAATTCCAAAGATGTTTTATTTACTCATAACTACATTATTGTTTTTTTGAAGAACTCAAGTTTACAATTTAAAAAACAGTACTACATCTGGATAAAAGTGAACTGATAGAACACATTTTAAACATGCAAAGCTGGAATTAAATTGTAGAACTATTCAAACTCTGATGAGATATTTTCACAGGGTTGTTTCTTGTTACTGAAGTTTCCGTTTTGAGATTCAAAGCAGTAATAATGTTACAAATCCTACTGCCTTTCAGATGACTTTGGCTCTATGCTCAGTGGAATGCCTGAGCCTACTAAGAACAGGCCACGTTTAGTAGGCAGTAGGCTACTAGTAGAGATAGAAATTCGTCAATCTCTGGTGGCTGGCTACTTCAAGCAAACTTTGGTTTAAAAAAAAAAAATTACATACATATACACTGTTTTAGCCATTGAAACCTTTGTATATCAGTATTGCTTGATCTGAAGAAGAGAGGATAACTCTCGAAAGCTTGTCCTATGACATAAATTGTTAGTCCAATAAAAAAGGTATCACCTAATACTTAAGAACTCATTTATTCTGCACTATAAATATATATATATATACATATATATACATACACACACACACACATATAATATATATATATATATATATATATATATATATATATACCCAATGTGGCTATACAAGGCGTTCTCCTTTATTAAAACACTAAAAAGTAACTGAGTGCATGGGATTGCCAGATTTAAAAAGTATTCTGAGGACAAGCATTAAAAAAAATCCCTTGCTTAGTTAAACTCATAAAGTTAACAAAATGCGCTGAATCTTGATAGCATATCATTCATGATTCTTGTAGTACAGCAGCTGCTGTTCTCTCTGATTGAACTTACATGCAGCATGTTATGTTAAATTCAAAATTACATACAACTACTGGATTTGTAATTAGCACTGTATGCTAAAACAGACGTGCGCACACTCCCCACGCCTGCGCCCCCCCTACCTGCTCCCTCCTCGGTCGCGCCCTCCCCCCCTCATGTCTAATGTTGTGTCAAATGATGCTGCGGGGTCATGTGACGCCGCGTTGTCATAGAGGCGCGTGACCAGAGCCTAGTAAGTAATTTGTAAACGCCGCGTTCCATTTGGTATCCATCCCCTGATGAAATCCGCAGAGTCGGAAGAAACGCGTAGGGATATCTGGCAGTGAGCCTACGGTGACAGGGCAGCTCCCAGCACCAGCGTGAGGAGGCAAGGACTTGCCTGAAGATTTTTTTCCGGTTTCAAGTGTGAGAAGAAAGGCTAAATGGCGGCTGCATGTGGAGATTGAGTGCTCACAAACACTAAGGATTACTCCCCTGGAGACAGCAGCTGACAGCAACATCCTTTTTGGAGCCAATACTGACACTCACACACAAAGAAGAGACCGAGGAGTCCTCAGTTGGTGCATGGGCAGGTCCCATAACATGCTTTATTTTATCAGACAAACTGTAAGTGTGCATTTGTCTTGTCCATGAGATATTAAAACTTTGTTCATCTGATTTTACACAAGGATCGGGCGCTTCTTTTCTCTTTTTCTCTAATAGGTACTGTGGGAGTTCGGTGAGCCCAAGAAGAAGCAGCCTGGACCTTTTGCAAATCAACTTATCATGGACACATGTGGACTTAAGTATTTTTAATATTCACTGCATTTATGGGTTCATAATCGTGTATTGAATTTTACATTGCTTATCACATGAACCCATTTTTTATATTTGCATTTTTTTAGTTAAGTCCCAGTGACACTCAGTGTCATTTTTACCCACATTAATTGGCAATATCTTTTTTATTGCTTTTTTTTATTTTTATTTTTATATGTTATGCACACTTCTTTTTTGCATTTGTGTTTTTATCTAATAGTCACTTTTAGTTTTTCCTGACAGAATACATTTAGTTATTTTCACACCACTGTTTATTGGGCATATTTGCCTGGTGCAATTTCTTGCCACATCTATCAGGGCTGCAGCAATTTAGGTATAGTGTGTGAAGGGCGCTGTCTATATTTTCTGTCATATATATATATACCCAATGTGGCTATGCAAGGCGTTCTCCTTTATTAAAACACTAAAAAGTAACTGAGTGCATGGGATTGCCAGATTTAAAAAGTATTCTGAGGACAAGCATTAAAAAAAATCCCTTGCTTAGTTAAACTCATAAAGTTAACAAAATGCGCTGAATCTTGATAGCATATCATTCATGATTCTTGTAGTACAGCAGCTGCTGTTCTCTCTGATTGAACTTACATGCAGCATGTTATGTTAAATTCAAAATTACATACAACTACTGGATTTGTAATTAGCACTGTATGCTAAAACAGAAGTGCGCAAACTCCACACGCCTGCGCCCCCCCTACCTGCTCCCTCCTCGGTCGCGCCCTCCCCCCCTCATGTCTAATGTTGTGTCAAATGATGCTGCGGGGTCATGTGACGCCGCGTTGTCATAGAGGCGCGTGACCAGAGCCTAGTAAGTAATTTGTAAACGCCGCGTTCCATTTGGTATCCATCCCCTGATGAAATCCGCAGAGTCGGAAGAAACGCGTAGGGATATCTGGCAGTGAGCCTACGGTGACAGGGCAGCTCCCAGCACCAGCGTGAGGAGGCAAGGACTTGCCTGAAGATTTTTTTCCGGTTTCAAGTGTGAGAAGAAAGGCTAAATGGCGGCTGCATGTGGAGATTGAGTGCTCACAAACACTAAGGATTACTCCCCTGGAGACAGCAGCTGACAGCAACATCCTTTTTGGAGCCAATACTGACACTCACACACAAAGAAGAGACCGAGGAGTCCTCAGTTGGTGCATGGGCAGGTCCCATAACATGCTTTATTTTATCAGACAAACTGTAAGTGTGCATTTGTCTTGTCCATGAGATATTAAAACTTTGTTCATCTGATTTTACACAAGGATCGGGCGCTTCTTTTCTCTTTTTCTCTAATAGGTACTGTGGGAGTTCGGTGAGCCCAAGAAGAAGCAGCCTGGACCTTTTGCAAATCAACTTATCATGGACACATGTGGACTTAAGTATTTTTAATATTCACTGCATTTATGGGTTCATAATCGTGTATTGAATTTTACATTGCTTATCACATGAACCCATTTTTTATATTTGCATTTTTTTAGTTAAGTCCCAGTGACACTCAGTGTCATTTTTACCCACATTAATTGGCAATATCTTTTTTATTGCTTTTTTTTATTTTTATTTTTATATGTTATGCACACTTCTTTTTTGCATTTGTGTTTTTATCTAATAGTCACTTTTAGTTTTTCCTGACAGAATACATTTAGTTATTTTCACACCACTGTTTATTGGGCATATTTGCCTGGTGCAATTTCTTGCCACATCTATCAGGGCTGCAGCAATTTAGGTATAGTGTGTGAAGGGCGCTGTCTATATTTTCTGTCATATATATATATACCCAATGTGGCTATGCAAGGCGTTCTCCTTTATTAAAACACTAAAAAGTAACTGAGTGCATGGGATTGCCAGATTTAAAAAGTATTCTGAGGACAAGCATTAAAAAAAATCCCTTGCTTAGTTAAACTCATAAAGTTAACAAAATGCGCTGAATCTTGATAGCATATCATTCATGATTCTTGTAGTACAGCAGCTGCTGTTCTCTCTGATTGAACTTACATGCAGCATGTTATGTTAAATTCAAAATTACATACAACTACTGGATTTGTAATTAGCACTGTATGCTAAAACAGAAGTGCGCAAACTCCACACGCCTGCGCCCCCCCTACCTGCTCCCTCCTCGGTCGCGCCCTCCCCCCATCATGTCTAATGTTGTGTCAAATGATGCTGCGGGGTCATGTGACGCCGCGTTGTCATAGAGGCGCGTGACCAGAGCCTAGTAAGTAAGTCTACAGAGGCCTTGCGCTCTGAGCGCAGGCCCTTTGTAAACGCTTCGTCCCCCCACCGCCCCCACCGCCCCCCCCTCCCGAAAAGTCTCGGGCCCCCCAGTTTGCGCACCGCTGTGCTAAGAGATAATGGTGAAAAGCAGGGTTGCATGTGAATGTGTTCACAAGTGATATTTTTATTTGCATAAAACTACTGAAAAGCCACATTAATACTTTGTCTGGTTTGTTTTGCTTACATAAACTCCACTATGATTAGTGTACTTGAAATTCAATGTAAGTTTCAAATAAGATGACACATTTTATATTTCATTACCCCCTGTTCAAGCTAGAGCTGCCATGTTGCAAGTATGGGTTTAAAAAATAATCAGAAACAGAATAAGGCAGCTGTACTTCTACTACAGAGGACAGAACTGAATGAATGGTACTTCCATGGCTATAATGCATGGCAGGTTATAACTAAGGCCGGCATTCACTAAACTCTGATAAGGGCTATTGCAACTCTATCCCACATCAACTGCTAGTTAAACCAATTGCAGGTCCCGTGGTATCTAGCTGCAATATTCTTTATTGGAGCGTAGTGAGTGTATCTCCCTATAGATCATTGACACACAAGGAGAACAGAGCGTTATTCTTTTTTGTTTATGATTTCCTGGAAATGGTTGTTAACATTTTAACGTGTAGTTTAGGGTGGCTATTACTGTCCATATATTTGCCTTATTGCTACCATTTCCTGTTCTTCAAAGATCTTTTTGTAAGTGGGCTTTCAAAAATCATTTCAAATATGTCTCTTTTTTTTAAATGCATTAATTACCAAGTTTTTACTTATTTAAATATATTACTGTCATTAGTTCAGATTGGTCCTTCATGGGGCAGCCCCTTTAACGGATACCGGAAGTTGCAGCCGCCAAGTTTCATAGGAGTATTAGGGTTCTGTAATGTGTAACCATCCCACAAATCTTTGAGGATTTGAAATCAATGGGGTTTTTCTGTTGCCGTAGACATAATAATCTGAGTGCCTCAGGCTAGAATGGGAATTACTGTATCGCTAACTACGCTTTATCCTGGTACTGACAACACTGAGTAGAAGCCTTGGTCTGGGATTCACCAAGCTGTGGTGCGGGTATTGCAGCCTGGTCCAGCGGTACCTGCCATTGACTTAAATGTCAGTTACTGTCGGATTAGAGTAGCATACTCCACGGAGTGGTCTGGTGAATTCCAGCCTGTGGGACTTTTTCAGTAAGCTGTGATAGCTCCAGATCGAGAAGCCCTATTGACTTCAATGGGCTTTCCATGCAGTAGAGCGGGATTGGCACTTTCTCAGTTTACTGAATAAGCCCTTACTGTGTCTTAGTTAGGCACAGGTGGTTTGGTTGGGTACACATAGAGTCGACACTTCTGCGTAACAATTAGATTGTAAGTGACGGGCCCTTAAAGCCTTTGTGAACACTAGTCAGCTCTTCTTAGGTAATATTTAATTGTATCCTTGCTTATGTGACTAGAATAACTCATAGAGGGAGTGGCTCAGTGAGTAAAGACACGGACAGGCACTGAGTTTGAAGCAGGGGAGCCTGGTTCAATTCCCGGTGTCGGCTCCTTGTGATCATGGGCAAGTCACTTTAATCTCCCTGTGCCTCAGGCACCAAAAACATAGATTGTAAGCTCCACGGGGCAGGGACCTGTGCCTGCAAAATGTCTCTGTAAAGTGCTACATAAAACAAGCAGCGCTGTACAAGAACATGCCATTATTATTATTAACTCATATGTATGTCTGAGAAAACTCCTGACCTGGATTACAGAACCAAGGTAATTTTGGAAATGTTACACTACAGTTTTGTGTTTCTGGATAAATCGCACTTACAGCTTGTTGTTGGGATTTTTCTATCTGCACTGGAAACAATGTACCTACATTTTCGGCAGGTACAACATTGTAATAATTAGATCGTATACCATCTGTGCATATAGCATATAACAGTCATGCCAGTATTTTCTAAGGTTACAGTAAAACATCACAACCATGAATTAGGCTCATGGTGATAACATAGAATACAACATGGTCAACAAACACAATAGTTTTATTTGAACAACCATACCCATATAAATGTATATGTAGAGGGTGATAACGTGTAACGCGTTAGCAGCTACAGGGCAGTGGAGGGACACCCGCGACAACTCCTGCCTAACAAGGGAGCTATAGGGGGTTATTTTACTCATCAGGCCCAGAAAGTCTTAACAAAAACAATAAAAGAGGTGCGCTACTAGTAATAATATTGTGTAATTGATTATTCAAATGACAGTATTTACTAAAACACAGTAATAAACCACCACCTCTGTGACAATTAGATCATACAAAACCTCTATCTGCTCTGGAGGATTACATTTAGTCTGTCACAATTTTGAGAAACAGAAATATCACAATTTGTAATTGGATGAACATGCCAGCATTTTCAGAGCCGTTTGCCATTTGTTTTTCTTTGTAATCATGCAAGATACCATATCACTAATTTGTATGTGCTTAAATTGTGGTTTGATTAATAAGTCTGATGTCACCGCTGGCTTTGCACATGAATAGATATTGTTATCTGCTTCCTATACAATACATGTTTAAGGAAAGAATTATGATACAGAAGCATTATCATTCGTTTTAATGGCGTCAATCGATTTTTGAGGTTGACTTAAAAAAATTTTTTTAAAAAGAAGGCAATATGGTCATTTATCAAAGTCTGTGGGTTACAAACCCTGGGCAAAACTGGAACAAAAACACTGTACCAGGTCAATTAAGAAAATCCCAGTGTCTTCAATGGGAATGTTTTTCCTTAATACATCTGGTGTAATTTCCTTAATACATTTGGTGCATTCAAACAACCCTCGATGTTATTCATTTTTCATTTACATGCCTATTATAATCTCTCACATGTTTAGGTCTAGATGAAAGGTTTTTTTCACTCACTTCCCAATGGTGTGATAGCAGAGCCAGAGCTTCTTCCCCCGGGGAAGACTGGAGTTGGATTCCCCTAACTATGCCTCTTTAGTACTATACTATTTTAACAGTTAGCAGCATCCCAATGAAACGCATAGAGTGGCACTATCCTAGTTGAACAGAGGACGCAGTACGCAGCGCTACCTACCCAATCGCCCACCCCCGATCCAGCCAGGAGATTCAGACCGGAAGTGCGGGACGTGAGATGTGAGACTGAGCAGAGCAGAAGGATGCAGAGAGAACGCCAAGAGACCTCATTTGGCTGTGCTCCGGATATTATCCAAATGCTAATTTGTCTTTGAGACCATGTGAGTGCATTTCGAATCACTTTTATTAGATAACATTTTTTTTTTATACAAGTAAACACTATGTTGGGTCCTTTACTTTAACAGCAGAAGTGACCAGACCAGAGGGGCTCAAAAGAATACCAGAGACAGACTATTTCATCATATCACCACTGTTGTGAAAATGCTTATAAAGAATGAGTAATTTGTGAGTACACATCTCATAGGATACAGAGACTGAAAGATCACACTACTGTTTATACATATTGCACTATATTTTGTATATTTCTATTTCCTACACATCTGCGCTCCCCAAACACTTGGACCACCAATGGAAGACTGTGACTCATAAAAGTTGCTGCTGCAGACTTGAGACCTGGAATGTTCAGGAAAGTAATCAATGAACCATTTAATTTTTCAGAGGAGGAAGAACTATAGTAGAGGTCATGCTATTTTGTTAGTAGTCAAAGTGAATATATAAATAACTTCTTAATGGGTGCTAGGCTATAGGAGTTTGCTTATATCAATATTTCCTTTGTGTTCTAGGAATCTGTTTTAATGATTGTTAAGTTCTCCTAATGTCCTGATTGGAACAATACATATACACAACGTACTTGGTGTTTATTTATTATGTTTGTCTTTGTAGCCCCTGCTACAATTAGATTGTAAGTTTTTCGGGAGCAAGGACTTCTTTTCCTAAATGTTACTTTTATGTCTGAAGCGCTTCTTCCCATTATGTTTTATTTGTATTATTTGTTATTTATATTATGTAATGTGTATTACTGCTGTGAAGCACTATGTACAGTAATGGCGCAATATAGATAAAGACATTCATACTGGAATGTCTGCATCACGTCGCAGTATCTTAGGTCCCATATTAAGGCAGGAAATGCTGTACTCCTTTACACATGTAATTTCCCTCACCCTCTGGGAGATTCCCCTGTTACCAGGTGTTTGGTGCATTTTACCTGTTGGCTCCAGGATACCGATGGTAGTGGGGACGTCTGGACAGGCTTCTGGGGTACATTACCTTTGTTTATTCCTGGGTACACAGCGCCTCCATCTACTGCAGGCTCCAGATGTATGGAGGCAATCTCCCACAGAAGACCATACTTCTACTACTCCTTCATAGGAGACTGACTAAACATGCAGCTCGAGCCCTTTCTAACTGGGTGGCCAGCTAAGCTGGTTACCACCCCAAAACATGTACTATTATATATAAATGATATACACAGTCTCTAGGCACAGCAATATAATGTTTCTGTTGGGGCTCCAGGTAATGCCCTCTGGACCTTGCAAGAGCTCAGAGAATCCATCTGTAGTTCCAATATCCTGGACAGGACATCCCTGCTTCAGCAGTCTCGTGTCCTTCCTTCTTCCTGGGAATTACAACCCAGGCAGTCCCAGCATGCTCCGCGACCACCATCGAGCGAGCCTAGGGGGCTGAGCTTCACAAGGCTGGGAAGAACTTTCTCTCTCTCCCCCTCTTCTCTGGGGAAAACCAGTCACTCTCTGTGCAGGCCACTTCCTGACTTTTAAAACTCCTGTTTCTTCAGGCGTTCAGGCTTATTAATTAGTTGCAGCTGCAGCAAGCTTTCCAGGAGGATGTTAACAGTTTGTATGCTGGAAAGCACCCTTACTGCACTATTCCAGCACCTTTAGATAGTGATTCTATCACAATACATACAAATATATGTATACTGTGTACAATACTGAATTAATCTGCTCCACCTATCACATGGTGCAATACGGAATAAGAGACACTGTCCCTGATCTGATTGGCCACACATGACAGGAGATATGGGATTGGATAAGAAAAACAAATAGAATGTTGAAACAAACTGTCAGTTTGAGAGACACAGATGGGGTCCAACTGCCAGTCTGAGCAGACGGAGATAGGGAGCACAAGTCTGAGAGGCACACAGAGAGACAGCCCAGGTGACAGTGAAAAGGGCTTAAGAGACAGCCTGATTCAGATGGTGAAAAAGGAGGAGACTGTTAGCGAAGGAGGGAAAGTGAGAGACATCTGCACAAACATATTTTACACACAAAGAGAAATGTGTTATGAGGAGAAGAGTCCACAGTAAGAGAGGTCCAGATACTTGCTGGGCTATTAAAGAGCGACCGGATAACAGACACCCTGAAGGCCTTTTCCTGCAACTTGAGTATCCTTTACAAATTACACACACACATCAAAAATGTTTAAACCTCAACAGGCCTGTAATGCTACTATACATCAATAAATGAGATAAGTGCTCCCACGCAGTGCTGGTAATAATATTGTCCTAAGTGGCATCTACATCGGACAATGGAACTAATAAAATGGACAAGAGTACAGCATCCTTGTTTATTGTATTTTACAACTGTGAGATATATATATATATATATATATATATATATATATATAATGTTATGTGGATATTGTATTAATTAAAAGTGAGGGCCGCCAGGTTAAGGTTGCCCAGGGGTCATAAAGCACCACTAAATATATGCACAAGTCTCATCTGGTTTTATGCAAGGGGTTCAATTATGGTATACTAAGGGAGGAAGGACTCAGGCCCTGTCACAGCACATACTATATAGTTGGAAATAGATAGGTTACACATTCTTTAATATGGTGTACCTGTAATTCTTTTGGGAGGATTAATGAAGCTGCAAGTGGTACACCACGAGTTATTATACTCGGATTACATAGTTACATAGTAGATGAGGTTGAAAAAAGACGTAGGTCCATCAAGTTCAACCTATGCTAAATTTAGACAACAGATACTTTATCCTATATCTACACTTACTTATTGATCCAGAGGAAGGCAAACAAAAAACCCCATTAAGGGGAAAAATTAATTCCTTCCTGACTCCAAGAATTGGCAATCGGATTAATCCCGGGATCAACATCCTTCCCATGTTTACTTATTTGGTATATCCCTGTATAGCTTTCCCATCTAAAAAGATGTCCAACCTTTTTTTGAACAAATCTATTGTATCTGCCATCACAGTCTCCATGGGTAATGAATTCCAAATTTTAACTGCCCTTACTGTAAAGAACCCTTTCCTTTGTTGCCGGTGAAATTTCCTTTCCTCCAACCTTAAGGGACGGCCCCAAGTCCTTAGTACTGCCCGTGGGATGAATAGTTCTTTTGAAAGCTCCTTGTATAGTCCCGAATATATTTGTATATAGTTATCATATCCCCTCTTAGACGCCTCTTTTCTAATGTAAATAAATCTAATTTAGCTAGCCTCTCCTCATAAGTTAGATTGTCCATCCCCTTTATTAATTTGGTGGCTCTTCTCTGCACTCTCTCTAGTTCCATAATGTCTTTTCTAAGGAGTGGTGTCCAAAATTGTACTCCATATTCAAGGTGTGGTCTTACAAATGCTTTGTAAAGTGGCATAATTATGTTTACTTCCCTTCCATCCATTGCCCGTTTGATGCAAGATGAGATCTTGTTTGCCTTTGCAGCTACTGCATGACATTGGGCACTATTGCTAAGCCTGCTGTCTACAAGCACTCCTAAATCCTTCTCCATCAAGGATTCCCCCAATATATCTCCATTTAATTTGTAAGTCGCCTTTTTATTCTTGCATCCCAAATGCATAAACTTACATTTATCTGTATTAAACCTCATTTGCCATTTACCTGCCCACGTTTCCAGTCTCTCCAAGTCCTTCTGAAGAGAAATTACATCCTGCTCTGATTCTATTATCTTACACAACTTAGTATTATCAGCAAAGATGGAGACTTTGCTCTCGATCCCAACCTCAAGGTCATTAATAAACAAGTTAAAAATCATGGGTCCCAGTACCGATCCCTGAGGTACTCCACTCACGACTTTAGCAGAAAACCTGAAAAAGTTCCATTTATGACAACCCTCTGTTGTCTGTCCTTTAACTAGTTTTCAATCCAGGTGCATATATTATCACCGAGTCCAATTTTCTTTATTTTATACACCAACCTCTTGTGTGAAACCGTATCAAAAGCCTTTGCAAAATCTAAGTAGACCACATCAACTGCATTACCCTGGTCTAAATTCCTACTTACCTCCTCAAAGAAACAAATAAGGTTAGTTTGGCAAGATTTATCCTTCATAAATCCATGCTGACTATTACTAATAATTTTGTTTTCCATTAGGTATTCCTGAATATTATCCCGTATTAAACCTTCAAGTAGTTTCCCCACTATTGAAGTCAGGCTTACAGGTCTGTAATTTCCCGGTTCTGATCTAGCTCCCTTTTTAAATATAGGCACCACATCTGCTTTACGCCAATCTTGTGGTACTGAGCCTGTGGAAATGGAGTCCTTGAATATTAAATATAATTATTTGGCTATTACTGAGCTTACCTCTTTGAGATTAGTTAACCTGTTGATCAAGTCTTTTTGATCCTTCAGTTTTAGTCTATGTGTTCTCTGGAATTGACCATGTAGGATTTCATTTATCCCAGGCATGCTGATAACCATTGCAGTCTACTGTCTATAGGTATAATTTAGTAGGTATTTCCTTTACGCATACGAAATGGTGGCTGCACTCAAACTTTTTCCTTATAGTCCAGCAAAGGTTATCCGTGGTGACTCTTCAGTGTACAAAACAATGACATCCAGTTGGCAGAGTGTAGGTCTCCTCTCATAAAGAAGTAGCCCACGATTTCTCTGGGCAAATTGTAGTTACACCGAGATGATTAAGCAGCTTTTACTGACCCCTCAGGACTCGTCCTGTTGCGCTGTGTCTCTCTTTAGTCAGTACTGCCAATAAATGTTACTAATGGGTCAAACCTTGTGTACCTATTGTCTGTTACGTATTCATCTATACTTCTATGTATGACAAGACTATTGAAATCAATGGGGAATTTTGGAAGAAATCATCCAGATCGATCACTTTGGTGGATATAAAATAAGCACCTTAGGGGTTTTGGTTCAAAGTGCATAAGTGGTGATTGGACACTAACGCACAAAAACTCCTATTGACTTGATTGGCACTAGCGCACTTAAGAGCATAGCCCCCTTAATCTTTAAAGTAATATGCTTATAAATGGTGCCTTTGGCTATATGAGCCATGGATACCTGATTTTTAGGCAGACTTTATAATAATAACATGCCAAGACGATCTCAAATAGCAAAATTAGACTTTCAAAGCACATTGTTAGTCAGTCAGGCAGAGGGCAAGTTGCATCCTACAGAATTAATTGCTTGGGAAGTTTATCCAAGAACCCCACTCAGTGCCAGGTTATGGGTTCACACCATTTACATGGCCCAAAGCCACACTACTCATTGAGGCATTCATTTGAATGGGAGTTAGGGCGCACTAAAGTGTAGCACTTTTTTGTGCATATGGGCCATAAACATCTTCACCAGCATTGCTGCTTAAAGTTGTTCTCTTTCAAAGTAGATATTAACTGAATAGAAGATTATATTTGCTGATCTGCATTTGAACAGGTTGTATTTAAAAGGGTATATTTAACTAAATTCTATGTGTGCTTCCGCTGTAGAGATGTATTGTTTCAACAATTATGATTTATTTTTGGATTATTTAAATGCTCTCTGCTCTACATATTTTCACTGCTCTTCATAAGTAGATGTAGCATGCATATATGTTTGTACACGTTATTTTCTTTTTTTTTGCAGTGTAGACAAAGGCCAAAAGAACAAATCCCTCTACATTGCATAATTGGGATAAAACATTTTTGGTCAATTTGATTAAATTGGGAGACTAACCAGATGAGATTTCCAGCCACCTAACATAGACCATTTTAGACTTAGATTGTATCCTTTTGTACTATATATTTATTGCATTTATAGGTCATTCATTTGGATCAAATTCTTCAAACCTCATCTAATCAAGTCCCTGTGCCATAAAAGTGTTTTTATTGTTGTAATTGTCTCATCCTGAACTTACAATGTACTATTTTGATGGCCTCTTACACAGATACCAATTTAAGAAGTAATGCACTTTTCATGTTTGTGTAAATAATATCCAGTAGGTACTCAACTTAATACATTTCTTTTACGCAATGCATGTTGTAATTGCTTCTTTATTTGCCCAAACACTTGCATTTGTGGCCGTTACTCCATTATTAAAATCCCAAATTATATTATCTCTAATACAAATTTCTGATATTTTCTATCAATCAACCACATGCAAATTTCTTCAAATGCCGTTTTATTTGGAAAAGTGCTCTTCTCTTGAATATTTTTTGAAGGTTTGGGGTGTTTTAGTGTTTCTGTTACTCTCTAATTCAGTGAATGATTTATACGATCTGCACCTCAATGGGATAAAGATCTTGTTTTGAAATATGTTATTATGGGTGACAATGAGTCAAGACAGGCCACTTAATTGCAAACACGAGTAGTGGGAAATAGAAGCAGCTTTCAAATGTCTGATGTCGTTGGGGGCAATGAAGATATCATCTAAATGAGAGAAAATTAAGTTGTGAAGGGAGACACTATTTATCAACAGTGTTGCTCTGAGCCACAGGTTTGTAAACAGGCTAGCAGTGTTATTAAATTCCCACTTGTGCCGTCCCTACCCTCCACCATTTTGCAAAAAAAAAAGCCTCCCATTAATTTAAACATTCTCGTAGATTGCCTCAAACAATCATCCACCATTAAAAAAAAAAAGTAAGAAGATAAGACAGGTGGAATCATTTAACCTATTTACCATCTCTGTCAAGACTTCCATTAATTTATAAATATTCTTAATATCCTATTCAGGACACACTTATGTTTTGGCATCTACCCAAAATCAACTTGTTAAATAACCAATTTGTTAAATAAGCAATTATTATTTATTTATAAAATATTTTACCAGGAAGTAATACATTGAGAGTTACCTCTCGTTTTCAAGTATGTCCTGGGCACAGAGTTAAGACAAATAATACATGTTTACAAATACAGTTACATAAATGATGACATAATTGGATAAAACTAGATGACTGATACCCCAAAATGCCATAATCAGGTAAAGTAAAGGTCTTTCACTTCAACTGATCGTTGACAGCTTTATTCGAGAGATATTTGCACTGCCCTTAACTAACCACCTCCCCGTCCCTTCTCTTCCCTTCATTTTACAATATGGATGGGTGTATACATCCGAATACTATACATGGTGAAGCAAACAAGACTGACAATCGAGTATCCCGCCCCCTCCCCTCAGAGGCGCTGTTATAACATGAACACAAATGAGAATGTTACTCAACATTAATCACAAAGGTGTGTGTGACCCCCTCCCCTTGAACATCACTATCACTAGACAGTGCTGCTAGGTGGCAGCAGCCCAAATCCCGCAGCTGCACAAAGTGTCACCCGCAGCGCACGCAAGTGACGCGCACCGCACGCGCCTTCTCCACCCTGTGGGCGTGGGGGTCTGGATGAAGGAATGTGCGCGCGCCACACCTTCTTCAAGCCTGTCCTCGCGCACGACCCCTCTCCCCCCAGTACAGACACAGTACCCAGCGACAAGCAGCCAGTCTCCTCGCCCAGACGTCTTGCGCAGAGCGCATGCGCAACTCAAGGCGGCCAAAGGAGGAGGTGGTGGTGTGCGCGCGCGCGGTAGGTGCGCTCGGTGGAATGCGATCCCCAGTTAAATAGAGAGACGTGCACCGGTCAGCGCGCGCGCAGGGGCGGGAGGGGGGTCGGGGTTGAGAGAGAGACACACAGAACGGTCACACGCGGACCGGAGCAGCAGAAATACGGACTATATACAGACCGGAGACGACACGAGTCCATGGAGAGGCGCGTCTCCCCCAGCTCATCCACATCCGCCCCCTGTAGCCTCCTCTAACCCCGGCCGGCTCGCCTCCTGCTCCGGGCTTTGCGCGGGCGGTGTGGGGTCGGGTGGCTGAGCGGGGGAGGGGGTCGGTGTACGGGGAGGAAGCGGTGCGGCGGCGGGGGCCGAGGTGACAGCAACAGCCGGAGCGGGAGGAGGAGCCGCCGCCTCTATGATGAAGTTCAAGCCGAACCAGACTCGGACTTACGACCGGGAGGGATTCAAGAAGCGGGCGGCCTGCCTGTGCTTCAGGAACGAGCGGGAGGAGGAGGTGAGTGAACGGAGGCTGCCCGCCGGCCTTGTATCTCTGGTAATGACCGGGGGCATCATATTCCCACCCCCTGATAACGTGTAACTAGGGATATCTTATACCCACCCTCTGAAAACGTGTAACTAGGGATATCCCACGCCCCATTGTGTGAAACCGGGAGTACGTTATATACTTACCCACTCACCGTATGGCATTGGAGAAAAATTAGAACCACTCCCTGGCCGTGGTAACTGGGGACATGTTCCATCTGCCTCCCTAGGTAATGTGTGTGTGATTGGGGGACATGTACCATCTGCTCGCTAACCCCCCCCCCCCCCCCCCCCCTAGTTAATGTGTGTAATTTGGGGACCTGTTACCAGGGTGGTGGAAATACGAGGTCCCAGGTTACACACACACACTCTCTCGGGGGGGGGGGGGGGTGTATAACCTGTCCTGGGTAACACACATTAGCCAGAGGGGTTGGGTGAGACATATTTCCGGTTACACACTCCAGACAGGATGGATGTGATGTCCCCGATTTATACACGGGGTGGTGGGGTGGATATGTGTGTGTAATAAAGGACACTTTTTATATCAACTACCTGGATAATATTTGTTGCTGGGAAACCCCCTGATAACGTGTAAATGAGGACATGGTCTGTCCACCTCCCCTTTGATAATGTGTGTGACGGGTGATGTTGTATTTAACATCTCTATGTGTATGTACCCCAGTATACTTTATTATTGTATTGTATGTCTTTATTAATATAGCTCCATAAATGTACATAGCGCATTGACAGTAGTAATACATGTTGTAATCATATAAATGACAAATAATATATATAACAGGTCATGGGAATAAGTGCTTCAGACATAAAAGTAACATTAAGGAAGAGGAGTCCCTGCTCCGAGGAGATTACAATCTAATTGGTAGGTAGGGGAACACAGTATGAGGGAGTTCTAGTAAGTGCGTCTGCAGGGGGCCAAGCTTTATGTATCATGTGTCCAGGATAATCCAGTGCTATTCATATGCTTCTTTAAGCAAATGTGTGTAAAGGTGGATAGAGAGGGTGCTAGTCGGGTATTGAGGGGAAGGGCATTCCAGAGGTGTGGGGCATTCCAGAGGTGCGGGGCAGAAAGTGAGAAAGGTTTAAGGCGGGAGAGAGCTTTAGATACAAAGGGGGTAGAAAGAAGACATCCTTGAGAAGAACGCAAGAGTCGGGATGGTGCATAGCGAGAAATTAGGGCTGAGATGTTCCTTTATTATATTCCTTTTGATTATTTTTAATCAACCATTTCCCTCACAACTTGACTTCTGTCTGAACCCCCTATAAATTGGTGTTTTCACTCTGCTTTACCGATCTGAGTATTTATCAACCCCATGATTTTTCCCCCCATTTAAATGATCCTATATACCACCATTACTTTATCACCTGATAACACAATCAATATGAACCATTTCTCTGTTACATGTTCTGTACTGTATTTATTTAGACTGATTTGCATATTCCTCAAATAACCCCTTAATTACACTTACTATTTCTCCTCACCTATGCCTATCTAATTATTGTCACTGTTCTGGTACAGAATAATTTCTTCGCTTAAAGAAGCAATCCCACTTTAAGCCTACCCCCATTAAAGCAGCAGTCCAAGCTGCCGTTATTTATTTTTCCCCTTTTTAATATGTGCATCAATACAATCTACACAATAAGTCAATAGCTAAGTTATCGATCAGCGAAGATTCGGCTTGGGGTTCATTAAATGGCTGTCAGTGCAGCAGAAGAGGACCAAAGATGCAAAGTTCTGTGGGGAAGATCAGGTGACCAAGCAGCTAATAGATACAATTGGTGCACTGCTAGAGGGGGAAGGACTCAAAAAGGGTGTGCCAGAGCCTGTTTCAGAAGGAGATGTGACTGTAAATGTTTGCTATAGAAACAAAAAAATACTTGGTACATTATAATACATTAAAAATGTAATTCAGCGAGGGGCGTGGCCAAGACACCGAGCTGAGCGGCAGCAAGCTAGCTCAGCTCCGACAAGAAAGGGGGAAAAAACGACGCAGACGGGAGCGTCTCCCAGAAAACCCCTGGCACTGGGACGCAATTCGGGGCACTGGACCCTGCTTCTGCAGGCAGATTCAGGGTTTTCCGGAGCCGGAGAGGCCCCTAAGAGCTAAGGCTTCTCTCCGTGGGTCCCACAGCAGATCTCCCAAAATGGCCGTTGGACCAACAGCTTCGCACTAACCCGCGACCCACCGCACCTCCAAGAGCTCCAGACGTGGAGGAGGGACGAGCCCATGCAGAGGAGCTACCATAACGCAGGAGCAAAGGGGCACGAGCTGCAGACGCACCTGCACAGCAGTGGTGGGGTAAGCGGGGGAGGAGGAGGGGACCAACGGGACAGAGGAGTGGAGAGCTTCACCTCCACTGACACCCTGTCTTCAGTACAGCTGAGCAGGCCTGAGTAAAACTCAGAGGACAAACGTTGGTCCTACTGATCCCTGCAGTGTGATATACCCGGGGTCCTGGGCTGTGGCTCCCCCCCCCCACAATACAACCAGCCAGCCAGACTTTTTTTAAAAAAACAGCGTGAAGTGCATCCACTTCCCCCCACTCTATACCAGCACAGCAACTGCAGCAATACTATATACTGTTGGCACCAGATAGACATAACAGTTAACAGCTTTCAGCCAGAGACTGTGGGCTCACACAACTGTGCCACTTTAAACCTGCCCAAAGTTTTGCAGCAGATCAAGCCATAAGACTACATAAGAAAAAATCACTTTAAAATGGCTGCCACGTCCACAGGTGCAGGGGAGGGGGGCTGCTGAACTACTGCAGCCCTGCAACGTGTTGCTGAGGCAGGACGGAGGCCACAAAACAAGGGACCTGACAGACCTGCCTATGCACAAAAGTCCCACAGAAGGCCAATTAGACCCTCACTCAAATTGATTAAAGGCTGAGCCCAAGGGGGGGGGGGGGGGCCTCTGGTGTCGCCAACCGGTATGGCAGTATAGGAGGGGAGCACCAGGAGCCCGCACGGATAAAGTGATAAGTAAGCAACTTACGGCCCAAAACTTGCTATAATTTGGCGGAAGAAATCCCCAACATGTCCCGAGGAGGAAAAACACAAACCTCGAAGGGAGTTAACAAGTATTTTTCGCCAGCGCCTCGAGGGTCGGGGACCCAACCTGTCGAGCAAGATGGCGCCAAAGCTCAAAGAAAAGATTCAAGGAGGCTGACGGAGGGATCCGCGACAGAAGGGAATATCACCCGAGCATATCTAGAGGGAATGCTGTCATCCTCTCATGACAAATTATACAGATCCCTCCAGCAGGACTTTAAAAATGTAATTCAGCGTTGTTTAGAAAAAAAAATGC
This sequence comes from Ascaphus truei, assembly GCF_040206685.1. Classification (NCBI taxonomy): domain Eukaryota; kingdom Metazoa; phylum Chordata; class Amphibia; order Anura; family Ascaphidae; genus Ascaphus; species Ascaphus truei. Next base: position 105,784,002 of record NC_134487.1, on the reverse strand, counting down.
TACAAGTATTTTGTCAGTACAGAACTGATTTATTTAAAAAAAAAACCTGTAGCATATTGTTTGGTCTACAGATTAAAAAAATAAAAAAATAATGGGTATGGGTACGTGTATGTGGAAAGCAGGTGGTCCCCGTAGCTGAAACGCATTTATTTCAGATCCAGACACCACTTGCATGCCGGAGAAACTGCCGCCAGTACTATATGTAGGTTTAAAACGATGCCTTACGTCGGCCAATGGGATCCTGAACAGATTGTGTTGTGGCTTCCTACTGCCCCTCATAATGCATGGGTTAAACCTTCATTTTTGTTTCTTCTGGAGTGAACTGTACTGGCGACACCTTCCCCGGTAAGTTTCTCTGCAAGAAGATCTGAAATTAACATGGTTCGGTTCCAGAGTCCACCCCCTGCTAACGATTTATGAAAAAAAAGACTAGGAGACATGGAGAAAGCATTGAGATCAATGCTTTTTTAATGTATGGGCTGATTGGTGCTTTGAATGGTTTACTGCCGCAGAATGGAGAGGGGAGTTAGGTGAGGAATGACTTGTTCACTCCTTCACCCTTACTGTTGGAACTACGATCATTCACCCAGTAGCCCAAGCACGCTGCCTAGGGGTCACACTCGACTCCTCTCTCTCATTCACCCCTCACATTCAAAACATTTCTAAAACTTGTCACTTTTTCCTCCGCAATATAACAAAGATATGCCCTTTCCTCTGTTGCTCGACTGCTAAAACTCTGACTCAGGCCCTCATTCTCTCCCGTCTCGATTACTGTAACCTCCTGCAGTCCGGCCTTCCTGCCTCTCACCTGTCTCCCCTACAATCTATCCTAAACGCTGCTGCCAGATTCACTCTACTCTTTCCTAAATCTGTCTCAGTGTCTCCCCTGCTGAAATCACACTCCTGGCTTCCTATCAAATCCCGCATCTCACACTCCATTCTTCTACTCACTTTTAAAGCTTTACACTCTTCTGCCCCTCCTTACATCTCAACCCTAATTTCTCGTTACGCACCATCCAGACTCTTGCGTTCTTCTCAAGGATATCTTCTTTCCACCCCTTTTGTATCTAAAGCCCTCTCCCGCCTTAAACCTTTTTCACTGACTGCCCCACACCTCTGGAATGCCCTTCCCCTCAGTACCTGACTAGCACCCTCTCTATCCACCTTTAAGACCCACCTTAAGACACACTTGCTTAAAGAAGCATATGAATAGCACTGTGTATATTCTGAACACATGATACATAAAGTTTGGCCCCCTGCAGACGCACTTACCAGAACTCCCTCCTACTGTCTCTGTATGTTCTCCCTACCTACCAATTAGACTGTAAGCTCCTCGGAGCAGGGACTCCTCTTCCTTAATGTTACTTTTATGTCTAAAGCACTTATTCCCATGACCTGTTATTTATATTATCTGTTAATTATTTGATTACCACATGTATTACTACTGTGAAGCGCTATGTACATTAATGGCGCTATATAAATAAAGACATACAATACCAGAAAGGTTGTCACACCTGTTTTTTAGCCATTAATGTGTCTTCCCTTTAAAGAGTCAATCGAAGACTGATAGAGATAGATATAGATATGTGACTTGATCGGTGCGGCTTCCTATTAGCCCATGTGATGCGGGAGCTTTAAACTTTTAAGGCCCTGCTTGCTCAGCCCATGTGGCTACGGCACCTACTTCAGAGGTAAGTATCTCTGGAAGTTGGGGGTCCCTGAAGTTGAATTTAATGAGGTTCAGCTCTGGGTATCCCCTGCTTCAATGCTTTATAAAAATATCTGCTGTCTTGGATTTCTCCTTGAAGGAAGAATCTGTTGTGGTTTGAGAGATCAGGACTTTTCTCTTGTTTTAAACAATTTTTTTTTTTATTATATAGCCATGTTGCCACTTTACGCTGGTAACAGTAGGACTATATTTTCTTGGGCCTTAAGAGTGCGTTGACTGTTTCAAATACTCACACACAAGGCTGGAGAAGTGCCCTGTATAACCCATGACTAGTGGTGTGACATCTGCGCTCTCCAGCTCTTCTCTCCCCCCCAGTAACCTCACTTCTGCAAGGCACCCTCTTCTCTGTGCTGTCTTTTCTTAGAGGGACAGACATTAGACATAATGTAACATCTCAAAACAATGGCAGAGATATTCGGTTTTGTGGGATTTTACTTTGAGAAGACTCAAATTGTGCAATCTATTTGAATGGACACCCACTGTGCCCATGCTGGACTGATGCTGTGAAATGGCCTGGGTTGCTACAATAGGTGTAGAGCAAAGTATAAAGCCATATTACATCAAATATTGGGGTTTATTAGAGCATTTTTATTTATACCCTTTTTTTTTTTTGTTATCTCCTACCATTAGATCATGTTTGTTTATTTATTTATTTTTGTGGTATTTTTCCTTTTGCTAAAAAGCAGCTACTTGTGGGTTTCTGCAGAGTCATTTCTGTATTAAAAAAAAAAAAAAAAAAAATACACCAGCAAATGAAGTAGATTGGTTTCTGTGTCTGTGCCCTGCGGAATCGTCCGCTCTAATACATGGAGATCCATGGCTTTCATGCACCTCTGCAGACCTAAAACGTACTCTTTGAAGCCTGCCTTTTTACACTGCTAGTTTATTTATTTTATTTTGTACCATTGCATTTTATGTTGAAAGTACCAGGATAGTTTTTGCATTTTGTGCTCTTCTATATCCTTATGAATATTGTCCTAACCATTGTCTGAGTAAGTTTTGCTTGAAAGTAGAGATAATGCTACTTATGCATTGAAAAGGTTAAGCCGTTCCAAGATTGACACTAAATTGGATGAATGAAATGGGATCCTTGTGCCATGAATGTGTAATAGGAGACAGCTCATAGCCATCCAGAATGTGCTTTCAGCCACTAAACTATATCAAAATAATTAGCGGTTATCACGGAGCTCCCGTTCAATGATTTTTCAGGTTGAAAATACTTGTCTGTAATGAACCGTTCTCAGGTATTTAAATGTTTCAGAGAAGAATGGACACTAAAGCTGTTGACATAGCCACAAATAGATTTATCAGAGGGCATAGTTTATTTAGGGTAACAAAGTTATACAGCACCCTTGCACAAGGTCACAAAACACTTGATTCAGCCAAAACTTGTCTGCTTTGAGTAGTGCTTTGTTGAAGCAAAGTCTTTTAACTAGTTATCTAAAATGTTTCATTTTTTTTAAATTTTATTTTTCCATTTTATTTTAGCACTGTCATTCCAATTCGATGTTGGTTTTCCCTATCACTTGAGATTCAAAAATGTTACAGGCAAATATTTTAACTGCCTCTAGGTTTATTTTCTTTTTTATTTATTGCACAAATGTATTTCATTGGTAAAGCCTTAAGTCGATTTTGAGGATATTACAGCTTCAGCACAGGTCTTTGACTGATTGAGCCAGTGTGCTGAAGCTGGGATATCCATTAAAACCTGACCTGTTGGGTGTCTTGGGGACTGGAGGTGAGCACCTCTGAAACCCTTATCGCTGTGTTTGCAATATAGTATAGTCTATGTTAAAGGGGCAGTTCATGCAATATTCTACGTGTTTAAATGATAAAATCGGTTCTCTAGTATTAGATAATACATAGTACATTAAAAAAATGTATTCAACTCAATGCCATTTTTTAATATGCTGAGCATTCCCTGATTTCTATAGCAGGTTTTAACCCACCTCCACAGCAGTGCAAGATTTTTTTCAACACTTTCCTGTTTGTGATAATTTATTGCCAGCACTTTGACCTGCAAACTGTAACAATAGATAATGTTACCGTTGCAATATAAGGCTTGTTATATAGTAGCCACTGTTGCGGGCGTGCGCCGGGTGTTGCGCGTTCACTTTGCGTGGTCATTTCATTTGTATAGGGCAAGCGGGGCGTGGTGATGACGTCACAGTGTTAGGCCGCGATGTGATTGGTTCATAGCGCCACATGGCGCGGCAACATCGCGTCCCAAGTATACAAACATCTGGCTTACACTGCCAATTATCATTGACGGTAGCGCACTATATTACAGACCTTAGAATACATTTTGGCTGCTGCTTTACACTGACTGAAAGGTTGATTTGAAATTGAAAGGCAGCCATTTAGTAAGCCCCGGGAAACAGAATCTTTGATCAATTACGGGAGAACAAATCAATCGGCAGCTTGGGTAATTCGTTTTCAATAAAGAGAATTAAAGACTGTATATATTAAAATAAAATGTAAAAAAAATAAGTCCTCTTGGATTGCCTCTTTAAGGCCTCGTCCAGGGTGAAGGGAAGAGCAGAGCGAGCGAGCTGACGCTCATGAGCAGTAACATTACCTGCATGTAAGCAGGAGACAAATCCTGTCCTGCTAGAGGAAATTTGCGAGGGGCGTGTCAGTGGGGACGACGACGACATCTATTGCAGGTATATATCTATAGATATATATATTTATCCATATCTATATATCTATATCCATATCCCCTCTCTCTTCCCCCGCTCTCTCCCCCTCCTGCTTTCTCCCTGCCTCCCTCTCTCTCCCCTGCTATCCCCCCCACCCCCCACCATTCCGTTTGCCCCCCCCCACACCGTTCACATCGCTCCGTTTTCCGTTTCGTGCGCTCCCCCTCCCGTTTCGTGCCCCCCATCCCTGTCAGAGGACAGCAAAAACCATTACAATACAATGCAAGCTCCCAGTGCTTGCATTGCATTGGTTTTGCTTGCTGTCCTCTGATTGGGTAAATCCGGTCATGTGAGCTGCAGTCGGAGCGGCAGAGTCAAAATTTTGAATCTCCTGAAACTCTGCTCCGACTGCAGTTCACGGGCATGCGCAGGGGGGGGGGGGGGGGGCGATCACGCAGGCCACACACTGTCTCAATGTGTCTCATCGTGGCGCGCGTGAGCGCCCGCCCCAGCTCAGCGCCACCCTGGACGAGGCCTAAGAGTGTTGCATACCTGAATGCTTTCCGCTGCCGCCAGGGGGTGAAGCTGGGTCAACTCTCTCATTATGTCCCAGTCACAGCGACACCCCATGTAGCAGTGACCCGGAGCTCAGCAGCTGCACGTCACGACCACCCTTCCTCTCCCTGCTCCGGTTGGTGTCGGAAGTCTCGTCATCTTCCAGCTGACAGGAGGGAGAGGAAGGATCGGGTAAGAGCACGCTGTCAGAGGTGTGTGTGTATTGTATGTATGTGTATGTATCGTGTGTGTGTATGTCTATCATATGTATATATCTCTCTATCATATATCTCTCTATCGTCCCTTAGTACAGCATAGCTATATGATATTGAAATAAGACTAGTCTTATAGGACAATGATATAGCAGGAAACTAGATGGGGGGAAAAAATCAAAAACCAAAAAATATGGGGTGTGGGACCTGGAAATGACATCCAGACATGTCTGTACAATGATCCTGAATCTGTTATACAAAAAACATAATTAAAGATGTGTAAGTGAGGGGGGTGTGCAGGGGGGGGGGGGGGGGGAGAGACAGTGGATGAGGTTTAGAGTTCCCCAGAATTTCACCATCGAATTCTGGGTTTCCCTAACCAAATAAAAGGTTGCAAACCACTGGCATAGAGACAAGGAAACAAAACAGGGCAGCCAACCACATGGGTGTGTGACATATATGCGGTTCTTGAGAGTTACAATTTTAGTAGCACTGTATGTGCCATGTATGAGCTACAGTGCAGTTAAAACTGGTTTAAAACCAGAAGTGCCCTAATTGTCTTGCCCCTCCCTTGGGAGAAGGAATCTCTTAAACTGTTCATTCATGTGTTCCAGGACCCATTGATTATGTGGGGTGGCCGAGCTTAAACTTTATGCACCACATGCATGTCATGCATCCCATGGTGTTAGCTGCAGCATTTGGTTTTATCTTGTAGGATACACAGCTGTTCTGGTCTCCTTCCCCCTGACCACCTTACACACAGAACTTTGTCTCCTAAGAATTCTCTGGCCCTGCTCCATTGTGATCGTAAAGTGGTATTGGGCGTGCTGTGGAAGTGACTGACGGGTCACTCGGCTCTGCAGCAGACGCCAGGATCAATTTTAGGTGCTTTCCATCCTCCTGATTATCCTGGGAGAACTATGTCCAGGTATGGAAAAATCCCGGGCGCCCCAGTTGTGGCATTGACCGCTGCTGCATGTCAATGTGCCTCACACGCTCTCTCGCTCTCTCTCTCAGAACAGCCGCATACCACTGTCTGACTCCTATGGTTTTACAATTTTTCCATATACCCACTAAGTGCCGTTGTATCATAACTATATTTTAAAATCGCAAAACGTTTCACTGGTTTGGAGCCCTCAATATTAAGGCTGCAAATCGTCTATCATGGTAGGAAATCTGCAATGTTACTCAAACTTAAGTTGTAATTAAATTAATTTCACTTGGAAGCACTGGTTTAAATATACAAAGATAAAATAGGTTGTAATTTAAGGGAAGGGGTTAGACGCCTGCAACAACTTAACTGGACAAACCAGAGCGTTGAGTAAGTTCCTCCAACTCGTGCTCTGAAATGCGTAACACTAGAAATTAGCGTTCTCCGCGCTGCCTTGAGTCTGTCCTGCATATTGTCCAGTCTAGCTTGGCCTTAATGCAGTAGTCATCTCAGCCTATCAGGTTAATAGGGTAACATTTCTATCATGGTGTGATTGGGGAAATAACTTGGTGATTGCTTCTTGCGCATTTTGTTAGAATGAAATAACTGATCCAAAAACATGAGAATTAACCAACTGTTTATTTTCAAAGTATCAGTTGCACATTGTTATTGCTTATATTTGTTTCTTTATTTTTTAATCATAGTTCTCAAGGAAAATTGCACAAAATTCTAAGTAATTGCAGAAAAATGTGTAAAATGTAAGGAATGCAATTTACATAATGCAATATTTTACATGTAATCCATATTGAAATTATTTATATGAAAATTGTGATTGAATGTTTGTTACCAAAATATTGGAGAACATTGACTCAATATTTATTGTTTATAGCAAGGTGGAATTTCAGTTTACTCTGTACTAATGGATATCCTATATTGTGAGTTATCCCCAAACACACGAGTTTTTATTGAATGTGTATTGAACGCTCTTGTGCATATTGCATCACATTTTATTCTCAAAATGTGTTGACTGATTTACAGTACATAGTAAATAAGTATATTTTAAATACAGCTCAACCCCCTTATAACGCTGTGCTTGGGGTCCAAAGAATCACATCGCGTTATAAGCGGATCGTGTTAGAAATAATGTACAATTGTACGCATAGTACAATAAAGAATTTAAGATACTAATAATAGTGCTGTAAAGTATTCAGAAATATGAAAATTGGGAGCCACGCTTGCATCGCGTTTTAAGCGGATTCGCATTGTAACGGATCGCGTTATAACGGGGTTGAGCTGTATAGTTCACAAGTACCCATCCATCGCGCTCAGGATCTCCTACAATTTTTCATTTTCTCACCCAGCTGTACATCGATGGATAGCTAGTGCGTCTCGGACAAATGATCAGATTTATACAAAACAGTTTACCGTACGTCATGATATCTATACACTGTACATGCAGATTATAATGCTGGAACACAGGGTGTAAGTATTCCACACACTAGGTGAAGAATCTGTGCTTCAGAATTTACAATAATGGAGCCAATCGCCTTGTGCATTCAAGATAAGTGCTCTTAACTAGCGCGAATTCTCCTCTAGCCAGCATTCCATAACATGATTGCATATGTTAGCTACTGAGCGGAATTTTTTTTTATATTTCCTAATTTTATGATGTTTCATTAGGTCAGTTGTTATGAAACTGGTCCATGCTTAAGTGGTGGCCCCTGAAGTCTTTTAAAACTCACGGTGGCTTTTTCCTGCAGTCTGCATTTTTATCATTGATAAAGGGACGATTTTCGCCCCCCCACATCCCATGTACCGGTCCAGTGTTTTTGAATTGTTATATGTATAAATATATTGATTACCAGAGCGGAGTGTGGTGTTCCTCCAAATAATTGAGACTCGTGACCTGTGATATGGTCAAGTGTGTGAGACCGATATCGTAGCTTTGGGAAGTTTATATTTTCCAATATTTACATTGAATTTGAATTTATATTAAGATTTTAGGAAATCTGCAATTTAAAAAAAAAAAAAAAACACTGTTCCCCTTTGTTTGTTTTTTGTCTCAATTAGACCCACTGAAAAGTTAAGTTGTTTTTTTTTTAAATATATACTGTTACGCTCTGTTACATAGTAGATGAGGTTGACGAGACATGTCCATAACGTTCAACCAATGTTTATCTAGACAGCAGATACTTATACAATATGTGTACAGCTCAAACCCGTTATTGTGCGATCCGCTTGTAACGCGGTATAGGCGCGGCTCCCGTAAAAAAAAAATAGTTTTTTTGGCAAACCTCCAGGATTAGATACTAGAAGGGTAACCCCTGCAATAGCTGAATATGTGATGGTGGTGCTCCCTAGATGGGTAAATGAACATAGAGACTAACAGAAGAAGAAAATGTCATCTAGTATGGGCACTCATACATCACCTGGATGATTGGTGAATCATATAAAAATATAACTTTATTAATATCCAATTTAAAATAAAGGTGGTTAAAACACAATACTGATCCTGTTGTATAAACACTAAGTTTGGTGTCCAGAATCCTAAATGCATGATGGGTAAACTATGATCCTGTCACCTGTAAGACAATGGATACAGTTGTCCACAAGCAAGCAAAGTGGAGATAAATGTCCACTACCCTCAAGATAGAGCAAGAGCCTAGTGGCCTAGTGGCTAGTACTTGATTTTGAGCTGGTGCCTGTCAATAATGACAGTTCACTATACTGGACTAGTGTATGTGATACCCTAGCCTGGTCTGCCTCGTAAAGAAATAAAAGCCTTCTAATTTAATGTTATCACTAGGTAAAGCCATAAATGAGAAGGGCCAGTACTAGAACAGTGTAATTACAACTGTAGGGAATAGTAATATGCAAGGCACTCGATATGCTGGCACTGGGTTACAGGCAGGCAGACGGACACCAATGCTGTACAGATGCCGTGGGGTACGCTGTAGTAACCACAGGGGACCGGCTACTGTAAGCAATGTAGTGCACTGAATAAGGGCGGGTGTATGATCGCTGCAGGGTAAGTGTACCGCCTGAGTGAATCCCTGTGCCGATAGAAAAACAGCCTGTGGTGCCCTACAGTAACCTGCCGGAGCACTCCCGTGCCTAGCCACAAGGGAATATAATGAAGTTGAAACACTCAATGCTGATGTATCAAGTAGCCCAGTCTACTGATTGTATTGCGGGGCCAGGCTCGGTAAGAATAAGGATGCCTGTAATAGTCCGCAATAGTGAAGGTACTAAGCCCTAAATGCGCCCCTCAACCGTCAAACCAAACTATAAGGGCAAGACAATTGCAAGATCGCAGGCGCCGGCAACAGTGTTGCGAGCCTGTTCCTAGTAGGAGGTATAGGATCCCTGCGCGTGCACCCGCGGTCACTACTAGGAACAGGCTCGCAAACAAAACTCCAGTGGAACATTCAATGTCTCATAAGGGGGAAATGAATGCCTGACTCCAATAATAGCAATTTGAGTTCTCCCAGGATCAACTTCTTTCCCATGTTTACGTACTGTATATACTTTTCATACCTAAAACGTGGTCTATTATATCTGCCATCACAGTCTCCATGGGTAATGAATTCCACATTTTAACTGCTCTTACTGTAAATAACCTTTTCCTTTTGGTGAAACCTCCCTTTCTCCAAGGTATGACCTGTGTTGCTTGTACTGCCCTTGGGGTGAATAGTTCTTTTGAAAGCTCCTTGTATTGATCATGAATCTATTAGTATATACTACATACATAATTTTTCCTCTCCTTAAGTTCCAGTAAATGCATTTGTGGTGTTTTTTGTTTGGGGGATCATGCCAAGCAGGATAAAAATCTTAACGCAATTAAAGTTGCAATGATTGTGGCCCAGTTAAAAAGCATTTTTGCAAACTTTCATACTTAATTGGGAAATGCTCAATAAGTGTTAAAGTGTAGAATGGAAAGTAGTAATAAGTAAACTTTATGAACAAGTAAAACTAGTATTCGTTTTCGTTATGAAGAATTCCGCGCATGAGAATATGTGCGCGTCATCTGTCTAGTCATTCCTTCTACAAGCAATTGCTGGATACGAAGTATTTGTTGCACCAATATACTCTTATAAACAAGTGCTGCGATGTCTGATCCTGCATCCGCCCGCCGCGCACCCGAAAAGCCAGGTCTGCTGCGCTCGACCGCCTACTTCGACAACTGAATGTTTAATTGTCCCGTGCTGGACAGCTACACTGCCTAGGCAGGCCGCTCCGATGCGCCATCTTTAAATGTCGCAGCGAAGTGGCATTTTGGTTGCAGCCGAACGGCCGTGGCAAAGCGTCCCATTCTGTTCTGGGGAAACCTCTGCTCCAGGTATGGCAAATGACTTGCAGATGGTGCCAAAATACAGTCTCCTAGATTTTACTCTGTAGGCTATAATGTTCTCTTCTGAAGGTAACTTCAGAAAAAGAATAGGCTTTATGGCTTGTACACCCCCATTTATGAAATATGTTCATGTTTGTAAAAGGAATTAACTGAAAATAGTACAGACCAATTAGAACAGTACTACATTTAATACATTTACACTAATTTGTTGTTGGAGAAAAACAGCAATTTCTTAGGGGTTTTTTCTTTTTTTTCTTATTTTAGGACCTTGTCTGAAATGACCAATTCTTACAAGTCCCTCCAAAATTACTGTGAGTGACGTGTGTTAGCCTAAGGACCCGCTCAGGCCGCGGGCCACCAGCCCCTTTCCTCCACTCTGGAGGTCCCCGCTGGCTCCTTCCAACGTGGCTGACTGCGTGCTGTGACGCGTCAGCTGGGCGATGCTGCAAGCTTCTGGTGATCAGAAGCGCTGACGCGTCACGTGGCTTTTTTTTAATTTTTTTCTCCAATCACTACCGTCACAATTCAAGATCAAGGACTTGAGAGCAGGCTGCCGATGAGTGCACCATGGCTGGGAGGGTTGAGATGCAGCATGCATTGTTCCCACCCTTACTCTTCGCGAGGGAGGTGGAAGGAGGAGTGAGGGAGTGTGCTCTGTGTGTCAGATAAACTTACACACAGCCACTGATGGGGGGCTGATTGTGTGTGAGAATTTTACTTACGCCTTGTTTGGTGTCAGTTACATCACTGTTTGAAAGAGCACTTCACATTTTGAAAGGCTCTTTCTAAATTTATATTGTCCTATTTAAGTGAAAGAAGGTTCTTCTGAAAACATTCTGCCTTAGGCCTGGGACATAGTGAGTTTGTCCGGGCGGAGGCGTCACGGATCTAGTTCGCCCTCATTGGGCGAACCGCTCACGTGACCGGCCCTGCGCTCCGGCAAGCAGGAAAATCTCAAACCTCCGTCACACACGCTTCCCCAAGCGTGCGGACGCGTGTGCGAGCCCCTGCTAAAGCCGCTCTCATTGCGGCTGCAGGGGCTCAGTGCCCAGCAGCAGCGCAGGTCAGCGCTTATGCGCTAACCATGTCCGAGGCCTTATATGGAAACACGTGCTGGGTAGAATCTACTGAAGTTTTAATTCCAGTCTTATAATGCCACTCCTCATTGGGAAAAGAGAGCCAATAAAACAGGATGAGACCAGCAACAAAATAAAGGAGCGAAAATAGTAGCCATTGCCTCATCCATATAATTGGAGTCCTTTGTACTTGTAATTGGCCACTGCTGCTTATGTTTAGCTCAGTTGATTTTTTGGCTGTATTGCACCCCTTAATTTGTTACGGTCCTTTGAATTTATGTTGGCGTTCATCTTTAATAATGCACAACTGGTAAAATGAATGGAAATACCTTATTATAACTTCAATGTAATTCACATCACACATAGTACCCTCCAGGTGCAAGACCCCCCCCCCCCCCCCCTAACTGATCTCCAAATGCAACCACTACTGTGTAAGGCCTCGGCCATGTTTGCTGCTTGCTTGCTGAGGCGCGCTCCCGCTAAGCACTGAGCCCCTACAGCCGCAATTAGAGCGGCTTTAGTAGGGGCTCACCTGCGCTTCCACGCGCTTGCGGAAGCGCAGGTTTTAGGGGAATTTAAAATTCCCCCTCTTGCCGGCGAGACAGGCCGTCACATGAGCGGTTCGCCCAATGAGGGCGAACCAGCTCCGTGACGTCACTGGCCCGCCCCCGGCCGTTGACGCGCCCGCTTCCTGAAGGCCCGCTGACGGCGGGTGCGGTAAGCAACCGCAAGGCCAGGGAAAGCACCCGCTTTCCCTGAGCCTCAGCGCGCCTCAGCGAGCAAGCAGGGAGCATGGACTAGGCCTAATGCTGGTTATTGTAACATGATTCTGTGTGAACTGCTGTCTTCTTGACTGGGAGTTACTATAGGGTCGCAGTGCATTAACCTGAATTGTACCCCAGTAAATCTCCCCTATCATGAAAAGTAGTGTGTAAGTGATAACACCAATTAAAGCAACAATACTACACCCCCCCCCCCGTGGCCCCTTTTTTCTTTGTTTAAATGTAAAGCATGTGACAATATATAATTCTATATTCTTACCTAAGCTGGCAATCATTTAGTGCTCCTGTTATAAACCTGTAAAAATCCCGGTTGTGTGACTAACAAAATGAGTCACTATGCTGAAGTCCGTAATATATCAGCTGCAGCATTTCACCACATGTAACAAATTATTCTTACAGGTTCCAGAGTAAGGCAGCGACCCACAAATTGTGTTTGTTGTGTGACGACCGGGTCACGTGGGCAGTTCAACCAAAGGGCGAACCGCTCGTGTGACGTCACGGCCACACCTCCCCGTCGCTGTGGCTCACAGGCCACAGATCGCTTGGCCGACAGGCGAGCGCCACGCCATGCACTCAGTCGTGTGCGCAAGCCTACTATATCCGCGGCCTTAGTCTGCTGTTTGGAACACAGCAACAGATCTTTTGCGATACTTTGTTGCCAAAGCGCAGAGCTCACAAAGGTTTGTCCGAGCCTGTGTCTTAAAAGGAAGGGCATATGATTTTCTATATTGTTGCTGTAGCAACCAAAGGATTAACAGTACATTAAAAAAAAAAAAAATCATTAAAACTGACAGGAGTTAGAAAAAAAAAAAAAAAAAAGAGTATGCAGACCGTATTATCTAATACTACAGAACTGATTTTTTTATTTAAAGTATAGGATTTTTCATGTTGTGCTGGTTTCTACCAATGGTCAAAATGATAGTTCTAGGGGGTATGAATTACGACTACTTTATTTTCACACCCATAGTAGCACTAGTATTTTTATTTATGAACTTACATTCTTTAAAGAATATATATTTTTATTAAAGCATCTCCACTTCCTAGGTTTTACTAGGCCAATATTGCTTAAATCTTTCTAAAATACTGTCCAAAGATATTTGTCCTGTTCAGTAAATGTCATTTTTTTTAAATGGGGCACAGTACCACTTCAATTTATTTTTTAACACCACTTCAACTCTACATTTAACCAAAAAGTTAACGCGTACATGTATACAATTCACAAAGAGATCCAAAAAAAGTGTGTCTTTTTGGAAGGGGTGATTATTTTTCAGTGGGCCTCAGGCCGCACTTATAGTAGTGGCGACGTGCTCGCAACCACTGATGTCGCTATAGCGAACGTTGCAATCTGGTAGTGTGATTTTGCTGGCGGCAAGGGGCGGTGACGTCAGCAAAGGGGAAGTCAGGAGCTCTGTGATTGGCTTGCTGCGAGGCGCGTGGTGCGGCCGTCGCTATAAATCACAAAGTCCCTTGACTACAGCGATTTTGGTTGCTCTGTTGCTGCACAGCGCCGTCCCGGTCGTGCCCACTATGGCCACCCGCGACAGACTTCATGTATTTGTTTTGCCGCTGCGCGCCATCACTGCTACTATAAGCACAGCCTTAGGCTAAGGCCCTGGTCACGACGCTGTAACGCGCGCCCGCGCTTTTGGCGGCGCGTTCAGCCGATTCCCTGGTCTGCAGCTCACTGCAGGAGCAGAGACTGGGGGGGGCGTGGCGGAGGAGTGACGGGGGCGCGGCCATGACGTCACCCGGCAGGTTCGCCCTCATTGGCTGAACCGCCGGGGGGCGTGCCTAATCGCTCGACGCGAGTCCTGCTCTCAATTCTATTGAGAGCAGGAGTAGCTCTCGCGCGAGCGCTGCGGCCCCCCCTCGCAGCGGGCCCGGCGCCATTGCGGGGAGGGCTCTCGTGCGCGCAGCGTCCGCCACAGCGGACGCTGTAGTAGGCAGCGGGGGCAAGGCCTAAGTCTTGATCTTTGCTTCATCAAATGGCCGTTTTCACTGATCAAGACAGTTCTTTATATCCCGGTTGTCAGTGACATGTGTTGTGTAATTCTGCTACTTCTCTTGTAAATAAACTGTGCCTGCTTTCTTAAATAAAAAAATAAAAAAATAATTATTTTTAGTGTTATAAAAATGACCTTGCTTGCAATTCCAAACAGGGAAAAATTACAAACACTGGAATCCAATATACTGTAATGACATAATTCTTATGCGAAAATATCTTCCTGCGGGTCATGGTAACCAGGCACGTTCGATCCTGCTTTGTGGCCAAATGTTGTTCAATAATGTGAAGCAGCCACCCCACACACACTGCCTGAATCCTTCTAGCAATCACTGCTCATGTCAGGAATGTTAATGGCTGCGACTGCATAGCAAGGTATAAAGCTTGAAGGTGCAATCCCACAGTCCGCCAGTTGCGTTTCTTAGGGTTCTATTTGCCATGGCAAAGTGACGGCACAAGACCTCGCAGTGTCATTTGACGCTGCGTTACCATGGTGACGTGTCTACAGAAGCAAGGTAAGTGCAGTTTAGAGGCCTTCGCCGCTTCCCCGGCACTTAATTTAAGTGCCTTCGGGAAGCGCGTGGGTCCTCTGTAAACCCCATGCCTCCCGCAGCGAATCTAGCGCCCCTCAGTTTGCGCACACTGACTTAGAGTTCTAATATGATGGCATTAATGCAGCAATACTGCATCCCTCCACCCCCCTTTTCTTTCTTATTTTTTATATTTGTTACATATAAAGCATGTGACCGTGTTTACCTAATCTGGTAATCCTGATTGTGGGCCTAACTACATTTCCGTTCCAATCAATCCTTCAGTCAGTAACTCGGCAACTACAATGAAACTGGATATTACCAAGGTAACCTTGACTATTACATTTAACGGCTCAGACTGTTGGTTATATTGGCAACAAGTTATCTCAAACAGGAAAGTATTACAGGCATACCCCGGTTTAAGGACACTCACTTTAAGTACACTCGCGAGTAAGGACATATCGCCCAATAAGCAAACGGCAGCTCACGCATGCGCCTGTCAGACGTCCTGAACAGCAATACCGGCTCCATACCTGTACCGAAGCTGTGCACAAGCAGGGAGACTATAGAGCCTGTTACAAATGCGTTATTTACATCAGTTATGCACGTATATGAAGATTGCAGTACAGTACATGCATTGAAAAGTGGAAAAAAGGTAGTGCTTCACTTTAAGTACATTTTCACTTTACATACATGCTCCGGTCTCATTGCGTACGTTAATGCGGGGTATGCCTGTACAACGATCTTGCACTGTTGGGGAGGTGGGCTAAACCTGCTATAGAAATCAAAGGATGCTCAGTATATTAAAACTCAAAAATAGGATTGAGTTGAATTAAAATAAAGTCACTAATACTACAGACCTGATTTATTTAAACAAACCCATACGATTTCACATGTTTTGCTGCTTTAAGACCTTTTCCTGTTGGTAGATAATGCTCTCTACCTCAGTGGTGCCTGCATGCATATGCCAATAAATCCTGTTTCAGGTAATATGTAGTCAAATTTTTCTGAGATTATGGTTGTATGAATTAGCGCTGAAGTTTGGATGAAAACATCAAAGCGTGTATAATACGGGGTTAAACAGAAAAAAAATAAACTTGTGCAACCAGTGCTTGATACAGTGACGGAGACTAATATTTTCAAGTCAAGACTTGATTCAGTCCACTATAAGAATCTCTCATATGAGTGAAAAACCGGCACCCCAGAGGACTTTGTTAGAAAAAAATATATGCACAAATGTATTATAAAGTGATCAACGTTTCGATCCACAACTTGGACCTTTATCAAGATGCTACAGTGAAAAGTGCTACTTAAATATACTAAAGAGTGGGCGTGTTTACGTGATATAAACGTTATTGTGCGGATTCGCCATCCTGGCGGTCGCAGACCGTCTCCTCACCCCAACAAGCCTTCCGTGACAGACACTCAAGATGCGCAGTCTCATGGTCCCAGTGCGCGCGCGGACCTTGCATGGCCTGATCTCTCTCTCTTCTCTCCCCCTCCATCCTCCCCCCCCCCCCCGTCTGTGGATTCGGACCCCGTCTCCCGTTCTGATTCTCCCAGCCTCTGCTCGGGTGATGGACAGGACCGATGTGGGAGTGATGCGCGCTCTCTGCTCCACCCCCTGACCTCCGTGACACGCGTGGGTCGACGCGCGATTGTTCCTGCCTCCTCTTGCCCTAAGGTCACTAAGAATCGGCGTGGGAGTGACGCGTGCTCCAGGCTCCGCCCCCGGACCCCCATGATGCGCGTGAGCAGTTCCGCCCTCATCCCTGATTAGGCTGCATCATAGGGCACACCTGTGTGCACCAGCAGCCTATCGGTGTTTACTTCCTGGTTCCGCTATTGGAGGCTCCGCCTTTATATACCTTCTGTCTGCTCTCATTCCTTGCTGAGCATAGTCAAGTGTGACGTCGTGCCTTGCTACATTCTTGTTCCTGAGACCTTGCCTTGCCTGCTTGTTAACCTCATTTTGCCTGTACCCTGCTAGTACCTTGGAATCCGCTTCTCTCCACTCCTGATCCGGCTTGTACGACCATTCTCCTGTCTCCAGTCCTGACCTTGGCCAAGTACTCCAACGATCCGATACTCTCCTATCCTGAACCTGGCTACGTACCCTGACAATCCGCTACTCTCCGCTCCTGAACCTGGCAAGTACTTTAACTATTCTCCAATCCGTAATCCTGACCTGGCTTGAACGACTACTGTACATCCTGGACGTGGCTGTCCGTTGGCGTTAACCAATTCCCTACCTCAGCACCGTGGTCGCGCTTCATTTGTGGTGAGCTACGCGTTACAGTTATGTACCTAATGGTGCCAAGGCATAAAAAGAGTGGTTCCTAAGCAACATTACTTAAACCAAAACACATAAATGTTTACGTATCAATAGTAACTCATGTTTCATAAACCATGTCAAGCAAGGGTATTGGTTCACAAGTGTTGCATGAATGAACGAAACATTGATACAAATAACCAACAAGCAGAAAAATGTAAATACATAATAATGTACGGGCGTAATCTCTAATTTGAGAAACTACACATTAATGGTATTCAAAATAAAAAAGAGAACTAGAAAAAAACATGAAAAAGGTAAATTTGACACATGTATTCATAATATATAGTTCATTGCAACAGACTCCATGCATGGATTTTACGTGTAGATATTATGATTCTAAACGCACTGTTTGGTCAACACCTTGTATTTCAAAGAAATTTCATAACTCAACGAACACTCTCAAATATATGTAAATGAACATTTAGTCCAGTACCATAGAGAGACAAAGATTAAACAAATCACAAGACCAAAAAATGGCTCAATGTCGTTCTTCAGGCAACTTGTATGTCAACATGGCACTAAACCACTAGAGATGTGTGCAAGGCTCATATGCTGATTCAGTCGACCGTCTCCATTGAAATAAGAAACTATTTCTAAAGAAATCTAGCATTAAACAAGTCTTTCCAGCAAATGTTTTGTTTGTATATTGAAATGTGGTTTGCAGTGTACAGTATCTAGTATAGTGCTGGGAGAGCATAATGCCTGTTATACGGTGGCAGTGCTACGCTTTCCTGGGTGGATCCATGGCAGTGGGCACCAAAGGGTTAAGTCCCACCTTCTAGCTAGGATAGGACATAAAAAAATCCACATGGGAGGACCTATATAACCACATGCAGTCTCTTATTTTTATTTGTTCTCCAGTCCTATCAAGCTGAGGAGGGTAGGTGTTTGTTTTTTTGGGTAGAGTATTTTGTCTAACCTGACAGCTCGCAGTCGATCTGCACCTATGGAGTTACCTGTCAGAGGAAGCTCCAGCAGGAGCTATGCTGCAAATGTCATCCTGATCGCAGCTGACTTGAGGGATGTGCCCAGGAGGTAGGATACGGTTTGGTCTGCCTTCTCACACATACGCATTCCCTGTGGCTCCATGGGAATTCTCACTGCTGTTTCCCCTCCCCACCCCCCCTTCACTCGCACTGTCCCTCCAGCTTTACTCTTGGTTGCACTTTTTTACTTGGCTGGTGCCACCATGACTTCACAGGCTCAACCAGGAAACCATAAAGGGAACTTTCCACTCTCCGCTGTCCTGCTTGTGAGAAGACACGAAAGAGACTACACGCAACACTGGCGTGCATCTAAGGCCGTGTTCACACAGGGGGACTTCGCGATGCTGCGTGTGCGCGCCTCTGTTTGCTGGGCGATTTGTGATCATCCCCAGCAGACTGAATGATCCGACACAGGGTGACCTCCCGATCAATACAGCCGATAACATTCTAAAAGAAAAACCCATTTTTACATCCAGTTTTACATCCAGAGTCGCGTTGAATCAACTTTGTGTGCCTTGTATTCAAAATTCTTATTGCCATGGTAATGTTGCCTAATCACATATGCACAAGTTTCGTTCAAAATGTAAACTCATTTGTGCTTAATGTTATTACATAGCAGCACTTTAATGATTTTCTTATTTTCTGTATTTCTATCATTTTATTAACCAAGTAGAAAAATGAAATATTTACCCAGACGTGGGTTGGGTCTATCAATGTTAACATTGATTGGCTGCTGAAAGAGTTCGCAGTTTCAAAAGACTCCAGCTACTGCAGCAGCGTCGACGCCATACTTTGCAGCCAATGATAGTTTCAATACTGAACACTACCATTGGCCGCCAGGAATCTGTGACAAACGCGCGCGTTGTGTAGCGCGCTGTGAGCGGGGCCTAAGAATTGCTTGCATTTTTGTTTTGGCACAATGGATGCTGCCTTATCTAAAAAGCTTCTGCTGTTGAGGTGCTATGGTAAGCTGCAAGGAAGTTAACAGATAAAACAATCTTTGATCTGGTGGTAACAGGAAGAGCATTTAAAACTCTCTCATACCCTGCGAAACAAAGATTGGGTCTTGCTGACTTCAGGTAGCAGTGGCACATACTGGGGGGCCCAACTTGGCTCTCTTGGCACAAGGAAAATGGGCAGTCTTAAATTAAGATTTATTATAAATCATTCCTCCTGGTAATGTACAGGTTAAGAATTTATATTAGTGTTAGGACCCATGATACGTGGTCTGCCTTGGAGGGGCTCATGGGCTTACGACAATTTGGCCAAAGAGTTAAACTAAAAGACCATTTTATTCAAAAGAGGTGTGTGACTGTACACTGTACACTGTACAATGTATTTGTCAATGGATGTAGCACTGGGCTCAGTCTGTTTCATGTTTTGTCTCTGATTTTAAGTCTTAAATTAAGCAACCACAGCAAATATTTGAGATGAACGCAGTTATGCATGCAATTATTTTTTTATTATAAACCAGGATTCCCGTTTTAATTGGAAGAGATTTCCCCTATTTTCAGGCGCGCAGAGAAACATCTAGAAAAACTTAGTGTATATTCTGGAAAATTAAAATTCACAAGCAGATTTTCTTAATGGACGAACATTGGCTCCAGGGGAATGCTCAACTATATCTGAACTTTGATGACCCTACTTGCTGTATAGACATTATACATTATTTTTTTTTAATGCTGGTCACTTGTGAAGTTGGGGGGGTGGACAAGGCGGCTTGTGTCCCAGCAGTTGGACCCACCCCACCCTAATTCGGGTACGGGAAAACAATGTTTTGGTTTAGGAGTGTTGTCACTTTCAATGGGCAGTCCGACAGCACTATAGGCAGTAACATGTCTAGGTTAAATGTAGGTGAATGGTGAATTAATAAATAACAGTATTTTTTATTCTATGGTGATGAATGTTACTTAGGAGCAAGCTTGAATTTTTAGGAGCTGAAGTTGTAGCTGTGGAGGGGATGGCACAGCTGTTCTGGCAACCTGTAGTCATGTCTGTGTCATGCAGACAGTGCACTGACTGTAGTGAGAGCAGGGGCGGGCAGAGTCCTGGACCTCTGCTCTCTTCTGCCCCCAGCCTCTGCCGCTGACCTCCCCGCCCCCCCTCCACTTTACACTAAGCGGAGGTGATTTTAACCTGTCACAAACCTCTACAGCCAGTCACAGCACATCCAATCCAGCTTTGATGTTGCATTGGTGAAGCAGGATATGGCACACAGTTGCAGGTCGTGGCGGTGTTTGACAGGTCATGTCGCTGCAACATCTGGGCCTTTTCCATCCCTGCACAAAGCCTTAGAGGGTTTTAGATTATGATCTAAAATACGATAAAACAGGTTAAAATTGTATGGCGCTTGTTCTCTGTAAAGTAATTGTTGGTCGTTTGCAGAACAGATAAGTGCATGGCAATAAATATCTGATGAGCATGAATGTCAATTTATGTGAGAAGCGTAGTTTTGAAAGTATATAAATATGCACTTTTTTTCATTGCTTCCTTGGAAGGATTTAAGTATTCAACTAAGTATATATTGAATTCTGCACCCCCTCCCACTCCCTCTTTTTTTTTAATTTTTTTTTTAAAATATAAATACTTGATCTGCAGGACTAGCCTTTTTAAATCGCTTGACAAATTCAAGCCAAGAAGCAAATCCTTGTTTCTGAAAGCCACAAACACTCACTTTTGGCATTCTGAAATTACTGAGTTGCTATGGGCAGCAGTAATGGTCAATTAGTATTCAGTGACTTTAACTTTTGTTGCTTCATGTAAGTTGAGTAACATTTTGTTTACATTCCAAATACAAAGCATCACATTGCAACATTGATGCTTGCTTCACAAATAGAAACTAGACTAACCTGGCAAAAGTTACACTCGTTGAGCTTTTTGTCCTCTCTGGGTCTATAGACCAAAGCCATGATTTCGCAGTGATATTTGCGACTTGCTATAGCCCGAACTAGCACTTACAAAAAAATATATATATATTTTAAATTCAGGTGAACTGGTGGGTTCTTCTGAGCTGTTCTGTCATTTTCAGCTCTGGGGACCCCTTTTCTCAAGATACTTGCTGGTCAAGTCACTTGGTTTAAATCTCTCACCAGGGAAAACAAAATGGCCAAAAACAAGTGACAGGTTAATTAGGGATGATTGATTTAAAGGAGTCATTTGTTAAAGGACAATCGGCAAGAATAAGAGTAGAAATTGCCCTGTGGCTAAGGGCAGCAAGTTCTGGTTTGTAAGTCAGTAATTCTATTATCTTGCTACATTAGTGGTGAATGCACTGTCCATAACATATCAATAGTCTTTGGACAGTGACTAACTGTTGAACAGAATCTCATGCGGGGTGACGTCCAAATCTACTGCCTCAACTGACCCCTCATCCTCGCTTGTCTTGTATTGCCAACTGTATCGCTGCAAACTTGTTCTAGTCTGCATTCCCCTCGTCCGCCTGTCCCAACTTCAATCCATCCAAAATACTGCTGCCAGACGTATCTACCTCACTCACGGCTCAATTTCTGCTGCTACCCTATATGCAAGTTCCTACACTGGCTTCCCATATCCTCTACAATTTTATTTAAAGCTCAGACTTGGCTGCGCTTATAGTGCCGGCGACGCAACGTCGCGCCAAAACAAATGTACTGCCGCCGTCATGTGCGCTTGTAGAAGAGACGCGATGGAGCAATTACTTGGTCGCGATCGCTGGAAGTAAAGTCAATTTGATTTTTCCAGCGACCGCAGCATGACGTTGCTGTCGCCAGCGCTATAAGTGCAGCTGTACACAGCTAATCAAAGCTCCCCCCCCTTACACCCCAACCCTTACCCCCAAATATACCCCTAAACCAGGGGTGGGCAGCCCGTGGCTCCTGAGCTGTATGCGGTTCTTAACGCTCCTACATGCGGCTCTCTGCAGGTTGCCGATCCTCGGCTGCTGCCTCTCTCCCTCACTATACTGCCGGTGACTGTGGGGGGAGGGGCCGACGCTTGTCAGGCCTCTCGTTGCCGCCGAGCCCAACGTCTCCCCAGCTGCTTGTCTGCGCCTCTCCTTTACAGTCCCATGCTGGGCTCTTATGCTGGTGCGTGCCGGAAGTGCATGTCGCAACTTCCAGCGTGAGCCCAACATGGGTCAGTACAGGAGAGAGGTTGTCAATCAGCTAGGGAGACTTCAGGCTTGGCGGCAACAAGTGGCCAGGCCCCCCCACAGCCACCGCCAGGACGGTGTGTGTGGGTTTTTTTGGGAGGGGGTTTGGTATGTATGTATGTATGTATGTATGTATGTATGTATGTATGTATGTATGTATGGCACTGTTTTGCACAGAAAAAGAATGAAAAAACTAAATAGACTTTGTATATTGTGGTGTGTGTATGTAATAATCATTCAGGATTATTGTGTGTTGCGGCTCTTGGAATATTTTGGAGAGACATTATTTATTTATATATATAATTTTTTTATATATATATATATATATATATATATATGTCTGCAACATCAAGGAAGAAGCGTGTGAGTGATTATATATATATATATAATCACTCACACGCTTCTTCCTTGATGTTGCAGACCCCTGGCCTAAGCCCTCCTGTTCTGCCCACGAGATGGGCGAATCCACCCAAATCCATTTCCCGGATTTTCTCACATTTCCACCCCCACCACCCCCTACCCAATCTGTTTTGCGGTGGAAAATCTGCAAATGAATCTGGTCGGTTTTAAATCGCATGGATTCATTAAAAAATATATATATACTATTGGATACAACCCATGGATGGATTTGTAGAATCCAGTCCACAGATTTAGCAATCCGTAGCAGATTCTAAAGAATTTGCCACGGATTCCTTAATTCGCGGTTTGGATTTTACAAATCGGTCAATGGATTGCGGAATCTGCCGTGTGTTCTGATGATGATTATTGATAATAAAAAAAAATATTCAAACCGCAAATCGCCCTTTTGGAACCGGCCAATCCTCTGCGGATCCAAATAAGCCCCAAAATTGCCTATCTCTACTGCCACAACATCCGCCTCTCTTCCTGCCTTATTACCGCTTCTCACTCTCCTGCCTACTAGACTTCTCCCGTGCTGCACCCGTGTGGTGAGGGGTGGGGGTGCAGGAAGGTTGGAACGGAGAGTAGTGGCGTGTCAGACGTGTTGTCTAGGATTCAGCCCACACCTTATTTCACACCGGGGCCGACTATCTCGGTCACATATACACACAAGATGCGCCCCTCTATATGCCTGGGTCCCCCCCATTGCGCCTAACGCTGGCTCCTACAATTTCTGACTGGCTCCGAAGTTATTTATACATTGATGGACATGCATACTAATTCATAAATTAAATACAACGCCTTTACACAGACATGGACACTTTGTTGAAAATTCGTCCCAACAAGTATAACGGAAGTGAGGGCTGCAGGCAGAATTCCCGGGGCCCAGGACTAGTTATGACCGGGACCCCCCTCCCCCCTGATGTTGGCGGTTTTGCGAGCCCCCCATTTCACACCTCACGAGCCCCCTTTTCCCATGTATTTCTCCCATCCGTCTCATTCCCTGTCTTACTCTTCTCTCTCTCCACCCCACCTCTCCATCAATTACCCCCCTCCTCACTCATTCCCTCTGCCTCCCATGTATTTCTCTCCCCTCTCTCACTTACACTCTTCCTCACTCACGCCTCATCTCCTATCCCCCTCCCTCCATCAATTATCCCACTCCTCACTCATTCCCACCCCCTATACACACAAGCCCCCCACAAAATACATATAAAAACCTTCCCACCCCCAAATAAATACAAAAACTGCTCCCACCCCCAAATATATCTTCACCTCACCTCCCTTCAAATACATATAAGCCCCCCACCCTCCCAGATACAAACCAAAAAAACACCACCCCCAAATACATACCAAAAAACACCACATGCAACCCAACCCCCAAATATATATTAAAAAACAAATGCAGACTTGCCTACCTTGGGTATGGTCTCAGGCCTCTGCTGCCCCGGCTCTCCCCCAACTTCTTTTCCGGCTGCCGGTCCTCTAGTTGCCGCCGTGCCCGACTCACTGACTGTCCTGTGCTGCGCGCCTGTCAGAAGCTGAGCCTAGTTTTGCTTCCGGTGTGCGCCGACGCGAGAAGCTGAACCCCCACCCCTCCCTGCAGCCACTGGACCTGGGACACTTGTTCTGTGTCTCCCCCCTGTCGGTGACCCTGGCGGAAGTATACAGTTAAAGCTCTGCCATGCATTACGGTTTCTAGTGGCAAAATGTGTTGGTGTGTATCGAGCTTTCCACTTCCTGATGCTTTTTAAACAAAGTTGGTAAGATGGTGTAGTGCTAGTCTATATATTGGCTAATAGTAATGTGGTTTTCCTGTTTTGATTAAGCAAGCAATAATGTGTGGAATTTGACGTTCATTATTTTGCAAGTCCATTTTAAGATTTATTATATTATGGATACAGGTAAAGATGTTTGTATTGACTGTCAAAGAAAGTTTAGTTTGGAGGGAGGGAAAAATAAGCACTTTGTGCATTTCTCCCCCCAGCAGTTGAAGATACGCTAGTTGAGCACTTTTTAAGTATGGGTCTAAAGTTACTTTGAAATTTTTTTTTTTACACTTTTCTTTTACACATTTACAGTTGAACTTCTCAGAGCTGACTTAATCCAACCGTCCTCGCTTATCCGACATATTGCATCCCGCAAATCGCTGTCTGATTGCTCGTCCATGTTAATCCATGTCGGATAAGCAGTTCCGACGTTGCATAATGCGTGCAGCTGACTGCATTATGCGGCGTCGGATATGGCAGGAGTGCGCAAACTGGGGGGTGTGGCGGTTGCAGAGGTCCCGTGCTCTTCCCCAAGGCATTTAAATTAAATGCCGGGGGACCGCACAAGGCCTCTGCAACTTCACTTACCG
The DNA here is from genome assembly GCF_040206685.1 of Ascaphus truei. Classification (NCBI taxonomy): domain Eukaryota; kingdom Metazoa; phylum Chordata; class Amphibia; order Anura; family Ascaphidae; genus Ascaphus; species Ascaphus truei. The sequence continues at coordinate 105,758,984 of NC_134487.1, read as the reverse complement.
TGACTGTTGGCTTCGGCACCGCGGCATCATTTGAGGCTTCAGACGAGTTAAGGGGGGCGCGAGCAGTGGGGGAGAGTATGTAGGGGGATGCAAGGCAATGCGTTTGCACACCCTTGGGATAATGCATTAGACGAAAAGCGGGCCATTGGATACTGAGGACTACCTATAAATAACTTTGTTTAATGGTGCAGCTCTAATTGTTTCTTTACGAGTTGCTGTTGCTTTCCTTTTCCAATCCTAGTCACATATTTCATTGGAAAATCCCCTGCAAGCTTTTATTTTCGAGAACAAATATCACAAACTGCTTTAGAACCCTGATTGTTACAACTTCTGAACGACCGCTCCATTCTTTACTTTGGTATGAGCAACTAACCAACTCTTACCAAAATCTGTATGTGTAGCTTACTCTGTGGTTGCTATTGAACTGTTTTTAAAGTTTAGTGTCGTAGATGTGAAAAATATACCTTGAATTCATTAACTTACTTTTTTTGTGTGGATGTGGCACATTGCTGGCTGTTTACTGCAGTATGTGTTGCTACATGGTACCTCTAAGTTATTAAAAAAAAAAAAAGTTCTAGAAATATTTGCAGTATTTTCAACATTGAACGTTTTAGAAGGGTGGTTTATCATAACCTAAATGTTTTGAGCTTTGCTTGAAAGGCCTCTGGCTTTTGAATACAGTAGTGTGCTTTTAACATGTTGACGCCCTGTTGCATGTACATAGCCTCTTTCATAGCTTGCTTTGAAAATAAGTGCAAATAAGCTTAGTGGTTTTCTGACAGCGTTCACAAACAATTCTTTGTGTGAACTGTTCAGTCTAATATTTTTGTAAATCCAGCATAATAGTGCCCTCTCTGACCCTGATCTGATCAATAGCACCATGCACAACACTTATTTTTTTTTGGCACACAGATGGCATGGGTGCCTTTTTTGTAAGAAACGTTAATTGGTCTCTCTCTAGAAGTAGTAACCACACAATTCTATACTAGTTACATTAAGTGTGTTTGCCTTTTTAAACAACGTGGAAATAAAATCTCTATGTTGCAACAATGAGTGGCTCATTTACCAGATCATAAACATGTGGTCACATTTGCAATTTGGGTTACATGTTTTGGGTGACATTTTTCATCTGACCAGGAAGTTTGGCATACATAAATAACTAGAAACCGTTATTTAAAATATATTTAATCGGTAAACGCATTACTGGGAGCCAGTAAAGGCTTGGCTAGTGTGGTAAAATGACACAAGTACCAGATAATTCAAAAATCTAAGATTTTGCACTCAATTCTTAGCATATTGCACCTGAATTTACTGTTTGTCGATTTTATAGCTTGCCAATACAATTTATGTGCAATATAATCTAAAGCAGCAAGATTTGCCAACTAGGAAAGCTGTGATGGATTCTTAGACCACTATGTTCAGCCAATAATACGCCCTTTGCTAAGCCTGTGTCACTAAAAAGGCAGCCACACTTGGCGCTCTACAATATAAAATAACCATTAGACTGTGTGAAGACCACAGTACTCCATTTTAAGGGAGACTGTGGTGTGTGTGTGTGTGTGTGTGTTCTATCTACTTCATTTTAACTTGTTGGTCTTTTGACTGGAAGGCTTAGGCAAAGGATGGAGGAAACACTAGTCATTTATTCTCTCTCTTTTATTTTGTTAGGTTCTCTGCTGAAAGAGTAACTTACATTTGGTTCTCTCCAAGATTATATTTTTTCATTAATTGGTTTAGGAAGCCAGCTAGATGAAAAAATAAACAAAACAACTATTTTATCAAGTTGGAGACTGACCATTTTTATGACTAGACATCCTAATTTGTGAATCAGTGTAGCACAAGCGTTTTTTGTTTTTTTTTGAGGTGTTAAGAACGGTAATATTGCCTGTGACGGTAAGGGGGTAACCAGGTTATACAATATAAAGGTTAAGCCCATCTGGTTACCCCTGAGAACGCTGGGTCCCTGGCAGCTACATAGCGCATGGGGCAATGTATTATAACAAGTTAGTGTCCCCTACTTTTCCACTTTTCATGTTCCTTTTGCCCTGGACTCATGAACCTTTCTATGTTTAAGTTTTTAGGTGGGATATTTGGGTAGAAATGCAATTGTTTTGTTTGCAGGAGTTCAGGGGCCAAAGTAACCGGTTGTCCCCCTAATTCTCCCCGGCGTGCAGGCATGATTTGCCAGTATGCGGGTTGAATTAAACCAGGGCTGCCCATTGTCCCCCAGACTCCTGGTTTTCGAGCCCAGATATCCCAGTCCTATTTCAATTACAGATATGAGGCTCCCCAAATTATCCTATGGATTAAAGTATATTTTATTACATTTGTGCATATACTTTAAGTGTCTATTCAATTAGCCCGGGCGTCCATATAGGTGCTGGAAAGTCCGGATAGACAGAGTTCAAAGAGGAGACGGGATGTTGAGGTGTTAAGTGGCTGGAGCAGTGCTGAGTACTGGGTCCGGAGAACAGAGACCCCCCCCCCCCTGTGGGGAGGACACTCTGGTCTGCCAGACTCAGGGGAGCCTGCCCAGTAGGTGACAATGAGTTGACTGGGTGAAGCGGCAGAATGTCGGCGCGTTTCCCATTGGTCAATTCATTTGCCCATGGGGCATCCCGAGCCGGCTTGGCACACCTTCCTCTGACATCAGCCAAAGGACAGCCCCTATTCTTATTGCCTAGTGGGGGGAATTCCCACACTCTGAATGGTCGCTCCTCCTTCCATGCTGAACATAGAACTGTGGAGGGTATACAAGGAGGTAGCCGACTCAGAGAACCAGACCATCTAGTGACTTGTGTCGAAGGGCAGGCTTTTCAAAGTTGCTCTGTCACAAATAGCGGAGCAACCGGCTTCATTTTAAAGCTAGGAAAGTCCGCCCTGCAGAGACTAAGTCAGACGTCGGGACCAAGTTTTGTGAATTGAGCGTAGCGGTCGTGGCTAGAATCTTTAGCTGAAAAGAGCACAGGAAGGCCGGGTGTATATCCCGGTCGGGGTAAGCCTTCCGACGCAGGCGCCCTGCACCTATTTGAGCCTAGATTTCACCCCCTGTAAGTGTGTATTTCGTCTGTATTTTGTGTATTCACTGTGTGTACGCAGGTTTACACGAAAAAAACTTCAATTTGTTTTGCCTAGTGAATAATCCGGTATAAATTTGTAAAAAGTCCTGGTCTCCCGTGACATCCTTTTTAGTAAAAATGAGTTATGGCTATTTTGAGAACTAATCGCTTGCTTTTTAATTTTGAAAAACATACAGAACGCTTTTCCTGGTAATGTACAGGTTAATAAAAGCTTCAATCAGACTTAGAACTTTTGCAACTCATATTGACAGATTTATTATAAATCATTCTTCCTGGCAATGCACAGGTTATTAAGAATTTATATTAGTGTAGGGACCCTTGAACGTGGTCTGCCGTGAAGTTTGGCTCAAGGGCTTACAACAATTTGGCCAAAATGTTAAACTAAAAGACCATTTTATTTATTAGTTATTTATACATGTATATTTAGGCACTGCACCGTATATAAGTTTTTCTGGATGTGCACTGAGCTTTGTCTGTGTTTTATGTTATGTCTCTGGTTTTAATTTTTAATTTTGAGCAAGGTGTGACAAATAGCTGCCCCCCTTTTTTTTCCAAGCAAAGATAAAATTATGTATTAAAACATGTTGAAGTTTAGTTTGCTTTAGTTTGTAATGAGGCTATTTTATTAACTTTTTAACTCCTTGAGTGACCAATTAACGTACATGAGGACTGACATCCTAGAGGCGCTTATGTAAACTCTCGTAGTCTCTCTCTTTCTTTCTTTCTTCTTGATTTTCTAGAGTTAATTGCGATTAGTGTTGCACAGGAGTGCTAAACATGATCTGAATGTAAAAGGAGGGCCTTCCCCCTTCTATTCACATCACTGCCGGGACATGGCGATTGTGACACTTCAAGACTTGGGGGTGTGAACATGTGGTACTGCCTACCCTTCAACACTCAACTGGTTAAGTAGCCGGCAGGAAAGTTATGTATAGCGAATGGAGCCTTACATAGCCGTAAAACATGACATTCTTTGTGTCATTTTATTGGATAATAGTTGATATCACAAGGGAAGGCTAAAATCTGTTTAGTAAATCTCTAGCTGTTTATAGTCAGTGAACCCTTTTTATGAAATGAATGGAACACAATCCTTTTTATGTAGGTCTGCATGTTGGTGACTGCATTGAGTAGCCTTTCTGTTTGCTCTGCATGAATAGAGCTTCAACTGAGTTACCTACTGGAAAGTTTGTAGATTTGTGTATTTCAGTGAACTATTCATCTGTTAATAGTTAGTCATGACATGAACATTTTAAGCGTGACTATATTGCTGTCCATTTATGGTGAAGGGGGCTAGTTTTGGTGAAAATAGTGCTTTTAGAAAGCTTGCAAGACACCTAAAATGTGTCATTTGTACTGTATTTCGTTTCCTTGTTCTATCTGTGTAAAAGTTAATGCAAACACAAATGGAGGTATAAAGATAAAATTAACATTAACCCAAGAACATACGATGTTACCCAGCAATACTTAATTACATTGGTGTAAGACCAGAACATCGCCATAGTCAAAAACATACTGCAGAATAAAGATTTTGTTCCTGACTTACTCTGTGAGAAGTTTTTGTCTATATTGACAGTTGCCGGCTCTGTATAAAGCCATGGACTGGTGTAATGAAGGCTCCACATCCGTCTGTAGAGGGGTTTATCTTTTTGTCCGAAGGTTGCAGTCTTAAAATCCATTCAGATTTTTTTTGAAGCTGAACGTTGCACTTTATGAATTTTCAAACTCTTACCCAAAATTCACAATGCCTGCGGTGGTGCACACAATATTACTCTGGGAAACAAAGCACACTAAAGGTTTGAATCCAGGATATAACAATCCAGGCTACCAAGCCTGTACTGACCGTACCAGTGGATATATCATCAAAATCTATGTGGCTGTAAAACGTAAATGGACAAGTAACAATGGGTAATGTAAGCCGGGTGTTGGTGCTATGCAAACCTGATTGTCAGTGGCCAAATGATTTAAAATTATACCCTTTTAAAGATCACGCTGTGTGTATCTTCTCTAAAATTGGTAGTAGTTTGACTTGTACACAGTTACGTTGGATATGTTGTAGGTCTGTGGTTTGGAAGCAGTGCTATATCTAAAGTATTTATGGTGTGTTTTTTTTGGTGGTTTTTGTGGTGTCGAAGCTTCTAAAATTGACGTTTGGTAAAGATTACAGAAACCCTATTCTGAGTCATATATATTTAATAGCAAAGGTATGTATTGGTTGTATAGACTAAATATATTTAATTTGAACAATAAGATATTGGTGCTTATGTGATGTAATTGGTTAATGTGATGTGTTCATGTTATATGTAATTATCTTTGGCATTCATTTTTAAGCTTATGTTGTACCATATCATTGTAAATATTGTTTCCCTTCTACAATATATACCTTGTGCCAGTCTGAGTTCATTTTTAGAGCTGCAAATCATATTGTTGTTGGGCAAGCAATCAAGCAGGGAACCTGTTCGATGAGCCAATAACTCCTTTTTTTTTTTTTTTTTCCTGGTCAAACAAAGCTCTAGTTTTAAAGATTAGTGAAGAAATATTTTGCTCATGACAGTTTTGAGACCACTTTACCAATGGTTCCAATTCCATATTTTATTCATAGTTTATCAATCAACCATTATGAGAAATCGGTTTACAACTGAAGCACTGTCCTGCTCAAGTTGTCTATTCTGTGCTATATGATGGAAGTTTATTTCTGTTTTCTACCTAAAGGATAGTTAAATGGGATTTATTTCTTTTATAAAGGGGCAGAGATGGTTATATGAATGGGGTTTGGAGTGTAGAAGAAAACAGAAGGGTTGGGGTTGGGGTGCAAACCATTTAACTGTGCATGCAATGTCTTGTATATAATGTATACCTTGTTCACTTATGAACTATGTATTTGTCATCATAACTCGTGCCCAGGACATACTTGAAAACGAGAGGTAACTCAATGTATTAATAAAAGACGAAAAAAAAGCGCAAAACGCAAATAGTGAAGTATATCAAAAACTTGTTTAGTTAAAAGAAGGTAAGTATTCTGTGTACATCAATATAAAAGAACATTCGCATGTACGTGTATCAATACACGAAATTACCACACAGCTGACATCAGGGTGGGTATTGGAAGGAGATTTCTCTGGTAAGTAGTCATCCGCAGTTTCCAGATGTCATCTGGGTCTCTCACGGTGACTGCAACTCGTAACCAGCATCCAGATCGTCTGAGGATTTCCTGCGGCAGGCACTACGTTGTCGTCTGGGTCACTCACGTGACATTCTTTTAACTAAACAAGTTTTTGATATACTTCACTATTTGCGTTTTGCGCTTTTTTTTTTGTTTGTCTTTTATCTCTAGTTCGTGGGTGTGCTGAGCCACTCTTTAACTATAGCAGCATACGCCATATACCAACGGTTTTGTATGGTTCAATATATTTTTCACTTCCACAGTAGGGTTGTGCCTTCTATCGTGTGCATAGCCAATTACGATGTATAGGGGTTAATATTTGTATTTGTGTTTCACTAATAGACACTGTCTTTTACCACAATTAAGTTGTCTTTTGGGTTGCACACTTATTTTTCTGTATACAACTCAATGTATTACCTCCTGGTAAAACATTTTATAAATACATTTAACTTGTTATAAGCATGTTCTGAATTGGAAACATCCTATTGAATTGTCTGCTTTACAAAATAGATCTCTCCTAAATTACTATACCCGGTGATTAATGTTTAGTATCCTGTGATAACTGTAGAACAGTATTGCAAATCCCGTGACCATACCAGTAACTCAAAGGGTGTGGTACCTTCAATGACTAACATTTTGCACACAATTGTGGAAACTGTCCCCAGTTGATTAGGTGGTGTTGCTCAGTCTGCATTATTTACATAGTTGAACAGCCCAAGGATGATACTTTGGTTCTGTCTGTAACCACAGATAAGACTGGGCAAACCTCTATCAGAACACTTCTTACCAGTGTTGTCCTTATCAAAATATATCACACGTTAGCAAGGTCTGGCCTTTCACCACCCTGATGAAACCCATTTCACTCCTGAACCTTAAATGTAGCAAATCTATCTTCAGTGCCAGGAGGGGGGGGGGGGGGCATTGAGAAGCCACTGTCCCCCTGTTTATTTTTTTTTATTTTTTTAAGTAATTCTTACTACATTTGTTCATCTGATGACTGTACTCTAATCTTTGGAACATCCCATAGTGTGTAGTTGCCATTGTAACTTTGGTTTAACACGTTTACGATTGCTGACTATTGACACAATTTAACCTGGTTTATGATCAGTGTTATTGGATGCAGCGTATTGGCTTCATTATTTGTGCAATTTGGCACTTTTACAATAGTATAAGCAGGGTTGAACAGTGAAAAGCTTGACGCCATCAAACCTTAAATGATCGACTATAAATGCTAATGTAATGTATAATTTGTATTGAATAAGATGTTTCAGAGTTTGTATAACTTCATGTTGAGACATTTCCCAATCAAAACGTAAAACGAAGTTGTCCCTTCTATATACCTTTTCTGCCCCTCATTTCCCATCCCACCACCAACCCTTTCAGTTTCATACAATGTGATTTATTTCTGCTGGTTTTTACGTTGGCACACCTGTACAGAATTGTAGTAAACACAACAAATCTACTTTGTGGATTTTATGTTCACAATTCACTACATTTTTCTGGGTTAAGCGTGAGATTACTCTTTTGTGTACTAATGTGACACTGAAATTCTTGGCTTTGTTTTAGTATTCTGTGCAAACCGTGCATAATCTTTGTTTTTATCCCCCTGGTAGTAACTTGGATTTTTATGCAGAGCTTCACTAAATGGCAAATGCTGATTAGAACTATTCTCCAAAGCCATGGATGATTTTACGTAGCAGTCATTCATTATTGTTCATGATAATCTGACATGACCAGTTGACATTTGTCTGCTCAGCAGAAAGATCTAGTTATTGCAGAGCAAAATAACCAACCTTCAGTTTCTTAGCAGATTCGGCCCTCATTTTTATATGCTTTTATCTTTGTAATTCCTTTGTCACACTTGTATGTTTAAAACGGCTGTGCCACCCAATTTGCTCTTGGGTAAGTTGCACAAAGGGTAAACCTGAAGTGCGTTGGGTATTTCAATGTATCGTGTGGGGCACTGCATGGACTCCATCTTGTCTCCCCCTGACTATCATAAGGGCTGTTATATAGTGGCCATGCGCACGGCACTTATAATTGGCTGTGGTTAGTCAGTCTTTCTATAAGGGTGCCGTGTGTGTGTGTGTGTGTGTGTGTGTGTGTGTGTGTGTGTGTGTGTGTGTGTGTGTGTGTGTGTGTGTGTGTGTGTGTGTGTGTGTGTGTGTGTGTGTGTGTGTGTGTGTGTGTGTGTGTGTGTGTGTGTGTGTGTGTGTGTGTGTGTGTGTGTGTGTTTATTTTTATTGTGCAACATTTTTTTTTTAAATATTATTTAATTAACTTGCAGTCTATGTATACACTCACACTCACTCACATACACTCACATCACACACACTTTTATTATCCTTAGTTTTTTTTAGTTTAGTATGTAGTAGAAACAGATTGTGGTAATCCTTAAAAGTTATAACTCAATTTTGAAATACTCCAATGGCAAAAGCAGTTTTTGAGTAATAGATACCATACTTTGCCTTTAAGTTATGTTTGAGGCAATTTGGGAAATACTTTTTTTTTTTTTTTTTTTTTTATTACCTGTGGATATCCATGGGAAGTAAATTAGAAGTTTAAAGCTGCCGTTCGATCCGTTTTCCTGTAATCAACCTCTGAAATTCGGCTGGGGGTTCACTAAATGCATCCTGGGTCCTCTTCTGCTGCACTGACAGCCAAAGTTCTGTGAGGAAGATCATGTGACCAGGCAGGCACTAGATTCAATTGGTTCACTGCTAGAGAGGGCAGGGCTCAAAAAGGTGATGCTGTTTCAGAAGGGGAAGGGGATGTGACTTTGTATATGGTTGCTATAGGAAGAAAAAAATGTCTGTTACATTAGAATACATTAAAAAATCTCTTAAATTGTTTTTTTTTAATGCTAAAAGTATTTTCTCATAGTACAGAACTGACTTAATTAAAAAAAAACACATGTAGGATATTGTTTGAACTGCAGCTTTAAATAAGGACTACTTTCATCACAGGATGACTGCAGAATGTTATTGGACCCATTCTTTTCAGCCTTTGTTCGTTTTTAGTTTCCTGAGATTCTGAGACTTAAAGGCTCCTTTGAAGTAAATGGCCCAATAATTTCCCAGATGCAACAGAAGCCAAATCTACCAATAAATATAAAGTAATCCATCTTTGTGCTGTTGAAAAACCAACATATACAAAAAAGAGAGATGACTGCCGCTCTCCCAACTATATGAGAATGAATGTATACAAAAATAGGGTGCATACGGGAATAATGCATTACATGGAACAGGAGGAAGGTTACAGAAGTAGCCTAAAAGAATCCTATTTGCACTCACTATTTACAAATGATGGCTAGGAAAGATTCAATCCTTGGGAGAGGCCCAATAGCCGTTCATTAAACATATTAAAATATTTTATTAAACATATATACAACATATATACAAAAAAGGAAACCACTATGTGGCTAAAAATAGGGGGTGGGTACGAGAGAGGTGAGAAGTCAATATAGCTTAGTAAGTTGAACAGGGTGTAATCGCCCATCAATTGAGGTGGGTGATGTGGGGTGTATATATTGATACGCAGAGGTAATAAGTCTATCCTCATATACAGGTGAATAGTGGTGTATATTCTATTCGTTAGCTGTTACACATATTCTCCCATCACTACAGTAATATGTTTCTAACCAATGTACCATATGTGTTGGTACAGGTGTTATTACTATAGACAGTTTGCACTGCTACTAGTGTAGCTGTCTCTGCCTTATTAAGCCCCCAGCTATGAGTCACTTAGGATCCAACAATCACTGCATAGTTTATACATATAAATCATAGTTTACCAATGCTTAAATGCAGAATGTATACAGAACCAGTAGTGGTTCTGGAGAATAGGAGAATGTCTAACGGCTAACGAATAGAATATATACCACTATTCACCTGTATATGAGGATAGACTTATTACCTCTGCGTATCAATATATACACCCCACATCACCCACCTCAATTGATGGGCGATTACACCCTGTTCAACTTACTAAGCTATATTGACTTCTCACCTCTCTTGTACCCACCCCCTATTTTTAGCCACAGTGGTTTCATTTTTTGTATATATGTTGTATATATGTTTAATAAAATATTTTAATATGTTTAATGAACGGCTATTGGGCCTCTCCCAAGGATTGAATCTTTCCTAGCCATCATTTGTAAATAGTGAGTGCAAATAGGATTCTTTTAGGCTACTTCTGTAACCTTCCTCCTGTTCCATGAAAAACCAACATATGCAGAAAATATAAATGTGCTCCCATGTGGGTGCCTAACATAACGCTCCTAAAACCTCTGGCTGGCTCCTAAGTATTTTAGCTTTTCATCCACCCTTACAATACGGTCTTTCTAGGTTTTGAGCTTGCTTAGATTGTATGTATCAAATACAAATAAGTGCTATAAAAGATCTATCTGAGAAAGGGACCTTGATAGTAAGGTTATCTTATCAAAGTAGACCAGGCCTTCAACCCAATATTTGATATACTAGCAGTTTTTTAACGTAATTAAAAAAAAACTTGAACCCCTTCACTGTTACAGGTCTGAAACACTTGGGAAGGCAATGAATGCATTGCTGGCCTGTCTGGCAGCAGAATGAACCTAATGAGGGGCTCTGAAAAGGCTGTGCAACAGCGTAATTGAATTGGTAAACTGAAGCCACTTAAAGTATCAGGCCAGAAAATTCAGCCCGTATGCAACTTTGTAGCCTGTGATGTGGTGTTGGCGTTGAAATATCTGCAATGTGGATATAGCTATTTTTTAGCATAGGAGCCAGCAAGAGCAGCCACTTTATCTGTTTGACACCAACTTCAGCATGATTGCTGTCGCTGGCTTGTGAAGCTAGTAAATGGCCTGCAAACTCAAACAATTGGATTTTGAAGGCAGATGGGAGGACACCTAAGGCTAAGGTCCCGTTGCACGCATCCGCACGGCTGGCTTGCTTGCCGGCGGCGCGTGCAACTCGCTGTACCGCGATCTGCGGTCTACAGGCTACTTTTCTCGGAGCGGGGGGCGTGGCCAAACGGGTCGGGGGGGGGCGCGGCCATGACGTGAGGGGCCGGAGCGGGAGGTGGGCGGGAGTGGGAGGATTGACAGGGAGGGGGGGGCGTGGCTTGAGCGGAGGGACCCGCTACTCTTCCCCCCCCTCCCTCCACGGGCTGCAGGTAAGTAAAAAAAAAACACACACGCAGGCACTCATACATACATACATACATACACACACACACACACACACACACACACACACACACACACACAGGCAGGCACTCACGCACTCATACACACACACACACACACACACAGACAGAGACAGGCACGCACGCACTCATACACACACACAGGCAGGCACTCACGCTGCTTTCACTCCACACTCCTCCCCGCTCCCCGAAGCCTCTCCTCCTCCCGCAGCCTCCCCTCCCCATTGGCTCACAGCCACACCACGTGACGCGTCAACGCTAGGTAACACCATTCTGTGGTGTCTCCTAGCGGCTGACGCGCCACAGCGTGTAGTCAGCTGTGCAGCCAGTGGGGACCGGGACCGGCTCGCGAGGATTCCCCTGCTGGTGGGGAACTCGCTACATTGCCGCCCGCGCCAACGAGCGCAGCGGGTCCCAGGCCTTAAGGTAGACAAAATAGTCAAGTGTGCATACACATCTCTCATTTATTCCTTTTTATAATTTGCATGTATCCCTTTTTCATTGAGTAATTTTATTTGTAAAATGCTCTGGCATTTGTAGCAAAATTTTAGGAACACACACACACACACACACACACACACACACACACACACACACACACACACACACACACACACACACACACACACACACACACACACCACCACCACCACCCCCTTCCCCGCTCAGCCCATGGTTTCAATATGCATTGAACCAACGTGTGTGTTTTTGATTTGCAGATCTTTATAATCACAATTGCCTATAAAACACTTGGCAAACTTAATTGTAGGTTAGCAATTGTCCCTGTTCCCAACAATGATTATTTTTCCATTCTCTAAAATCCCTTGTATTAAAGATTAACTGGAGCTGCCAGCACTTGCACATATTACACATTCCATGCCATCATAGCTAAGTGACTCACAAGGCAACATTATTGCTATCCTTGAGACTCCGGTTCAAGGCTAATAAATTTGAAGGTTGTGGTATTTAAATATTTTAAATATAAGTATAGCATGCATAGACCAGTATTAATAATTAATTATCCGCATGATCCTTTTATGTTCAGAGAACCTTTCAGACAAACTCCTGTATCTCTGCAATTTGTAGTTGTGCTTTGATCATTTGTGCTGTTATTACCAGTGTGTGAACATTGTGTGGTTAAAGAGTTTGGCTTTTGAGTACATTTGTCAAACTAGTAAAACCTCTAATTTATAATTGAAATCTAGAAAATATTAGGTGTTGAATGCTGACTATTTGCACTTGAACTTCATTCCTATGTATGTTGCCAAGTTGGACTACACAATGAAAAAAAAAATGTACCGTTACATGTGGTAAAAAGACTGAAACAATTATAACTAATGCGTCTCCCTTTTGTCGTAGATACAGTACATCACTGCACTAACATTGGTGCAGTGAAACAACTGAGGGCATTTATAACAGATAACTGCTGCCATGATTTATTCCTTTACACCATTGTTCCACATACATAGTGGAACGAATGCTGTTTTTTAAAAGTTATTTAAATATGCATTGGTTTCCTACTGTCCATTGTCTATTAACATTATGCCAACTCTTTTTGAAACCATGTGAAAGTTAACGTGTGTGTTAATGCATGTCCCTCCCTTGTGATGCTGACTTGCAAAGAGTGCTCATGAATGTTTGCCAAAAAGGTGCATTGCAAAATAAACTAGAAGTATTGATGCTTGGTGAATAAAATTGCAGTGTTGGAGTTCTCCAAGTTTGTTTGCAATGGCTAAGTGGCTTACTTGAAACTTATTGATGCTTTTAGTATCTTCTTGAATGTCTTTAGTACTTTCCTGAGATCTCTAGGCTGCAGAATAAGAATGAAGTGGTGTAGTTCTTCAAACCTGAAGAGATGTCCACATTGTTTCCTCATTACATGTGTCTGTTTTCTGTATTTCTGAAGGGGTACCAGCTGTTTTGTACACTGCAGGGCTTCACAAGACATTAACTCTGCCCGTAATCTTGCAGGTGTTGCTAGTCAGCAGCAGTCGGTATCCAGATCAATGGATCGTACCAGGTGGAGGAATGGAGCCAGAGGAAGAGCCAGGTGGTGCAGCAGTGAGGGAGGTTTATGAAGAGGTATGGTAAAATATTTTGTATACAGCCATGCCAAGCATTGATTCGGGAGTTGACCAAGACAATAATATTACTTACAGATTTTACAACTAGCAATAACAGAGCACAGACAGGGGATTGAAAAAAAAAATGGCTAAAGTGAGTCAGAAGCACAAAGCTAGGTGTGAGAGAAAGTTAATTGACCCACAGCAATAAAAAAATAAGATGTCTCAATATAGTTGTTCCATTTAACCAAGAATATATAATTTCATATGCACTAGTTCTGGTGTGCAGTGCTGCAGTCACCATCTTTGTATGACATTGATTGTCGCCCTTTTTAACTTTGCCATGTGGCTAGCTTGCAACTTTGTGTGCGTTTATTTTAACAGTTGATAATTCGGTTAATTACCTTTCAGAAAGGAGGTATTTTATGTCTCGATTTAACACTTCAAGGGCCAGTCCCTCTTATGACTAACTGTATGTGTGACAATGACATGTTAAAGGATTTAAAGGGACAATACGTCCTTAGACAACAGGCAACAAATTCCACTGACATGTTTAAAGGGTCTCATTTGGTTAATTGTTTTTTTTGTTTCCTCCCAAATCAGACACTCTTATAAGCATTTCATTTTTATCGTTCGATCTGGGAGGGGTTTGATTTTTTTCCCCTGGCCTACTCCCTTTTGTGTGATGTCACTGTGATCAGCAAGTGCTTGTACAGTCCCTACTCCCCATCTCCCTTTAACTTTATTGGGTCTCTGGGGCAGGGTGTGTGGGGTAAGGTAAGTAAAACACTTGATTGACAAACCCTTCAGAATTCTCCATTCAGAGACCCCCAAGATATTGAACAGGCTGACTGAGGAATTGCACCTTTTTAAATCGGTGATGCCTTTCTACCAAAATCTGACTCCTATTAAGTATTTTTTAAAGCTGGCTCGTAAATAATGTAAACTGAGATTTGTGGAGGGTTTGATCTTCTCTGGCTACTTCATTTTGTCTATGTTCAAACCTCCCTCCCCCTCTATCTTCCCTGATCTTTATTGGATCTCTGATAAAGGCAGGGTGAGAGAAGAAAAAATACATTACTGACCTACAGACTCCCAATCGGTGGCCCCGAAGAAAAATAATGCTTAATTTCCAAAGGCAACTGAAGAAGAAAACACTGTATGCTGCACTCTGTCAACTAATAGTGTAGTGGAAGTACGACAAAAATTAACTTTTAATTGCCAAGTATAAAAATAAATGCCAGATTAGAATAGATACAAGGTATAATATATACAATAGATCAAAAGAAACACACACACACACACACGTGTGGCAAAATCTGAGAACAGAGGAGCCAAGTACTCCTTTCCTGTCTAGGTACAGCTTTACAGTGTAAGGATGGATGTATACCTGTCCTTATTAAAATGGGCTAGGTATTAGATGTAGTACCTGTGCCACAAGCTAGAATTCTAATAGATTTGCAAATAGCCAAGATAACTTCCTTAAGGTAAGTATTCCCCAATGTATGGGGCCTATCTTCCCCTGCAATGTAGTAGTCTTGCTCTGAATTTTCAATACACTGTAAGCAAGCGAGTATGTTTACTAGGATACCAGTATGCCTAAAGTAAGCCCAGATAACATCATGGGAATGGGACGAGAGGTCCCTGCTAGGTTTAGTCTATTAGAGCTAGATAGTAGTAAACACGGTTGTCTCTAGCACTGTGCACTCACTTTGACGGAGCTCCGTTGGCCATGGTACCAACCAGAGCTGAAAGTGAGGCGCCTGCTTGTTCCTGGTTGCACACGCTGATGCTGTGACATCAGAACGTCCCTAAGAAACAAAAAGCAATCAAACATTTTGCTTTAAAGCAAATTCACGTCTCCTGGGACACGACTCTGTCTCCTGGGGTAGGATAAACTCTTCCAGTATAAAAATGAACCCCTCCCTACATTGCCAATGTATTTCTGTCCTACCTAGGGGAGGAAGGCTTTGTAATGTTTATTTCATTAATGAGGCACCAGGGCCTATCTGATCCGGTTATAGACTGCTGAAAAGCTGTAAATCTTCAACATTGCAAATTCTTCCACACTTCCAGATAGATTTTCGGACATGGTGCAATAAACTCTGTTTGAACGAAAACACCTCTGATCACACGAATCCTAGAATACGTGCAAGAGGGTTTTGAGGCCTAATGCCAAATATTCTTGAGGTTCAAATTGCAGCCACTGAGCTCATGCTATAGCAAATCATACACATCTGACTGTTGGTCAAAGCCATTGAGCCTAGGATTGGAGATCAAACACCAGCATGGGATCTAAAGCTAGTCGTTAAAGCTCTTTGTCACCCCTTCATGCCTCTATTGCAAATAGATGAGAAATCTCTAACATTGAACACTTATTTTCTGGTGGCAATTGCATCAGAAAAAGCGTAGAATTAAAAGTGCGGTCTATGAAAACCATGCTTAATGTTTCATAAATTATACCCCCCCTTTTTTTTATTTTTTTTATTGTGATCCTGAGATTGTCCTATCTTCCCTGTGTCCAGATTCAAAGAATGAGAAGGAGCAGGTTCTGCACACCTCGATGTAATATGTTGGAAGCAATACCTCGGTAGACAATTAACCAAAGTGGAACTCTGGAAGAGTTGAGGGCGATCAGCATAAATTTGGCTTGTCAGCTACAAGACACAGACTACTTGTTACCATTTAATATTATGGCTGCACAAGTCCATAATTAGAGGCTTTTGAAGTAATATATATATCTATATCTGTGTACAGAACTCCTATATTGGCCAATTACAAGTTAAAACCAGTATGTACATTCTAGTATATCATGTTTCCTTTGATCTATATTGCTGATTTTGCATGTAAGCATGAACATGGAAACTTTTCAATTAACATAAGTAATAAATTAACCAGGCTTGAGTTTGTTGCACGTTCTTGCACTAGTAAACCAAGATTTACAAAATATGAGTTGCTGACTTCATGCAAATAAAACCCTATTGCCTAGTTTGACTATGCATTGTGGGCTGCTCCGATTTCTCTACTATCCAGCAAGTTAGTCTGTACTGTAAAGCTGAAAGTTAATCCCCTGCTTTATTCTACCTGTCTTGTCCTTACATTCTACTTGCACCTTTTTGAAGTTCTGTTTGGAAATATTGATGAGATCCTTATCTGCTCACCATCTTGCCTGTCCTCTTACAATAATAATCATTTGTACTTGTGTGCATGGACCTTTATATGACAGTTTTTCAATTAGGGGTCAGCCCTTCTAAAATACTTTTAACAAATTAAAGAACTAAAAAAAAAAAAATCAGTGGGCTTCAATATCACAGGAATGTCTTTGGCTTCCTTCACTCACAGCTGCCTTTTATTTTCACTGATGAATACCACAGACCAAATCATTCCATGAGGTTCCACATGATCTCTTCAAAGTACACCATCCCTTTTTATATGGACCTCCGTATATGTAAACTACCAAGTTTGTCACACTTATTAAAAAATAAAGTTTAAAGCCCTTTTGCTGGATGTCTTCTGGTTTACTTATTACAAGCCTACATTTCTGCAAATACATTTGTTGATCTCTGCCCTCTGTTTATGTTGCGGAGAAACAAGCAAAGTACAATTACAAAAGTAAAAAAACTCAGATAAATACAAACTTCTATCAAAATTATTAGCAGGCAATTGAGCAATGATTTCAAAATGACTGACTCAATTAAACCGCTTTCATGGAAAGATCAACAGCAGACCATTCATTGTGGCTTTTGTAGAAATTCTATTTGAAAATATATTTAGATGTATCAACAGATTGTGTTGAGTGCCATCTTGTGGACTTTGTTTAAAGTAAACCATGTTTCTATTACTTTGTAAGCCCTTTGTTATAAATGCTTACATAGCAATAAAATATATACATGCCGTTTTCTACAGTTATACTCTTGAGTAGATCCCGTGACTAATTCAATATGGCAATCAT
Organism: Ascaphus truei; assembly: GCF_040206685.1. Taxonomy (NCBI): domain Eukaryota; kingdom Metazoa; phylum Chordata; class Amphibia; order Anura; family Ascaphidae; genus Ascaphus; species Ascaphus truei. The sequence goes on along the minus strand of NC_134487.1, from coordinate 105,741,542 downwards.
TCTTTAATGTTAATAAGAGTACCTAGAGAGTGATGTTAATAAGAGTACCTAATAAAAGGTTTCAACAAACTCCACGTCTCTTCAGCTTTACTGGCAACTTTTCTGTGTGTGTGTGAATAGCCTAGCTAAAATAAGAGAATTACATTTGCTTGCATACAGGGTGTGTATCTATGTATGCACACGCACACAGTTTTTATTTATAGTGCATGCCAGACAATATGATAGTGGGGATTACAATACAAGAAATGCAACCAACATAAAATCAGACCACAGGAAAGGGAATCTCTTCCCAGGAGAGAGTCTAGTCTCATGCATTGACAGCCTTGTTCTGTATCAAAGAGGAAACACAATGTTTTTAATGTATAGCTACATAACCACTTTTTATTTGTATGCCAACATAAATGTTTGATTAGTGATTAAAATAAAAAATAATTTAAAAAAAGGTTGACTTTTTTTTTACATTTGTGTAAAATATTTCAAGTATGCATAATACAATCTACAGTAATTAAAAGTCCTGCTAGCCTCCTTTCACATCTTCAATACCTGTCTGCTTTTTCTCACATGACATCAAATGTATCAACTATTCTCATCTCTTATCTACTGCCGCTTGCATCTCCGCGTTGATCTCCATTTCTGCTCACTCTTTATACTATGCTTAAGGTTTATCTCTTCACCTGCATATACTTAGTCTTCGCACCCCGAGATACACGTAGTCTTACTCTATGAATCAATGTGCATCTATTGTCTTCAGGTTACCCAATATACCACTCTGAGAGAAGTGAATCCCTGACCTAAATGTGCAATGTTTGCTTATTTGACGCACTTATCCCGATTTTGTATTATATTCCTATTATTTCTCATTTACTATGTAAAGCACTGTATATACTGACACCAATAGACTATACACATCTGAAGACTTAATGGCGTAGGTCAAATAAATTACTTAACACCATCATTTGTACAATGGCTAGCAAATGGCTGAACTGCCTTGTGCTGCTTCTGTTAATTTAGTAATTGTAGTTCCATAGCCACTGCCCAATAGAGATTGCAGGCTTGATTTACTTAAGTGGAATGACCATTATAGATATACGATGGCAGAAGTTGTTTTCTTTTTACCTTTAATGAACGTGGAAAATATTTTCAAATATAAATATTTAGTAATATTTAAATAAAGCTACAGGTATATAGTCAACAGCGTTTAAATTATGAACATTTGGTAAATTCTACCACAATTCTGCTGTAAAGATTTGCCATCAGAAATAATTAAATGCTTATTTCCTCTTTCCAGGCTGGAGTGAAGGGAAAGTTAGGAAGGCTTCTGGGAATTTTTGAGGTGAGTTTTTTCTTTTTCCCTCCTCCCCCCTCCTCCCTTGTGTGGTTCTGTTTGCATGTGTACACACAATGCAATTTTAGTACTCAGATTTCTTTCCCTGAACCCCACTCCCTAATATCTGTGTATTGTTAATGCTGTGTGCCTTATCGCTGCTAAAGAGCTCCATTTCTTGTTTGGTGAATATTCTCTATTTTAGTTTGGGAAGTATAGTATAACATTATCTGCAAATTTTGCAAGACAAAGTAACATCACAACTGTAAAATTGTTTATGTAGCACAAGTGGTTTATCTGAGGACATTGGGGAAATAAAATGATTAAGCATAAAACAATTTTTCCCGTTCACTACAGTGATATGAGATGGTAGCTCTGCCCATCAGCTTGAGTAGGACTGACACTTCTGCAGGTGGGCCATTTAAAGGCTCCCCCTTACCTGCAATCTTTCTTCCCTCCCCCTCCCCATGCAACGTGGCAGCTATTCTGGGGCCCTCTGTGACTAGGGTGGACTACAGAAGCATCATTCACACTGTGGGAGTGATCACACACAGCCAGGTGCAAAATATTGTAAGTCCGCTAGATTGAAAATGACGGCAAGAAATCGGAACTGCGCCCTGCCGACATCTTGACGGCTATTTAATGCTAGGTAGGTGCTGCTAGTTACCCGTTTTTTAGCTGAGAGCAATACAGCCAAGGGATCACTGCTCAGCTAGCACTCACCCAGACATTTTAGGCAGTAAAGCAAAGGGAGAGCATGTAAATCGGGAAGTTACTGATTTTGTTGTTCTTACCGTACCACTGGAGGGACTGGCCGAAGAAGGGACGTCCAAATTGGCTGAAACCCCAGCACGAAAAGAGCATCAAGGAAGGGAAAAAGCTGCACAACTTGTGACAAAACCGCATTAGTCAGAAACTGAGGACTGCTTAAAATCGGCGGTAGATGAAGGGTACGGTATCACAAACGGTAGGGAAGTGATTGAACTCCTTGGACCAGGAAGAGTATTCATTATTCAATGCAGACCTATTGACGTCTTTGATCAAAGCGGTTCGAGAGGCTTTGGAAATGGAGGGTCCGAAGGAATGAGGCAAGTAAACGTCATGGTCACAAAAGAAGAGTTTTCTTTCCACAAGGTGTTAAGATATAATTGGAAAGGATCCCGACAGATAAGATGCTATTTTCAAAAAATGTCCATAAGGTTTCCTTTTTCTGATAGATGTGGGAAGTACCACCCAAGGTAGATGAGGATAACAAGGAGAACACTGCCAGTGGATGGCGCCATCTTGTTCAGACACGATGGAGAGAAGACTAGAAAATGTCTTGAGGAAATAATTTGTGGCAGCGTGCAATCCAGCGGTCACAACAGCTATGATTCTGTGCCAATATTATGCAGAATCTCAAATGTGTAGAATGGCTTAGAGAAGTCAGATCCTATCGGCCAAGAAGGCCTTTCTTAAGGCAAACGGATTATAAGGATTGTCATTTAGAGGAAGACCTTTCTAAAAGAAGGCAAGTCTAACAGTTTGCAGTAGGAGGAAGATTAATATCATTCAAGACTGTTGACTTTAAGTCAGATGGGTCCTTTAACTGCTTTCCACCAGCTGCCACCTTGAGTTAATCCTCATCCTAATGGTGGACCCCCTTCTTGTTTTTTTTTTTTTATGTCAACTCCCAAAGAACAGAGAAGCAAGAAAGGCATTAAAACTAGTAAACAAATTGCAAAGGTTCCAGAGATCAAAAGAAAAAGGGGATGGATATATTAGTCTCTCTCTGATGAAGAAAGCTTCTGGAAAATACAGAACTGTCTTGGACCCAAGTGTCAATACATTGCAACAGATAACAAAATTCAGAATGGAATCCCGAAGGTTCATTATAGAGGCGTATATGCATATCCCAGTAACGAGGTCATCAAAGGTTTCTAAGATTCGCAGTAGGAGAGGATAATTTTCAGTACACATCCTGACTATTTGGACTAGCTACATCCCCCAGAACATTCACCAAGTTACTAGTGAGTTATTAGCAGAGGTAAGAAAACCAGGCCTACGGGTTTACCCGTATTTGGACAACATGTTCTTATAAGCTGGAGACAAGACTGAGCTGAAGCTTGGTATCACAGCAGTTTTACACTTACTAGAGTCGTATGGCTAATAAACCAAAAAATAATTATCAGACTCTAGTCATTGGATTTTTTGGGGATGCTTTTTCAAACAGAATATTTTCCCTTCTACAAGACAAGGTACAGAAAATAATAGGAAAAGGTATGCTTCTCAGAACCTTCTTACAAAGTATCGGCAAGGGATTGTATGATCCCTCTACCTTTGAGATAATAAAGTGGGAAAGTTTTCCTACAAGAGAATTTCCTGAACAAATGGGAATTCAGAAGATTTGAATAGAGATAATGTTGTCCAGAAGCACCAAAGAGAATTAGTATGGTGGAAAAGACGAAAGAACCTGCTATGCATCTCTAGTCAGGTAGTTCATTTAACCGATGCCAGTATGTCCGGCTGGGGAGCTCATCTAGGCGAAATAATGGCGCAAGGAAGTTGGCCAGATCAGTAGAGATGTCGCCCCAATTTTTTAGAATTAAAAGCAGAGAACACCTTGCAGGCTTTTCAATAGCATATACAGCTCCAAGGCATGATAAAACTAGTCGTTTGGCAGTCATATACAGGAGCACGAAGGAACGTAAAGCAAGGAACAGCAGCCAACGTAAGTTGGACAGAGATCTACCTAACCATCTGACTCTTCTGCGGCAAAATATGACTGCAGATAAGGTAAACTGGCAACAGTTACATCCAGGAGAGCTGTATCTGATCTCTGAACATGATGATTTTTTTTAGCAGACAGTTGGGGTCAACCGGGACATTGCTCTAGGAAGGTACCAGCTACTCAAGGATAGATAATACACAAGCTTTTTTCAGACGGGTGCCCTAAGTTTTACATGGAACTTCCGTCTGGTGCACTTTTTCCAGCCAATACTGCTTATAACACTGGTATTGAAGAAAATAAAAATGGAGAAATCGGACGTGGTGGCTATCCTATCTGATTAGCCAAGACAGGCGTCGTACACTTGAGCAATGAGCATGGTGGTAGAAAAATCCGTGGAGGGCCACAAATAAATGACCTTTTAAAACAAGGACCAATACAGCACCCAAATCCACAGAATTTGGCACGTGGCCTGGCGATTGAGCGGTAGTTATTGGAAAAGGGCCTTTTAGGAAACGCCAACATTGATGGCAGCCAGGAAGCGGTGAATGAGTATACTATCATCTGGTTAAAGTTCTTACAATGGAGCAAGGAGAACTGCCAAGACTGCTATAGCTCTTCTGCAGTGTTTTGTAGCATTCCTTCAAACAAGATTTGATCAAAGGCTTACCCTCCGTTCCCTCAGTGCAAATTTCTGCTTTAACAGCACTTTTAGAAAGAAATGTGGCCATAGAGACTTGTCAGATTATTGAAGGCATTAAAAAGATTGAGACCTCAAATTCGTAAGTGCGCCTACTTGTGATCGATCACTAGTCCTGCAGGCACTAATGGAACTCTTGAGAAAACTGAACTGCGTAGATGATTAACAATAGAGACACACAAAGAACAATATACCTACGCTCTCCCTGCAGCTGGCCCAAGAAACTCTCACCCAGAAAGAAAGTCAGTGTGTGTAGAATCGAAGGGGGGGAGTGGGGGTGTTTGGACCTAAAGCGCACAGGAGAGACAAAAAGAGAAACTACTCTGTATATTGCACAGTCAAATCTTGCTAAAAAATCTCACTTACAAGATAACCGATAAAAACAAGCAGAGAGGTGTAGTCTTAGCCGTTTGTTGTATTCAGGAAAATCCACTTAATCGGATTCAGCTGGGCTCCCTCCGAAATCCAACTGCTAGGCTCAACAGGATTCAGAAGCTTTAACCCAGCTGGGCTCTCAAAGAAGATATAAGATAAGGAAAAAACAGGAATGTACAAAAGCACAACAATATTTATTTGTTAAAACACATAAAAGGATATGTTCCCAAGATAACATTGCACATGTCAAAAACGAATCTTCCGAGACCCCTAGTTCGCACGGTGAAATGTCCTGCATATTGTGTTCCTCCTCACTAGCCTCCCGCTGGGTTCCTCCGGTGCACAAGAATCCTAGGCGGTTCACAGACGTCCCGCGTCCTGTGTCCTCCGTTGCTGATACCGTGCTCCTGGATTACTTCCACGACTCTGACGGATACACTCAAGTCTCGCGAGATCACGGTTTACCAGTGTTTGACAGCTGCAGGTTCTCTGGGTGTATGTGGAGTTCGTGTGGACTGTTTCCCAGAGAACCTGGTGCTGTCAAACACTGGTAGACCGTGATCATCTCGCGAGACTTGAGTGTATCCGCCAAGAAGTCGTGGAAGTAATCCGGGAGTGTCATCCTTTCATTTAAATCAGGAGATTGTCATTCCTTTTGTCCCTGAACCAAAGAATCCAAAAGAGCATCTACATAACCTAGATCCAAGATGTATGAAGCATTATCTGAAAGTACACGACTTCAGAAAATCATACTGTCCATCCACAAGACTAGGATTGCGCACTTTATCACCACGTGTATTCGAGACACATATAGAAGTAGTCATTCAGGTTCCTGAAAAATTGACACTCAACCAGAGTCATGGCCACATCCTGGGTGCTCGGGGTGCAAGCATCACCTGCAGATCTCTGTAAAGCAGCTGCATGGTCATCTTTCCATACTTATAAAACATTATAGACTTGACTTGCAGTCCCCGGCTGACACAACTTTGGCTAGAAGGTGATGAAGTGGCCATGCTAACCACAAAACGTGTAGGATGACTTTTGTGTTTTGAGACTCTGAGACTCTGAGACTATAAAAAAATATCCGTGACTGTACAGCATATTCACGTGTGAACGTTTTCATCTTTTGAATCTGCTGCTTTGGAGGTCCTGACGTCACCCGCGGCGCGTCACTGAAGGCGTGCCGATAAGCTGAGGGTTCCCCTGCTCGGTGCAGAGCAAGAATAAGCAGAGGACTCTCCCGTAGCGTTCCTTCGAGAAGCTCCCGTAGAGGACCTGATGCCATCTGCGGCACGTCACTGGAGACATTCTGACAGCCAGGAGTTTCACCTGCCCGGTGTAGGAGAGCTAACCAGCAAAGGAATCTCCCTCAGAGGACTCATGAGCAGCCCCAGTGGAGGACTGCGTTCGGAGAGGGGTGCTACTACGGAGGTTTTGCGTTTGAGGGACTCCCTCAGCAATCCTTCCTTGATCGGGCTAATTCGGACCGTGCAGCCGCAGATCGTGGATCCATCCGGGCCATACACGGTTTTAAACCCACTGCTTTTACTAATTGTTTTTGTATGTACATCCCTTACCATTTTTACACAATACAATTATTGACATACTACACTATGAGAGTTATTTGTACTTTGTTTCCCCTCTGTCTAGATTTGGATGCTCTGTCATCCTTTTTGATATAGCAGCAGTCGCCATTATTCCCAAAGGGAAGGTTTATTCCAAATATTCAATACACTTTGTTTTGTTAACTGTTTTTCACTTATGATTATTAGCACCTTTGCACCTCCCCTTTAAATAACTTTATTTACTCATTTATTTGGTATATCAGTTCACTATTTTAATTGGTATGCACATTTAGTGCGCTTTTTGGTTTGTTTTTGCTGTTTGTCTGGAAGGTGTTACAAGCGGTGATTTAATAAAAATGGCTTTTGTTTTGTTTTTGTTTTCCCCCACCCTTAATAGTATTTCTTGGGTATGTCCCACTCTTATCACCGCCATGAATGGGAAAAGAGAATATTTATAGCTTGCTTGCTAACCTTTTTCTTTTCCCGGAATCAGTTCATGGCGGTTGGTATTTTCCCTTCTGTTGTATTATATGTACTCTGCAGGTGAGGAGGAGCCTTTTGTGGCCCACCTGCAGACTTTGTTTTTTTTTTTTTTTTTTTCCTGTCCTAATCAGGCTGATGGGCAGAGCTACCCACTCGTATCACCGCCACAAATGTATTCTAGGGAAATATTATGGTAAGCAGACTATAAGTTTGCTCCTATCTCTGTTTAAAAAAATCACACTGAAGTTTCCTTTTCTCATATTTAAGCAGAACCAAGATAGGAAGCATAGGACTTATGTTTATGTCCTAACTGTGACGGAAGTACTGGAAGATTGGGAAGATTCTGTGAACATCGGTAAGCATTTTTATTTTGCTATGAACTACAAAGTAGCAGATCAATGTTTATCTTGGTGTTTTTCGTTATGCAAATTCAAGGTAAGCAGCTTACAATTTATAAGTCGTATTACACATGATAGCACGTTTTTGATTTATGCGAGTGTCTGGAAAGACCTTTTAACAGGAGTCTGTTTCTTTCACATTAATGGCTCAGTGAGTAATGACACTGACTGGCATTGAGAGTTTGAAGCAGGGGAGCCTGGTTCAATTCCCGGTGTTGGCTCCTTGTGACATTGGGCAAGTCACTTTATCTCCCTGTGCCTCAGGCACCAAAAACATAGATTGTAAGCTCCACGGGGCAGGGACCTGTGCCTGCAAAATGTGTCTGTAAAGCGCTACGTAAAACTAGCAGCGCTATACAAGAACATAATAATAATAATAATATTATTGGATTGCGCTCTCCACTGTGGACAAATTATGTAATGATAACATTCTCCAGAAAGAGAACCAAATGTAATGCAGTCACTTTCTAATGAAAGTGAACAAGAACCAGTATATGATTCATAAGACGCCATTAAGTAATGATTTGATTTGTGTATCATTGTTTAAATTGTGTTGGTAAAGCTCTTACAACCAGTGGTCAGGGTGCTACAAATGAGAAAGTGGTATTGTGCTTTATTTCAAAGGTTCTTTAAAGCTCCTGTTGTTTTTAAAGCATAAATATGAAATACACCTTTTTATACAGAGGAAGAAACCTTAAAATACTTATTTAAAAAAAAAAAAAAAGTAGTACTCCACCATTTAGTAACATCACACGTTGACCATTGATCAATGCTAAATATTGCATTATCCCACTGGTGATTAAGTTAAAAAATAAATAATAACTTCTGTACATGTAATGACCAGGGTATTGTGCGCACACGAATCTATAAAGTGCTTAATCTTGTGTTTTTATGCCTACTTGTCAAACAGATGTGCGCCAATTGTTCCATGGGCTGCTAGGCTGGTCATGTAAACATACGATTATACTTAAATATTAAAACATTATATAAATCAGAAATTAGCGTAATCCTGTTACCATTCCATAAACACTACCTTTAACACGTAGACTAATATTTCATCCTGGCTCAAGCCTCCAGTACTTGCTATCTGCTTCTCATTTCCAGAGAGACCACTGCCAAGCCATAGATTTATAGTTTGAAACAACCACGCAACATTACTTCTACATATAAGTGATGGAATAAATTAAACACTCAAGCTGTGCTGCATGGTCTGTTTTGTTTATAACCTTTTTCACAGGTGTTAACCTTTCACTGGAAAACAAATGAGTCCATGATTGTTTTTATTTTTAATTTTTTTTTTCCCACCTCTGGTTTTTAGGAAGGAAGAGGGAATGGTTCAAAGTGGAAGATGCCCTGAAGGTCCTCCAGTGCCACAAGCCAGTACATGCAGAATACTTGGAAAAACTGAAATTGGGCTGCTCACCAACCAATGGAAATTCTGTGGTGCCCTCTCTGCAAGACAACACCTCTCTGTATGTTACTTCTGCACAGACTTCTGGCCTGCCATCGACTGTGAGATAAACTCTGTGCACTGTCGAACGGCCTTTTGCTCCTGCTCGGTCAATGGGGAGAATGGCCTTTTGGTGTTCTCATGCAGACATCCTTATAATTAGACCTGGATTCTCATGCAAAATGTGTTAACCTCATTTTGTGTTCTTATTTTTCAACAGTTTTGACACTTTCTCCTTTTCATTTTTGTTTTTAACAATGTAAAATAGTATTTCATCAAACCAAAGCCATACTTTTTTTTTTTTTTTTTGTGCCTTGAATGGCCACTTTTTTTATTTTATTTTTTCCCCCTGTCTGTTCAGCCACTATCATTAGCACACATGGTTTCTGTTGTGGCAAATTCAGATTTTTTTTTTTCTTAACTACTTTGTTGCTGGAAGGGCTTTAACTATGTTTCTGGAAGCAAGAGGGGCCCTTGCATTAAAGGTTCCTCCTGTATCAAAATGGTTTGGGTGATCTTGCAGAAGAAAAAGGTACTTTGGGATAAGTGTTGCCTTTAATAATTTTAAGCTCTAGAATGGCTGGCACTGCATTGGTGACCATTCCAATCTGCAGATGTTAACTTTTCATTAGTCTTTTTTTCAGGTATTTATGCTCTCTATATTCTGAGTTGAACCAATTTATTTGGCCTCGCGTTATATTCCCAAAACTGTGATGAGACTTGTCGATGGAATTGGATATACATCTGTTTGACCTGTATTAGACATCATTGTAGTAAGGTTCAGTTGAATTAGTTGAAACTAATGTTTGCCTCTTCTAAATTCGGTGCCCTTATTACATGTTATTGCCCATCAAATACCCTGTAAGGTACTAGAATTTAAACTATTGACCGTGCTTAACTGCTGGCTGAAAACCATATGTAGCAGTTTAATGCTGTCAGCACTACTAATCCAGACCATACATATTAAACCTGACTGTACTCCACTACTGATAAAGCCATTCTGTTTTTGTCCATTTCTGCCTGGGCATGGATGAAGTGTCACTGAGAAACCCTTAGTATATTGCTGCCTACCTGATACTACAAAGGTGAACCTTTTTGTTACACGCTCTTTTTCGAAGTGCTTATGATATCAATTTTCCTTAATGGAGAAACCACCAGGAACAAGCATGTCAAAACTACACCGAAAAGAATAGAAGAAAAAATAAATTATAGTGCTTACTTGTGCAATTCAGGAAGTATTGATAAGAGAGTAGGGCTTCCTTTGCTTATTACAAATACAAGACCTTTTTAGCTCCTTGTCACACACAACCCCTGATAACTGCAGACCCAGGCTCCATGTGTAACGCTGGCAAATCACTTTTTGGCTACCAATAAAAAAATAACTTTTTGTTCAATAGTTTAGTAGCCATTCAATATAGGGGCACATATTGCAATGCACATGTAGCCAACGGAATTGCACCCATTATTGAGATGCTCTGCGTAGAAGTGGGCACTAAAAGTGTGATTTGGCACAGCACCACTGAAATAAATGTTGACGTGTGAGAAATGTGCTGCGTCATTTTTTTTTTTATTACAATATTGACGTTTTCATGGCTGCAATAACGTTGGCTACATCTGTACCGATCATAGCAATATTTGTGATGGGCAAGTGTAGTGCAACTTAACTCCTAGTGGCCAAGAAAGTGGCATCCCATGCTATTAAACTAAATAACTTGTACATGTGCCTCTTATGTCATCTATAGAGAACTGAGCAACAAGCAGTTACTCCGGTTTTACACTATTGACCTGTAGAGTCTAGATCTGTAAATACAATGAAGATGTTCCTATGTCAGATTTTCTTTCCCCACATATGTTTTGAAGCCTAGATTTGGTTATCAGTTGTAAATTAACAAGCTGCTTTGTCATAATGCCTTCACCAACAGTATATTAGAAGGCTGTGTTTTGCAGGGGGGGAAAAAGAAATCGGCCTTTTCAGAGAATTTCACACCTTGCATTAAGTAAGGCCACCGGGTTGATTCAGAGTTATCTGTAGATACAATGTAATTTTGCTTCCAGCATTAACAGTATATTCCATGTAAAAACTTTTTTTTGTGTAAATATTCAAACCAGTAAATCAACAGTGAGTGCACAAAGGACGGTCGTTGTAATTTAACATTTTGTTACTCAACACAAATCGTTATCTTCTACTTTTTTAACACAAATTGTGTAAAATGCTGCTATAAATTAAAATAATTGTGAGTGCTGTTACACTTTTTTTTTTGTTAAAGAAAGGATGGTGCCACAATTGTTCTGATAGTAAAAAATATACCTGTGCCATATGAATGCCTTCAAACCTTTAAGAGTAATATTTGTACCATGCATATTTTTGTTAGATGCAGTCTTTATTTCTAGCTTTTCAGGAGCAACTTATGGAAATATGCATTTCCAAGGATTACCTGTGTAACTACCCATTTACCACCAGTGCTCTCGGGACAAGCGGGTATCAATTACAACATTAAGTGTTAGTTATGCCACCACACGATGATATTTAAAGCACCAGTCCCACAAAAGTGACCATTTTTAGATGAGTCGTTTTTGTATTTCGTGTAGTCTGTGCCCTTATAATAACACATGCACTTTACAGGAACTAAACTAAGCAAATGTGTAAATTGGTGATTTAATGGAACATTAAGATTTAAGTATTCCACTGGTTTTACTAAACTGTTCAAAATCCAGCCACTTGGGGTGCCCCTACCAGGGGTCTAGAACAATGCCAAGTATTGAGTGGGTGCCATGACAAAAAAATATTTTGGTCAAAATGTAGTAAGACAAACAGTAGATACCCGCTCAACCTAAAGAATGGGCAAGTGCACTAGGGAGAGGAATAATGGAGAACAGATGACTGTTGAAGATTACCAACATAGGTGGGAACACAGCTGAAGGGTCCCAGCAGCGTGCACTTGTTGCTAAAGGGACGAATATGTGGGAAGAACATGCTTATGAGACTTTGGCACAATCTATGAAAGTCCACAATGCAGGGGACAGTGTCCCAGAGTGATGACTTGTAAGGCTGAATAATAGAAATGTATTTTTAATTATTAAAATACATGGGCCCACACATACACAAACGTTGAACGTAATGCACAAGCCACATATAATGGCAAATAGAACGGGCAATGTAGCCCACAAAATACTGCTGAGAGTAAGACGTCTGTGTTCGATGAGCGGGGGAATCGGATTTAAATAATTAGCTGTGAGTACGTATCCCTACAAAGAGGGAAACTAAGGCTACTCAATGGAAGGAGGGAGGGGAAGGTACACTAAGATCTAGACCTCCACTGACCCTATTTCAGATTTCCAATAAGTCTGACGTGGCGGAATCAATTCCTAAGTTAAGTGACCCATGTCACTAAAATCAGTGAATTCACTATACAGTAAATTTTAGAACTGCACCCAGTGTGTATGGTAATAAAAGCAAATCAGAATTGGTGTCAACAACTGGTGATTAATGGAGACCACTATAGTACTGTTGTAGATATTGCTGATAACACTCACATGAGCATATTCTCCCCACACATTATTATTCTAATGAGCAACGAGTGCACGCTACTGGGAGCCTTCCCACCTAGGTGGGTAATTTTCGACCAACAGTCATATGTCCAAGATGTAGTAAACATGGAAAAATGGAGTCGAGCACACCAAAAATGTCAAGAATTCAATTACTTTTTGCTAGTCAGTCACATCGGATGCTACTATGACTAAATCATTAAAATTACTTTTTTTATTTCTTTTTTTGCTACTAGTTGAATTCTTCCAATTTTTGGTGTGCTTGACTCAATTTTCCCATGTTTACTAAATTGTTGCCGTTAATCGAGGATCACCGATTGGCAGAACGGGTCATGTCTAAAAGAGGTGGATGGGTGCACCAAATCCTTAGTGTCCAGTCATTTATTGGACCCCAAGATTTTTTGACTGTTTTATTTCACATAACTTCTCATGCTTTTCAATTTACCTAAAATAGTTGGTGGGACTGGTTCTTGAAATAAGACCCCTTTTCCTAATTGTAGTGAATGAGTTAATTGAGAAAGTAATGGGAAAGAACATAAACTGGCATAATTTAGTTGATATGTGGTTTGCCGTCTATTTAGTGCTTTAAATATCTAGATTGGTCTCCCTTTTGAAATTCAAAAAAGGAAAGGGGTGGGGGGAAATCTGCTTTAACTCTATTTCAGTCTAGCATGTTGTTTTACTGCAACTGGTTTCCCGTAAGTGCATTTTTAGAACTTTTACACCTGTTTGCTCTTAACAGAGCCAATTCAATGAAGGCATTTAGAGCAGAGTGCATAGATAGATCTTTACCACTAGAGGCCACATCCCCCATAACGGATATGGTAATCCAACGTGGATTAATATACAGCTCTAAATCAGATGCATCTTTCATAAACTGCTTGTTCTGTAACTGAAATGGCTAAACCATATTCGTTTAAAAATAAAAACTTTTTTTTTTTTTTGTGAAATAAATTGCAAAAAAGCAAGCTTGTGACAATGTATTCTTAGGGGTTATAATGCATGGTCTTTTGTAACTTCAACTATATGTATTTGATAATTGTGTAATGAAAAAAATGTACAGTTTTTTGCTGTAGCTTACCAGCTCAAGAGTTGACGGCCTTTACATTTTTGTTGTGTAATATTTTGGGAAGTATGGGTTGGATACAGACACATCTACATTTTTGCGCTATAGTCTTATATGAACACACACACACTCTCTATGCAACTTAAGCATGTATCATCTGATGAAAAGCTGTTCATTTTGTTTCAAGTGAATGCACTAAAACACACTTGCATATGATGCGTTCACATTGTTCCATTATCCAAGGTCATTTAACCGCTGTGCGATGGGTTGTGTTCTCTTCCCTTTGTTTTGATTTAATGTCAAGTAGTGTGCAATTTAAAATTGTGAGCGCACTAATGAGCCTTTTTTATTGGGGTAATAGAGTATTTTTGTTGGTGATGTGTGTTACCTTATTAGGTCCCAATTTTTCTAATGATAAATGACTTGCCATTTAATTTGCACAGGAATAGTGAAGACCAAAAGGTAGTGCCAGTCATTATTTTCTTCAACGGTAAAACTCCTGTGCTGCTTGAGTTAGTGGGACAAAATAGGCACCTCGTTTTATTAAATTATCTAAGCATTTAAAATCGTGGGAGCTAAAATTCATTCAGAAGTACTAAAAAAACAATTTTTGCCACGTTAGAAATAACTAAATTAACTTCTGATTTGACCTACATATACACTAATGCTTGAATTGAAACACGTGGATTAGTAAATTTTATTTGCAGAGCAACCACAAAAGACACAGGAAAAAGAGATAGCGCTTTGATCATTTGAGTGAATAATAAAATGTGACTAATAAAGATGCAAAAAGCCCGGTGGCATCAATTATCATTTATAGTTATGGTCTGGCTATACAGTGTAACTCACATGAATTTGTATATATTTGAATTTCAAAAACCCATCTGTAAAGTATACAAAAATGGTCACTCTACAGAAATGGACTGTGTACATATATTTTTTAATTGATTAATCAAGAGCTGATAAACTTTTGCTAATAGGCAGAATGTTCGGGCACCCAGCTCATGAAAAATTGTAAAGGTTTTCCCAGTCATGCGTGTTTTTTTTTCTTTTTCTTCCTTCTCCTCCCCATCCTTACCCACCTCCAAATGTGCATTGTGTTTTTAGCCAAATGGTGACTCATGGTCTTAATGTGATGCATTTCATGTGTGAGCTTTGAATAATTTATGATTTTCCTAGAAGTAGGTTTTTTTTTTTGGCAACATTGAACCTGGCATAAATTTGCCGTTGAAAAGAAAAGACTAGTTGATACATTAAATTTGCTATTTACAATCGGTGAACGCATGTGATTTCCCACACTGTCGGGGACATTTTATTTTCCTCTTAGGCGCTGATGGAGTTGGTCACATGTTTCTGAAATTTTGGTTTAAATATTTGGTTATAGTCCAATACACCAATCCATTGTTACTAGTAAAATGCTTGAATTAGGTGGCCATTTAAAAAAAAAAAAAAAAAGGCTCTAACCAGTGGTGTATCCATTTTTTTTTTTTTTGTAGTTGAGGATACAGTTCTTGCTGTGGAGTGGGCCTCTGGGCCTCAAGCATGGAATAGCATTATTAAAATAACATGATGTGGTTTATGACTGTTTTTACAATGTTAAGACCCAGAGTGGGAGATACCTTTTTAATTGTTTTGGCAGATGCAGCATGTGCCCAAGCTAGACGAAAGCAACCTACATTTAACATTTTTCTCCTACAACCACTCAAGCTATAACTCATTGGTGAGCAACAGATGGCCAGCAAGGGCTTCTCCTGGGCCCTTAACTCCTCACCTTTCTCCAGAGTGCATAGGCAGTGGGAATGTTAAAACCGTGGATCAGAATCCCCTGGTTCCATTAGGTCAGCTGTTTCATGACAGTGCTTATAAATAGAGCCCTGCTCCTCTTCTGTCGATAAATATTAGTGTACCAGCATTAAACAGCTGACCGCTAGGGTCAGGAAGGCTACTCGTGGCTTAAACATCACTGTTCCCTGTGCACCAGGAAGGGGTACAGCAACCCCATGTTGCTTGCTCACCCACCGCTCCCATGTGTTCTTCATAAATAAATGTTGAGGGTGTAATGTGTAGCCCTTTTGAGAGGATATGTTGCCCACCACCGCTATAAAATAATACAAAAATAATACATCCCAGTATTTTCCTTTACAGTCCATGGGAAATGTTCTTGGCAATTTCTTCTGATTTTAATGCTTTTAGCTGATTGGTCCTGGGAAGAGCAGGCGCCTAAACCTTCTCTCTGCCAGTCTGGCAACCCCTAATTTATGGTATTTGCTGCCACATAATCACATAGTTGTGGCCATGTGAACATTACTATGGTACTGCCACCGTTCTCTCCCCCCCCCCCCCCTCTCTTCCCTCCCAATAACAGAAGTGGCGTGCCTCCACTTCAATTTTGATTAGGTTCAGCCAACACAACAGCCCCAGCAAAACTAGCATTTAAATTACGTACCTGTTATGGCGGAAGGGCCTCTGGCGTGCCGGGTATCCATGTCCCGATGGGTATGACGATAGGGCAGCAAAAAGGCAGAGATGTGACATAGTATAGTTTTTCTAATGTTTAGGGGGAAAAAACTATTGGAACGCTAATAAGTTTTTGTTTTTTTGTAGCCCTCCTCTCTTCCCACATAATTATCTTATTGGACACCTTAGTCTTGACAGCATTTTAGGCCAGTCCTGCAGTAAAGGTCTTGAACTCAACCATGATAGGCAACCTAATCTCTCCAACACCATACTGTAGGTTCCTTATTTCTATCACTAATGAAAATGCACTACCTGTGCTAAAATGGGCAGTGAGCCTTTTTGAGTCATAGTTGACAACATTGTTGATTGTAGTTTTAAGCTAACGCTCATCTGTTGTCTACCACCGTGGATTCTGCTGCGCTATCCAAGCCTTCTGTAGAGTGAAGGAGCAGGAGAGTGCAATGAACAGTAAGTGCACATACTTTGAGTATTCAAGGCAGGTTGCCTATCACTGATTTAGACAATAAATTGAGTGATACGGGACATAAGAAAAATACCTAGCATGTTGCAATGCATTTTTTTTCTCCTGTGGGTGTAAGCATCTGATGTAAAAAGTTCTCCCTATGCAACAAACGAGGGGGGGAAACCTAGGAAAATAGTTTGCATCTTGAGTGTGGTAAATAAAACACAGATACAGTGTGATTCAGTGTGCATGTCTTTTCATGCATTGGGAGATTGACACCATTGGAAATAACTGTTCAATGTATCCATGATTGAACTGATGTATTGCACAGAAACTGTTTTAGGGGGTACTTTGATACTTACTGTGCATTTAACCGGCAAAGAATTTACAACATGCAGTAAGATTACAGGAAATCAAATTGTCTGCTGAACAGTAGGCTAAAATAATCAAATTAAATTGTAAACATTTGGAACTGCTTTGCATGGGTTTTTTTCATTAAAGATTGGTGTAAAAAAAAAAACTTTTTATATTTGAGACAAAACATTCAAAATAAATTAATTGAAAATCTACTTTAGTGTTGTGTGTGTGTTTTCTCAAGTGGATCAGCAGCACTCATCATAGAAGCACTTTTCTTTGCTTATAACTACAAACAAAACCCTTACTGGGGTGAGTATAAACATGAAAAATTAGTAGGGCACACCATCGAACATATCAAAATGTGTTTTTACTTGTGTGTGTTTGTAGTAGGTATATTTTTAATAAATTTGATTTACACCACGGTCTGATTTTTGTTTAGCTTGGTACAGGGTATGTGTAAGCTTTATAAATAAATTGTTTCATTTCCTCTTAATGAATCTGCATCTTCAGTAAGGTCTTTGATTATTCTGAGAACATATAAAAACTGAATAACTTTCAAGGACACTCAGAGGGTGGCTGGTAGCTTGATGCGTAGCATAGTGCATTTATAGAAAGCATACTGAAATAGTACCATACCATAGTCCATCCATTGTCCTTTCTATACACAATGACAGACCCCAACAGGATATGAAAAGGTATCTTAGTGTTTGTGAACGAGTGGCACAAATTATTTGGAAGACTTTTCCAAACGCATATACGATCAGAGAATCCAAAAGAAACAGGTCTGAAAATCTTCAAGAGACATTTGAGTGTGATGGCACTACATTGCTCCCTATTACTCTTCCCTGTACTGAAGGTAAAAAAGTGTTCAAATGTGAAATGTTTGTATGCGAGGAAGTCCAGGAATAAAACAGTCCCCCAGGAGACGCCATTAAGTACCTTCTAGTTTTGTACGTATTCAATCCTTACTGTATGTGGAATACGTTTATACAGTGAGGAGACTGGGATATAATGACATCATCCTGAAGGGCAAGTTAGATAATGTATCACCCCAAAATTAATGTGTATAGAAATTAACTCCCTGAATGAAATGTTGCAAGAAAGAATCCACAAATATAGCAAAGGGATAATAAATCATTGGATGGCCAGGTTGCTTAATTATTGATTTGTGGATTTTTTGGTAACATTTCACCTTGTAAATACACAAATATCTAATGCCACACGTTAACCCTGGTTTTTAAATAACCTTGTGGATTCACAGTTTCAAACCCCATATAAACATTTAAAAACTAGGTTTGAGCACTGCCGCAGTATAAAAAAGGTGATGAATGAAACACTATTAAAACATTGTAGGGAACATCTGTTAAAGCAGCAGTCCAAGCTGCCCCCCCCCCCCTCCCCCATTAATATGTGCATCGATACAATCCACACTAAGTAATAAGCTAAGTTGCCTATCGATCCGTTCTCCTGTGATTGATTGACAAAGATTACACTCGTGGGTTCACTACATGGCTGGTGGTGCAGCAGAAGAGGACCAAAGATGCAAAGTTCTGTTGGGAAGATCATGTGACCAGGCAGTCACCAGATACAATTGGTGCACTGCTAGAGAAAGGGCAGCGCTCAAAAAGGGGTGTGCCAGTGGCTGTTTCAGAAGGGGCAGGGGATGTAACTTTGTAAATGGTTGCTATAGAAACAAAACATGCTTGTTACATTATAAATGTAATTTCAAAGTTTTAAAAAAAATGTAAAAAAAAGTCTTTTCTCATAGTACAGAACTGATTTAAAAAAAAAAAAGTAGGCTATTGTTTGGTCTGCAGCTTTAAGGGTGGAGATTTAGATACATTTATATCACAAAGGGAGGCAGATGAGTATAGCCTGCATGTGTATGGCCATGAATTTGGGCTTAATGTTTGTTTTTTTGTTTTTTTTCGCCGCATGTAACAGCTTGCCGTATGCGGAGTGTAGACTGAACAAAGGCAGCTTTTTGTTTATCTTCGCTACATGTATTGAGTTGACTGACATAATCATATGCTCTTACTATTACCTTGGTTCTTAAGGGGCTCATATGAGGAATGTGCTAACAAGCAATAACTAGCCAGTTTGGTAACAATTTGAAGCTAATGCCATCAGCTACTTTAACTTGCTGGTAATGAAGTATGTATATCTTTTCTGTTGCTGTTACACATAGAGGCAACCTCAATGGATGTGAAGCCTCTGAGCATTTCTTAAGATTACTTTTGAACTTAACTGTGTGAGATATTTTTTTTACATCTGAGGCTATAACTGGATGCTATCTGAGAATCGCGCCTCGAGGCGTAAATACATTTTTAGAATGCGCCTCAAAATACGGTGTGTAAGGGGGGACTTCCGGTGACGTCATCCAAGATGGTGGGTTAGTCAGGGAGCTCTAAGAACCCTCGAGCATAAAACGATCAGAAAAGACCTATACCCCCTACAAAAACAGCAGAGACGAGCCCTAAAAGACGTCTGAACCTCACAGCATGCCCCAGAAGGCAAAAGCGCCAGCTTCTAAAGGCGTCCCGAAATTTTTTCAGCCGCAGCAAAAACGCGGCCCTGCGAGCATGCAGGGACCCCAAGATGGTGTCGGACACCACGCGGCCACATCCCCGCAACGAGACGGAGGCACGCCAGCTGAGGAACCAACCCTGGAAAGGGAAATAACACGCACCTACCTAGAGGAACTCCTCTCAAACATGCATGACAGACTCCACAAAACCCTCAAGCAGGACCTCAGGGAAATGGTGACAGGCCTGCGAGAAGAGCTGGGAACTCTCACACAGAGAGCAGACGACCTAGAGAGCAAACTAGAAGAGTCATTGCAAGCTCAAGCGGCAGCAGATGATGAGATTATGCGCCTAGGAGAAGAAGTCAGACTCCTGAAAGACAGCATAGAAGATCAGGAGAACCGGGACTGGAGGCAGAATCTCCGGATTCGGAATGTCCCGGAAACGGTTCTCCCAGAACTAATAAAGCCCTATCTGATTGATCTCTTCAATACACTCTGCACGGGCCTGGACAGAAGAGACCTAGAAATAGATCGGGCGCACCGCGCACTAGGTCCCCGCTCAAATGACCCGAAACGAAGGCGGGACATCATAGTATGCCTCCATAGTTACTCCACGAAGGAGAAAGTGATGGCGACGAGCAGAGAGGCGAATAACCTGACCTTTCAGAATGAGCCGGTGCAAATATTTAGTGACCTCGCTAGGATCACAGTTGAGCGACGCCGAGAACTCAATCCCCTCACCCAACTACTGTGGGAAAACAACATACCCTACCGGTGGGGATTCCCATTCCGGCTTGTAGTAAGCAGAGGAGGAAAGCAGAGATCTCTCAGACTACCAGAAGAGATGCTGGGATTCGCCCGCGAATTAGGCCTGACGCTGCCACCTGCACGGAACAAAGCGCGGAGGGAACCACGAGAAGCAAGCCAGGAGCGGAGACCCATCAGAGCGTCGGAGAGATTGGCCGGCCAGCAGGAGCAACAGACCTGATCGCCCGGAGGAGAAGCCCTGCGATCCAGAGCCCTTGTTTTCCTTTTGGGGGCCACGGGGGAGGGTGGAGTGCCTACACGGATCCGTTTGTTGTTGTTCTAGTAACCAGTGGATCTGAGAGACCCCGGTACCCCATGGCACGGTCAGCGGGAGCCGACATGTACACCTTTGTAAGCAGAACAGGCGAGTTGAGAAGCGCGGAGGCGGTAGAGGGGAAACCCGATCCACCTGGCAGCCTCACCTGCCAAGCCCCGCTGGGAACTCCTCGACCTACCTGTGGACATCGCCCAGACCAGGTTTGCATATCCTCCCCCCAGATAAACGTTATATCTGGGCCCGGCAAGATATAGCTGGCCCCCCACTTAGACTGATACAAGAACCGTTACCCCTGTTGAGACTGTTGAGCACCCCCTCCGTGCTGCGAAACCAACCCTCCCCACCACTCTTATATGCAGTTCAAATCTCTGTTAAGAACCACGTTATAGTTACGTTATAATGTCTTTCACTATCTGCCACAATAAACTAAAAAGCGGACCAACCCCGCCCTCCCCCCCCATGGCCCCCTCCCTCCCCATGCCCCCCCTCCTCTTCATTCCCCCCCCTCTATTCTCCCTTCCCCCCCCCTTTTCCTCCCCCCCCAGCGCGCTAAGATGGGCGCACAACAGAATAACCACCATACCACAATTAACATCGCACTCCCAGAAACAAACAACCAACTATGCATCACATATGGTTCCCATCAAAGAGTCTCCTACCCCCTCCCCCCTCCGCCCCCCACCCTTTTCCCTGCCTTCCCCCCCCCCTTTTTTTTCCCCTGCCTTCCCCCCCCCTTTCCCTTGCCTTCCCCCCCACCCCCTCCCCATCCCTTCCCTTCACTGACCCTCCCCCCTCCCCCCCTCCTAAAACGCTCCCCACAGACTCACAGCAACCCCACTACGAACCTATCCCCAATCACCCCCTCCTCCCCCCACCCCCCCTCCCACTTCCCCCCTATTCCTCCCCCCGTCCCGTCCCCCAGATACTACAATGAATACGAACCCCATCACAAAGGTTCCCCACCCCCCTATATGCAACCAAAGCTGAGGTTATCATGATATAATTGTCTGTATGGCTTACCAAGGTAAACAATTGTATATCTACTGTACAAGCGAATCAAAGCCCTACGCCGCAATCACAATGAATAAGAACCCCATCACAAAGGATCCCCACCCCTCTATATATATCCAAAGCTGAGTTCTTCATGATATAATTGTTTGTATGACCTACCAAGGTGAATAATTGTATATCTACTGTACATGTGAATCAAAGCAAGGCGCCGAAATGCTCCCCACTACCCCTTCCCACCACCACCCACTCCCCCCCACCCACCCCCATCCCCCCCCTCCCCACTGCAACCCTTTCCTTCCTCTTGCCCTCCCCCCTCACATCACCCCTCCCCCCTCCTCTTCCCCTCCCCCCCCCTCTCCTCCCCCTCCTCTCCCCAAGATCCACGCTTTTATAGACCCAGCGACATGCAAAAGTACCAATGTATACACAGGAGAAATGTAAAAACTTTGATCTCCCTCACAAAGTACCTCTCCAAGATCTGGACGTATCTAAGAGAGTACCCACTCCTGTTTACCGCGAACATTGATACATAAAAGTATGCATGATAGCCTAATGTCAATACCTATCTACCTACTGTGCACATACCTTCACCTGTGACGCTGAAACGCTCTCTAGAATCTCTTTTTTGGCTTATCTATCCCCCCCCTTTTCACCCCCTCCCCCTTCCCGCCCCCCCCCCCACCTGCCGCCTTTCCCCTCCCCACCCCTCTCCCTCTTCCTCTTTCGCATAAACCAAGACGAAAAGGCCCACAACTCACAGCCCCCGAGAGGACAACCCCTACCCCGGGGGAACCCCTCCCTCCCCCCCTCCCCCTTTTATGAGAACAAAGGGCATGAAAGAGAATTCAGGGGGAAAAAACAAAGAACCAGAGGGTTTGGCCCCCCCACTTCACTGCCCACCGGCTGCCGACACCGGAGTCAACCCCGATGGGCACGGATGCCCAAAAGCCGGTCGCCCAAGGACCAGGCAAATACCTGTTAGGTTCAAACACGAACCTCATCTTCTTCCTCTCCTTACTGCTGACCCTGTCCTAGCAGTCCTACCTCCCACCCCCCCCCCTGCACCCCCCTACCCCCCTCCCTCCTCAGCCCACTCAGTTAATCTTTCAAAAAAACATGCCACCCCGAGATGTTTGCCAGGGCTAAGAATACACTTAAGCCATACAATCAAGACCCCCCAGATGGGAAGGGAGGGATCTTAAAAACCACGACCACAAAAGCTACACATGACTTCTAACGCCCCAGTGAAGATAGTATCACTTAACGTCAAAGGACTTCAAAATAATAGAAAAAGGAGGCTAGCCCTCCAAGACATGAAACAGGCAGGGGGAGACATCGTATTCCTACAGGAAACCCACTTCACATCACAAGACCCCCCAAATTTATTCAAAAAAGTGTTTCCAACATGCTTTTTCGCATCATTTAGTAGTAAAAAGCGGGGAGTGGCTATACTAATCAGACAAGGAACTCCATTTAAGTGGCTATACTAATCAGACAAGGAACTCCATTTAATCATGTCAAAACAACCATCGATCCAGAGGGTAGATTTCTCATGGTATATGGCTCCTTAGCGGGCTCAGCAATCGCTCTAATCAATGTATATGCCCCAAACGAAAATCAAACAGAATTTCTGAAAACAGTGCTTGAGGGCATCGACCCGGGTTATCTGTCATCGATGATAGTGGGGGGAGACCTAAACATGGTCTCTAACCCCACCGAGGACAGATCAACCGCAATGGGTCACCCCCGTACAACCCACTCCAAAATCACGGGGAAAAGGTTCCTGGCAACTAATGGACGAGTTCTCATTGGTGGACATATGGAGATCCCAACATCAGGGCCAGAGAGACTATACCTTTTACTCAGCACCTCACCAGACCTATTCGCACATAGATTATTTTCTGCTGACCAAAAATATCTTAGAGGCAACCAAGAAATCAGACATCGGCCCCATCACGTGGTCAGACCATGCCCCAATCACCTTGACCCTATCCACACCATTCGAAAAGACGACATCGTATTCCTGGAGATTGAATGACTCCCTATTGAACCATCCCGAGATAGAGAGAGAGATCAGAGCCTCCCTCAAGGACTACTTTTTCTTTAACTCAGGGTCGGTGTCATCTCCAGCGATCCTATGGGAAGCTCATAAGGCGGCAATTAGAGGCAAATTCATCTCTATTGCCTCTCATAGGAAAAAAGTCAAACAAAAATTGATTTCGGAACTCACTGATAACATCTTAAAATTAGAGCAATCCCATAAAGCTAATCCTGCAAAAAAAAACTATAAAGCCTTAACAATAGCCAGACAAAAGCTCAAACAAACCCAAATGGAAGACGTGGAAAAAGCCCTTAAATGGACTAATTAACATTATTATGATAAGGGAAACAAGGCGGACAAGCTTTTGGCCAGCAGATTACGAGGCATCCAAAAAAGGTCTCAAATAACAGCGATCAAGAATAGGTCTGGCGAAACACAATACAGTGACAAAAAAATAGCAGCGGAGTTCACAAAATATTACACAGAACTTTATAACTTACGACACAAAACTGGTCGACCAGAACCAAAAGCATCAGAAGCGATCAAAAAATACTTAGACAAATGTCAACTCCCTACCCTGACCGAAGAGGAAAATGAGGTCCTCAACGCTGAGATCACGAAAGAAGAATTAGAAGAAGCGGTAAAAGCACTGAAGATCTCCAAATCTCCTGGCCCTGATGGCTTCACTAATGTCTACTATAAGAGACACTTGCCCATACTATCCACGCATCTACTAAAAATGTTCAACCATTTTTTGGAGGGAAATCCGATCCCCACCTCCATGTCCCTGGCCAAACTAGCCATAATTCATAAGGAAGGCAGAGACCCGATGCAATGTGGAAGCTACCGTCCAATCTCCCTTCTCAATAACGATCTCAAACTATATAGCAAAATTTTGGCCAACAGATTAAACCCCATTCTACCGAGGCTAATAAACATTGACCAAGTCGGATTTGTAACAGGTCGACAGGCCTCGGACAACACACGTAAAATAATTAATATTATTGAGCATATCCACCTCACAGGAACCAAAGCAATATTACTTAGCCTAGACGCAGAGAAGGCGTTCGATAGAATTGACTGGCTATTTTTAGACCATACCATGCGTAAATTTGGCTTTCGAGACACATATTTAGAAGGGGTCCGCAGACTCTACCAAGATCCATCCGCAACGGTAAAATTACCAGGGGGCAGTGTCCAGAGTTTCGGCATTAAAAACGGCACAAGACAGGGGTGCCCCTTGTCCCCTCTCCTCTTCGCACTAACTATAGAACCCCTGGCGGCTACAATCCGAAATAACGTAGATATTCAAGGGATAGAAATTGGGCGTTCGCATTACAAAATATCCCTGTTTGCGGACGATATAATATTAACACTCTCAAAACCCCAGATTTCCCTCCCAAACTTACAAAAAGAGCTTTTAGACTTCGGAGCTATATCAGGCTATAAAATCAACAACGATAAATCCGAAGCGCTAAACCTCAACCTGCCAGAGCCAGAGATGAAACTTCTTAAACTAAATTTTAATTACCGATGGAGCTCCTCCTATATCAAATATTTGGGAGTGAAGATATCGGGGAACTACCATTCTCTATACCATCATAATTATCCGGCCCTCTTTCGGAAAATTAAATTAGACCTAGATAAATGGGGAGCATACCAAATTTCATGGATCGGGAGAATGATCTCGGTGAAAATGAACATACTCCCCAGATTGTTATATTACTTCCAGACACTCCCGATCCACATCCCTGGCACAGAATTGAAAAATATCCAGAAACAAATTCTCCACTTCATCTGGCAGGGGAAAAAAACAAGAGTCGCAGGAACAGTTCTACTTGCATCGAGGGGGAGAGGGGGCCTGGGAGTCCCTGACATTATGCGGTACTACCAAGCCACCCAATTAAGACAGGTAGTAGTATGGAACGCGGAGCCCGGCCAATATTGCTGGCTACACATAGAAATGCAATACGCCGGCACGCCTTCTCTGCCAGCATGCCTTTGGTCCCTGAGCAGGGAAGACTTGCAGAAAAACAAATTCCAATTAGGACCGATGAGACACACATGGGAGACCTGGACGAAATGCAAACTGAAATTTAAGCTCACAACTACCAAATCTCAACTCACACCAATTACCCCAAACCCCAAATTTCCACCAGGCTGTGAGCCCAGACAATTTGAGCAATTCACAACTAAAAAGATAAGGGCGATTGCTGACTTCCTGAGCATAGGGGAGCTCCTGAGCTACCAAAGGCTACAAAACAAATACGAAATACGGGGATTGAACGTCTTCAAATACCTCCAAATTCGGCACTTCATCCAATCAATATCACCAACGTTGGAATTTCCCCCTCTCACGAACTTCGAAAGACTATGCAAAGAAACATCACACCAAAAAGGTCTAATAACGCAAATATACTCAGAACTAGAAAGGGCAACAGATGCCCCGGTTCATGACTACATGCTCCATTGGGCAGCAGAATTGGGCATAGTTATAGACCAAGAGGACTGGGAAAGTTTTGGGACTCAGCCTCAGGAACTTCCATATGTACCACAATCAAAGAAAATATATACAAAATACTGTTTCGCTGGTATCTTACCCCAGTTAGAATAAATCAAATCTACCCTCTGGCCTCCGATCTATGTTGGAGAGGCTGCGGACAAAAGGGTGACATGGCCCACATATGGTGGTCATGTCCAGAAATTCAGAAATACTGGGAAACCATACAGACTCTAATCACAGAGGTCACAGACCTCACAATACCCATTGATCCGTTGACCTACTTGCTGGCCAGGCCAATCGAGAACATTGACCGCCCAACAAGAAAATTGATCTCCTTCATTCTCACGGCGGCCAGATGTGCGGTGGCGGCCTCGTGGAAGAAGGTGTCTCCCCCCCCCCCTAGGCAAACTGTTAAAAACAGAATACAGGAAGTTATGTTAATGGAGAAGCTCTCGGCCTTCTTAAAAAGAAAAACGGAGCCCTTTTACAACACATGGGAACCATGGCTGACCCGTATGGCAGACTAAAGACTACCACCCTCCACAACGGAAGACCGTAATAAATGAGGAATCTCGCACGATGGACTGAGGAGGAAGGGCCCTCCCATCCTTAGACCCCTCCCCCCCCCATCTCTCCCTCTCTGCCCCCTCCCCCCCACTCTCTGTTTCTATACTCACGCCAACCCTGCCGACCCACGCTTAAAGGTCGGGGGCGCGTTGAGTCTTTCCCTCTCACTGTCATTAAAACAAGAAAACCTGTATTAGGCAAAATGATGTTTATTCAGCATACAATGTATATCAAATAATGCCTAATAAAAAACTTTTGGGAAAAAAAATAAATACGGTGTGTAAGTATGCCAGTCACAGCGGCGTGTACATGAGTGGAGAAGTATTCACAATTATATTTACATCTCTCTATGTATACAGGTATCATTGCCCTACCCTAATTATATTTGGGGATACATATTTACCAGGAGGTACCGTACTATATAAGGGTGATATCATATGGTAGTATCCATGTGACACATTAAGGGGTTTATTCTCCACCTCCCCTGCGAATCAATATTTTACTAATCAGAGTATGACACATAGTGGTGTCATTACTGTGTGCTTCGCGGATTAACATGATTTGAGCTGGCAGCTTTTTTATCATATTTTGTAGCAATCTATTCTCTGTCATTTTAGCTCTGGCACTTTAAAATGTTTTTGTGCATTAAGCTGGTGGTATCTAACATCCAAGCTTTGTTTTAGGAAAGTTATTCATCCTGCTTTAATTAATTTGCAGGATAATATACATTAAGTGAGCTATATACAAGTATATGCTATTTCGCATCATTGACAGTAGCCATGATTTGACTAGACAGGGACTCCATATGGAATATGATTAGCTATATCCGCGAAAGAGCTATCCACGTTGTTAGAAGTGGTTTCTCAGGGACAGGTCATGGATCTATATACCTAGTCCCTCTTTACAATAGTTTTTTTTAAATAATTATTAAAAGGGTTTTATTCATTACACCTTACATATTTTCACACAGTCCGTGCATTCCGTTGGGTGCTTGTTATGTCCTATGGCATCCTTCAGGTTAGCCTGTGCTAACCCCATGAGCTTTTCTAATGGTCTCTGAGAGCTACTACATCCTGTAGCACAGAAGCATCAGTCTCACTAGTCTCCCCTTCCCATCCCTCATGGAATAGGTCAAGCGGTCCCCGGACCCTGTGACCATATAGGAGCTCAAAAGGTGACAACCCGGTGGACTCTTGCGGTACTTCACGGTATGCAAACAGCAAATGCTGTAAATGAGCCTACCAGTCTCCCTGTTCAGCCTCTACATCCACCCGCAGCATCTACATCAGGGTACCATTGAACCGCTCACACAGTCCGTTTGTTTGAGGATGGTAAGAGGTAGTACGGAGGGTTGTCACCTCGCACGCCTTCCAGATACAGTGGAGCAATTCAGACATGAATTGCGTCCCTTGATTGGTTAGAATCTCACTAGGGAGTCCTACTCTAGAAAAAATCCCTATCAGAGATTCTGCTACTTTAGCTTCGATCGATGATAGTGCCACAGGCTCAGGGTACCTGGTTGCAATATCAACCACCATGAGGATGTAGCTCTTCCCCGTCCATATTTGAACTACGATATCTATCCAGAATTCCGGACACCTATATGGATGCTTGGGCTGACTGAATAGACCTTTATAGTAAATGAACCAAACATGATAAAACATTTTAATACATGATATACTTTGGGGAGACCCATATCTATGGGGGGAATAGGACTGAGATATCTGGGCTCAAAAACTAGGAGTCTGGGGGATACTGGGCAGCCTTGGTGTAAGTTTACCAGCAAATCATACTTGCACGTCAGGGAGAATTAGGGGACTACCGGTAACTACCCAGGCAAGTGAATGGTCTGTAAGGTATCTTATGGAGTAATTCTTTGAGTAGATGTTAAGGCGCACAGTGACTCCCAAATTAATAAAATAAACCACAACATAGTACTTAGTACTAATCACAACATAGCTCTGTGATATAAGTAGGTCAGAGAGAATGTGACTAATACTATAGTATACAATAGAAGTACCAATCAGTGTTTGTAATGAAGACACTGGAGGATTCAGAAAGATGAGCAGAACACAGAAGTGTAATTCTGTTTGCAATATACCTCTATTAAGTAATGGTCATCATGAGAGGTCTTTTGAAAATAAGCCTCAATGCATGAGGAAGCCAGTTACTTGGTGAAACGTGTAGGATTTGTGAACTACTGAGGACATCATACCCAGTGTCGGCAGCAATTACGTTTTCCAAGAACGGCTGGATTAGCAAGGAAAAGCTGCAGATAAAAAAAAGCAGATCTACGACGGCGTCCGTATTCCATTCTGCTGAACGGGATACAAGTCGGCTGGGGTGTGCTGTATATAAACACAAAAGGCGTATTTTCAAAAGATCTCCAGTGAGTGCAATATACCACCTGTGTCTCTTAAAAACATAGAATTACCCTAGCTAACTTACAAAGCTCAACTACACTGCCCCTCCCTCACCCTTACATCTCAGCCCTTACCTACAAATATGCCTAAACGCCACGCACATTCGCCTTTCCTCCTGCCTTATCGCCTCCTCTCACTCCCGCCTACAAGACTTATCCCGTGCTGATCCCTCTATCTGGAATTCCACACCATGTTTCACTGATCTCCCCCAGCTTTGTCATTTAAAAACTCCCCTTTTCGGGGGAGCCTATCTAGCACACTTTAACACCCTCCCCACCAACCCTATTGGTACCAGCTGTGCAGCTAAACCAAACTCCACCCTAACATCCAACATCAACACCCCCAAACGTTAATGGGATCAGCTTTGTGGCTGGACCACACTCCATCCTATAATGAGCAGCTACTTTACCTTTTTGTTTCAACATTGTCCCTCATTACCTTTATATTGTACGTTCTCACAAGCAGGGCCCTCATTACCTCTTTGCATCTGTTTGTGCATGCTTGTTCATATTTACATGCAACGGTATATGTAATTATCAAATCTCTGTAAATCCATTATACCGCGCTGCGGAATATGTTGGCGCTTTACAAATAAACGATAATTACAATTGATTTGTGGCAATTCATGGCTGCCATGTTATTGCATTCCTGGAATCCTGTATTTAGAGATTTTGGTTTCTCAGAAGTTTAAATCCGGATAATAAAATCGATAGGAAATTCACTTTAAGACATTTGTTGCTGACTTAATTGTTGCTGACTTAAATCCCTGAAGAAGTACTGTAATAGTACGAAACGCGTTGGATAAGAGGACGCTTCTCTAGCACTACCCACTGTGCATTTGTATCCTGTATACATCCTTTATTAATCTCCGTTCCCGCCCGCTGCCTCCCTGACCGGCTGAGATCGTGAAGACGCTACCAGATGACGTCATTGACGTGCGCCGGAGTCTGATGTCACACGCCGAGAGATACAGGGTGAGAGCCTGTCTCGCTGGATCTACAGCCGTACAGCAGACGAATTCTACCGGGCTGCTGCAACTGGATGCCGTGAGCCTGCCTCGCTGAAACAACAGCTGTGAAGTAGACGAATTCCACCGGACTACTGCAGCTGTATTTCGATTAACACCATACACCACAGCAGCCTTGATCCACCAAAGGAGAGGGGAAGGAGAGTAAATCCACCTGATGATCGCCCGTTCCACTCGTGGCTCTGATTGGTAACATTTCCATATACATATACTGCCAGTAATTATTTTATCTGATGTACGTGCAATACTCACCTGTTTTACCAATATAATTTTATATTCATACTACACTATGAGGTCTTTTGCGCTGTTTCTTTTGTATTTGTTACGCTCTCACAAGCAGGGCCCTCATTACCTCTTTGCATCTGTTTGTGCATGCTTGTTCATATTTACATGCAACGGTATATGTAATTATCAAATCTCTGTAAATCCATTATACCGCGCTGCGGAATATGTTGGCGCTTTACAAATAAACGATAATTACAATTGATTTGTGGCAATTCATGGCTGCCATGTTATTGCATTCCTGGAATCCTGTATTTAGAGATTTTGGTTTCTCAGAAGTATAAATCCGGATAATAAAATCGATAGGAAATTCACTTTAAGACATTTGTTGCTGACTTAATTTTAATTCATTGACTGCCAGGTCCACAAAGTGGTGGTAAGGTTTGGCACCAGTCTTAGGCCGCGTCCATGGTGAGCGCGTGCAATGGCACGGGCGGCGCAATCAAAATGCTGTGCCTCTATGAGGCAGGCTGTAAAGCACGTGACTGCACACGCGATTTACCAGAAGACAAATGTGTTTGTCGCACGACGGCCGGGTCATGTAAGTAGTTCACCCAATGAAGGCGAACCAGCTCCGTGACATCACGGCCACGCCTCCCCGTCACATCTACATAGAGGACACAAACCGTTTCAGCTACAGGCGCCTGTGACGCCACATGCACGACCACGCACTCACCATGGGCACGGCCTTATGAGTAGGAGCAGAGACGTGCTAAAGGTTACCACCCTATTGTGGATTTGGGTCTAAAATCAGTATTCTGATATTGTATAAATAACGCAATCTTTTCAACTCAAGATCCATTGTTTTGATGTATGAATTGAATGTGGCTACATGTCACATATTAAATACGTTTTTTTGCTACTATTCAAGGTATTATATAGTTACATAGTAGATGAGGTTGAAAAAAGACATTCGTCCATCAAGTTCAACCTATGCTAAATTTAGACAAGATACTTTATTCTATATCTATACTTGCTTATTGATCCAGAGGAAGGCAAACAAAAAAAAAACAGTATCGCATAAGGGGAAAAATAAATTCCTTCCTGACTCCAAGAATTGGCAATCTGATTACTCCCTGGATCAACATTCTTCCCATGTGTGACAGGGTAAATAAAAGCCACCAGTTATATGCCTGGAAAACCTATGTCTAGTCTGCAGTGCAGCACTGACTAGGTTAACTTCAGCTGGGAACCTCAGGACAATTAGTTGGATCCCAGCTGCCTAATCAAGGTGTGTTAAAACCCAGGCTGTAGACACATGGAGCCTGGCTGTTGAGGAGTAAGCTGCTGAGAGATTTCCTGATACAAGGTCTGATTAGAAAAGTAGATGAATTGTGAACTGTCTGTCCCCTGCATAGAAAAGGGCAACTGCCATATACACTGTCTGCTAAAGAGAAACTGTTTTTGTCTGTCTGCTGAAGAAAAGCCATTTTCTTTTTGTTGCTGATGAAAAGCTATTTTTGTTTTGTGTGCTGTATATTTTTTAAGGCTAAATAAATAAGCCTTGTCAAGAAACCCGCGTGTGTAGTTGCATATACCCTGCAACATATGGTGTAAGAAGTGGGATTTGATTTTTTTCAAAAGGCTCCTGCAGTTAAAGGGCCACACACACACACACAAGAATGGAAGAAATGTTGAAAGCGTTTCTGTGCGAGCAGGCCCAGCTGCAAGCGGAGAGAGATGAAAGACTACAAACAGCACAGGATGAGCGGATTGCCAAGCTGTTGACCCAATTCCAGGGGTCTGCCAGTCCAGAACTTGCAAGCAAACCCCCGATACTCCTGAGGAAAATGGCTCCGGACGAGGATCCAGAGGCTTTTTTACTGACTTTTGAAAGAGTTGCCGAAGCTCAGGGCTGGGCTACAGATCGCTGGGCAACTGCTCATAGGAGAAGCCCAGGCCTCATATCAGGGTCTCCCAGCAGATCAGGCCATGGACTACCGACAAGTAAAAGCCGCCATACTGGATCGCTTAGGTCTGACCCCAGAGACCTACCGGCAGCAGTTCCGGAACATGAAATACACCGCTAAGATGAGACCCCGTGTCCTCGCTCAGTGATTATTGGACTTATGTACGCGCTGGATACAACCCGAGCAGTGCACTAAGGAGGCAATTCTTGTGCAGGTGGTTTTGGAACAATTTCTACAAATAATACCCCCTTCCGCACGCTCGTGGGCAAAACGCCACGCTGCTGAAACCCTAGCTTTGGCGGTCCGACTCGTGGAGAACTTCCTTGGGGCTGAGCAGCAGGTGAGTCCACCGGTACTTGCGGATGCCCAAAGAGGGAGGTCGGATCAATGGGGAACCTACGGCCCATCACGGAACCGCCAAGTTCAATGGAAGGAGAAGTCGTTCCAGCAAGGACGGAGTCCAAATGCTGGTCCCCGTAGAGACCCTCATCTCCTTCCGGATGTCGGCTCGTCGCAAAGTGAGAGGAACTTCCGAGGACATCGCCCACAGGACCCACCAGATGCCTGGTCTCCAGTAACCAGTCCAGCGGAGCGCTATCCACAGCCCCCTCCTGCGAGGGAACCCTCCCCATGTTCCGCCTGCGGAGAACAAGGCCACCGGTATGTGGACTGTCCACTTATGGATTGTTCATTGAGCAGAACCGTCACCTCGGCTTTTACTGGGGAAAATTACAAGCCCTGGCTACTTCCAGCCCTGATTGGGGGAAAAACCATCCAGGCCCTTGTAGATTCGGGCTCTGGGAAAACTCTGGTCCTCCAGGAACTGTTACCGCCCAATGTGTGTTCTTTTGACTCCCCATGGAGCACAGAATGTATACACGAAGATGTAAAACGCTATCCGACGGCCAAAATCCGGCTACAGGTAAAAGGTCAGGAGGCTTACCTCGAAGTAGGAGTCGCTCCTTGGCTCCCTGCCCCCGTTGTACTCGGTCGGGACTGGCCTTTCTTTTCGGACCTAATGGCCCCAGTCCTTCACGAGGAGCCTCCTTCTAGGGCTCAGGAGAACCCTGGCAAACTGTTCCCCTTCTCGGCAGACCTTTTTCCCAGTAGACACCGGGTTCAAAAGACTCTGAAGCAAAGACGCTTGGACAAACAGGACTGGTTGCAGAAATCTGGGTCTCAAGGTGACCATTCTAGTAGTCAGAGGTCACAAGGGATGGCTGGGGAAGGCCAAAGGGAGGGGGATATGGGCCCTGGAGATTTACCAGACCTGTACCTCTCTGACTTTCGCCAGAAGCAAAGGGAAGACCCAGTCCTTGCTAGACAGTATGACAAGGTGGTGAAAATTGATGAATAGATTTTAGATGCACAGGGGGTGATAGTATTCCCCCATTTGAGCTATCAAAGGATATCCTATATAGGGTGAATAGGCAGACACAAACAGGGGAGGTCACCAGACAGATATTGGTTCCCAAGGCATTTGTTAAATCTGTGTTCACTCTAGCCCATACTGTCCCTTGGGGTGGTCACCTGGGCAGGGATAAAACATTGGACCGTATTTCATCCCGATTCTATTGGCCAGGGATGCATAGTGATATTGCTAAGCTATGTGCAGCATGTCCGGAGTGCCAGCTAACTAGTCCAAAAGGACAAAAACCAGCCCCTTTGGTTCCTCTACCCTTGGTGTCAGTTCCCTTTGAGAGGATTGGGGTAGACTTGGTAGGACCTCTAGAATCTTCTGCGAAAGGACACAGGTTTATCCTTGTAATAGTTGATTATGCGACAAGATATCCTGAGGCGTTCCCCCTGAGAACAGCAACGGCGAAGCAAGTAGCCAACAAATTGTTGGAATTGTTCTCACAGGTTGGACTTCCCCAGGTTATGTTGACAGACCAAGGTACAAATTTCATGGCTAAACTGATGCAGGATGTCTTAAAGTTACTAGAGGTCAAGTCTGTTCTGACATCGGTCTACCATCCACAGACTGACGGATTGGTGGAAAGATTTAACCGAACTCTAAAAGGGATGCTGAGGAAATTTGTAGATTCAGAGAAGAGAGCCTGGGTTGAACTTCTCCCTTTTCTGCTGTTTGCAGTGTGGGAAGTTCCCCAGGCCTCCACGGGATTCTCTCCATTTGAATTGCTCTATGGCCGCCAACCCCGGGGTATCCTAGACCTCCTAAAGGAGTCCTGGGAGGAACAGCAGTCCCCTTCTAAGAATACAAAAAAACAAAGAACACAGCGCACAACGCTCATAGTGCATTAAATGATATCTTTAGTAACCAAAATAAGGAGGTAAATATTGTGCGTACATTTAAATAAAATTAAACAAGCATTTCAGGGTTATTGTTACCCAAACACCAACGGACGCCCGTGATGGTCTCGTGGCTCTCTCCTTCTCACTCCAACAACCTCGGTGTAGGGCCTGGACAATCTCCACTCCAATCGCCGGTATTTCAGCCTCTCGCCTTGGGGTAAGGCTAGTGCAGTCTCAGCAGTCCAGAATGACCTCCGCTTGTGTGCACAAAGCCCGTCACTGCATAGGTCTCGTTTGCCCTATACACTAATATACCACATCAACAGGGCCTAGCATCTGTAAAAAAAATTCTATCTGGCGACGCTGAATTACATGATTTGAACAAAAACTTCATCCTGGATTCCATCCATTTCATTCTGAAGCATAATTATTTTATGTTTCTGGAGGAATTTTTCCTACAGGTTTGCGGAACTGCTATGGGCACCAGATTTGCCCCCAGTTTCGCAAACCTGTATATGGGAGAATGGGAGCATAATTGCATCCTTAATAATAATCCCTTTAGAGGAAATATCATTATTTGGCGTCGCTTTATAGATGACATTATATGTCTGTGGGAAGGGGACCAATATTCTGTAAGTCTTTTTTTGAAGTATATAAATAATAATAATAGAAACTTGACCTTCACCCATGTGGAAAGTGTCAAGGAAATTAACTTCTTGGATTTGAACTTGAGGGTGTCTGATGAGGGGAACCTTATAAGTAAAACCCATTTCAAGGATGTGGATTCAAATAACCTCCTGATGGCCTCAAGTAACCATAAAAAAATCTTGGATTCAGAATATACCTGGGGGCCAATTTTACAGGTTGAGAAAAAAAGTTTGGACTCAGACTTTGAAAAACAGGCTGGTGACTTAACCTCAAGATTCCTAGAAAGAGGTTATCCCCTCAAAAAACTTACTGATAATCTTGATAGGGTGAGAAAAATAGATAGAAAACAAATGCTAGTTCCAAAAATCAAACAACAAAAGAAACAAACTATAAGTGAAGAAAAATGTAATGTTGCCTTTATTACCAATTTTAACTCGATGACTTCATATATAGAGAAGATTGTAAAAAAGCACTGGTCAATCCTGTCAAATGACCCAATTTTGGGGACACACATTTCTAAGTTCCCAAGGTTCATATATAGAAGAGCAAAAAATCTAAAAAATGCTCTGTCCCCCAGTGACATTAATATCAAAACTGTACCTGTGAGAGAAAATAGATGGTTAAATACTAAAAAACCTTGTGGAAACTTCAAATGTGGAAAATGTTCAGTGTGTAAACACTTACACTCTAATAGAAAAACCTTTGTCTGTCCAAAAACTGAGGAAATTTATGAAATATCAGATTTTATTAATTGTAATTCGGATCATATTGTATATTTAATTGAGTGCCCCTGTGGCTTGTTCTATGTAGGGCGCACTAAGCGCCAATTAAAAACACGCATACAAGAACATATACGAAACATAAAGAATGGTCTGTTAACCCATAACCTCTCCAAGCACTATGCCTTACACCATAATAAAGACCCCATGTCCCTGCGCTTTAAAGGTATTAAACATGTCCCTAAGAGCAGAAGGGGTGGGGATAGGGTTAAGGATTTATCCTTTCAAGAGACTTTCTGGATATATAAACTGGGCACATTATATCCGGGAGGCCTCAATGAGGATATAGATATATGGTCCCTCTACTGACCATCTCCTACGGGTGATGTAGCTAGGTTATGTATTTACATACAATATCCATATTTTGAGCTGGCTTTTTTTTATAAAATATTCATTTTAATTTTTAAATAATTTGAAATTTTTTTTTTATATTAACTGTAATTTATGGTTTTAAGCTATCCAATGATTTTTTAGTTCGTGCTTCCTTTTCAAATATTAATAGGTTTGGTGGTTTTTCAAATCACCACATATGTTCAAACGCATCTGTTTATACAAGTGTGTACTAATTCTTTTTTCTTTATTTTAGAGTCACCGTTTATAAATTGTTTGTCAATATTTGAATAAATAAAGTTGATTTTAGTTTGTTTTGTTAGGATGCATTCTCAGTTGCTATGGAGCTCTTTGACTCCTCCCCGCTACGTTGCGATTGGTTTAATCCTTAATGAAGGGACCAATTAGTGACGCACGAGGGGTATTTAAATGCCAATAGACTGATTAGTCTTTATTCCCTGATGAAGAGACCCATGCGGTTTCGAAACGCGTTGGACTAAGAACTTTGCGAACCCTCTATTACCCAGCACTCCCAGAGAACCGGTCCGGTGTTCTGCAGACTCGCGACGTACTCTCGCGGTTGTATGACATCACAAACCCGGAAGTGCTCGACCAGGACGCCAAACAGCGTGTGCTCCGTTGCAAACGAGACCTATGCAGTGACGGGCTTTGCGCACACAAGCGGAGGTCATTCTGGACTGCTGAGACTGCACTAGCCTTACCCCAAGGCGAGAGGCTGAAATACCGGCGATTGGAGTGGAGATTGTCCAGGCCCTATACCGAGGTTGTTGGAGTGAGAAGGAGAGAGCCACGAGACCATCACGGGCGTCCGTTGGTGTTTGGGTAACAATAACCCTGAAATGCTTGTTTAATTTTATTTAAATGTACGCACAATATTTACCTCCTTATTTTGGTTACTAAAGATATCATTTAATGCACTATGAGCGTTGTGCGCTGTGTTCTTTGTTTTTTCGTGTGCTTATAGGGGGGACCAGAGCCTTCCCTGGTGTCACAGCTGCAGACGCTCCATATACTTCAATTTTACACAAGGTCACCTATTCCATTGTATCACATTTATCACGTCACTTATTTACTGTTGTTGCGCACTTTTACTTTGTTCACCTTTTCCAACCTTCTAAGAATACCCTGCAATATGTACTAGACCTTAGGAAGCGCCTAGATGTGGTCGGCTATTTTGCCAGGGAGAATCTTAGATCAGCCCAGGACAGTCAGGAGAGACATTACAATCAGAATACTCGCATGAGAGTGTTTAACCCAGGAGACCAGGTGATGTTATTGTTACCCAGTTGCGAGAGTAAACTCCTGGCCAAATGGCAGGGCCCATTCGAAGTACTCCGCCGTACGGGTGATGTGGATTACGAGATCGCTCAACCAGGGTCCAGGAAGGGTAAACAAATTTACCATGTGAACTTGCTGAAACCCTGGAAGATGCAGCGGTCTCTATTCATCCACCCGGTGGAGGAGGAAACGGACTTGGGTCCTCAGCCTCCACGGGAGAACATCGTGAGTGACGATAAAATCCCAATGGGTAAACAGTTGTCCTCTGAACAAAAAGGGGACTTGTTAGCAATAATTACACAATTCCAGGATGTTTTTTCTGACTTACCAGGACAAACTAACTTAATTTCCCAGGCAATCGAGACAGCACCTGGGGTAAAAGTACATTCCCGTCCTTATAGGTTGCCTGAAAGTCGTAGGGCTCTGGTAGAGAAGGAGGTACAAGAAATGTTTCACTTAGGAGTGATTGAGGAATCATGCAGTGAGTGGTGTAGTCCACTAATTATGGTCCCTAAACCCGATGGGAAGGAAAGATTTTGTGTGGACCTCCGAAAGGTCAATGCGGTATCCAAGTTTGACGCATATCCAATGCCAAGGGTGGATGAATTAATTGACACCCTTGGTAACGCGGAATATATATCCACGTTGGACTTGACAAAAGGATACTGGCAAATACCCTTAGAGGAAAAGTCCAAATGCAAAACAGCCTTTGCCACTCCCATGGGTTTATACCAGTTTGTGACAATGCCATTTGGACTGCATGGAGCCCCAGCCACATTTCAGAGACTCATGGATAAGGTACTGAGGCCCCATAGGACTTATGCCGCAGCCTACCTAGATGACATTGTCATTTATAGTAAACACTGGCGGGCCCATCTAAATAGGCTTAAAGCGGTCCTCAAATCTCTAAGAGAGGCAGGGCTCACAGCCAACCCTAAGAAATGTGCCTTGGGTAAAGCGGAAACCAAATACTTAGGGTATGCAATGGGAGGTGGAAAAGTAAGGCCACTAGCCGACAAGGTAGCTGCCCTGAAAGAAGTTCCGACCCCCCAAACAAAAACGCAGGTACGCTCTCTGCTGGGTTTAGCAGGGTACTACCGGCGGTTCATCCCCAACTATTCGGAAGTGGCAGCCCCTTTAACGGACCTCACAAAAAAGTGTGCCCCTACACAAGTGGTGTGGTCAAGGGATTGTCAGAGAGCCTTTGAGGACATAAAAAGGTGTCTATCAGAGGGTCCCATCCTTAGAAGCCCAGACTTCAACAGCCCTTTTATAGTGCAAACAGATGCATCAGAGATAGGGCTAGGGGCAGTGTTGTCACAACAGTTTGAGGGAGTTGAACATCCTATCCTTTTCCTGAGTAGGAAATTGTTCCCAAGGGAAAAAAACTACTCAAGTGATTGAGAAAGAGTGCCTCGCAGTAAAGTGGGCAATCGAGACTTTGAGGCATTACCTGGCAGGAATCCAGTTTACTTTGGTGACGGATCATGCTCCACTGAAGTGGTTAAATAGCATGAAGGATTCCAATGCTAGATTGACTAGGTGGTATATGGCCCTCCAACCCTTCTCATTTGACATTCAGCATAGGCCGGGAAAAGAGAACGCAAATGCTGATTTCTTTTCTAGAGAAGGGGTGGATGGTCGGGCTTCAGCCGTGTGTAGCCCCAGCCACACACTAACAGGGGAGGAATGTGACAGGGTAAATAAAAGCCACCAGTTATATGCCTGGAAAACCTATGTCTAGTCTGCAGTGCAGCACTGACTAGGTTAACTTCAGCTGGGAACCTCAGGACAATTAGTTGGATCCCAGCTGCCTAATCAAGGTGTGTTAAAACCCAGGCTGTAGACACATGGAGCCTGGCTGTTGAGGAGTAAGCTGCTGAGAGATTTCCTGATACAAGGTCTGATTAGAAAAGTAGATGAATTGTGAACTGTCTGTCCCCTGCATAGAAAAGGGCAACTGCCATATACACTGCACTGTCTGCTAAAGAGAAACTGTTTTTGTCTGTCTGTTGAAGAAAAGCCATTTTCTTTTTGTTGCTGATGAAAAGCTATTTTTGTTTTGTGTGCTGTATATTTTTCAAGGCTAAATAAATAAGCCTTGTCAAGAAACCCGCGTGTGTAGTTGCATGTACCCTGCAACAACATGTATACTTATTTGGTATATAGTAGGACTAGGAGAAGTGAGAAACGTCACCAAACTGGTGCTGCAGGTGTAACAACACAGTCACAATGTCAATAGCTGTTCCGAGACAATGTATGTCATGAAAACAATAATCAGCAGTGCACAATGTATGTATATAGTAACATAAAGTCCTGCTCACAATGTAGCCACATGATAATCCGACATAGGGGATCTGAACTGTGCAGGTGGGGGTCCGCAATGATAAAAAACCACACTCACCCCATTAGTACACAGACGTCAACCCGGCGGTTAGGGTGGCAGGAGCAATGCAGTGATGCACTCGTTGTCGGGTGAATTCAAGTAAACAATAAGCACTCACGATAATGGTGTCTCTGGAGTCTCGGCGTGGCGTGCCTCAGTCCGGAAGTAGATTAGAGAAAAGGTAGGGTAGAGACTGATCACAGCAAAGCAAAAATATATAAATGTATGTATCTTCAATGAGAAAATTATTTGGTATATACCTGTATACCTGTCACGGTGAGATTATGGCAGGCTGTATAAGGTCACA
The DNA here is from genome assembly GCF_040206685.1 of Ascaphus truei. NCBI lineage: Eukaryota > Metazoa > Chordata > Amphibia > Anura > Ascaphidae > Ascaphus > Ascaphus truei. Next base: position 105,701,271 of record NC_134487.1, on the reverse strand, counting down.
TAAATATATATAACAGATGATATATATTTATCACTGGGTCTGAACTGAAGCGAGTCTTAGATATAATAAAGTGATTTTATTCCTTTGGATAGGTGAACACACGAATAATACAGTAACGGACAAGAAGTACACTTACTTAGGGGTTGGGGAATGAGAAGTTTGATGTAGCATTTCTCTCAGCAATCAGGTAATCATTCAGGTGATATCAGGTAACCATATCAGCAAACGAAGACAAAGGATATAGGGGGGACAGCAGTTTATAAACCTTTGGTCCCTCTATCCTTAACATTAAGTACCTGTGATAGGTTTTCAATTACCTCCAGCCAATCTTTAACGTGGGAACACATTTTAATACATGCCCCCCTGCTAGCTGGCACAGGCGCAGTAGAACTCTGGGGTCTCATTTCTGTAGCCCCACATATGCAAATAGAATGCCAGCCAGTCTACCCATTTGGATCTCTGGCAGGAAAACCTTTGTTTGAAAGTGTTAAATGGGACACTTAAATACCGCTCTGGTTTGAGCCTTCTCCGCCCTCACATAAACAGGGAGGGTGACAAAACCCTTTGAACAATACTTAAGTCCTAGACATTGGGTCGCCTCTAGGGCCATCTGCTATCCTGGCATGCAAAAGAATTTCCTCTGGGTTCTATCCATACCTTGGGATACAGTATTAAACATAAAACAAAAAGGTATTAAAATATCCGGTTCCGCTGGGTCCAAACTCCCCAGTTCTCAATGTCGGAACTGGGACACCGTATGGTTCATAAGGCGACGTGCTACGACCTTCGGAACCGGAGTTACACAAATGCACCTTAAATCATTTTCCATTTTAATACAAAAATCTCCGCTACAAGAAATCACGTTTTTTCACTAAATCCCCATTGAAACAACGGGCTTCGCCGCCATAAACTTTCAATGGCAAACCGCCGCCGTTGGCGGCTATGGGAATCCCCACCATAGACTTTCAACGGGGCGATGCCGCCGTTGAAGTCAATGGGGTTTGGCCGCCATTGGAGTCTATGGGAAAAATCCAGAACTTTCAAGAGGGTCCATACTCCGTCAGGTTAGTCTCAGAGGGTCAAGGATGGTTCTGCAGCGATGCCGGAGCAGTGGCTACAGATACCCCAAACCTTGACTCTCTGGATCCTCCGGAACCGGAGCTATGGAATACCAAAATTCAGCTTTTCACACTATGGCGCGGCCTGCTCTTATGGGTTCGACCCTTATCGGGGGTCCAGGATACAGGGACCCGGTTGTGGTCGAGTGGGGGGAAGTCTAGGAACTAGGGACAGAAAGAATTTTATTCCTAGGGGCCCTAGAACTGTTTATTCCCACGCCACTTGTCGTGGAACTTGACTTGTAAGTGATCAAAGCTCTCCTATTGAAAATGTATCCGCTTTGCGGTTAAGTGGTTTGGACGGCAGCCAACTTGTTCCTGGAAAGCTCTTTCGAGGGTTTCTCCATTGAAGTCAATGAGCCCATAGACTTTCAATGGGAAACCGCCGCTCTCCCTCTCGGACGCCATCTGCTGGTCTGCTCAGGAACCGGACTCCACAGCAAGATTCACCATTAAAAAGCATTGAGCCCTAATGGCGGCCTATGGGAACCTGCAAAATGGTGCCTGAAAAGGCGGGAAAATTACACAAAGGGCTATAATCACTATACAACTATTAACCCTTGTGCTCCCGGATGGATCCCAGTGTGTGTGTGCTGCAGACCAGTTGTTACAATAAAACAGGGGAAACAGGGGACTACACATGTACATGCCATTACAGGGGTTAAATCACTGTTCTGGGTCTTAGCCCAGTTAACCCTTTGACTCCCGGGTGAGGTCAGGGGATGGCCAAATGGGGTGTAACCCCTTTAATCCCGGGCCACCCCCTTTCTCCCTCTACACCTCCCCTTCTTAATGGGTGACCTGTGGCCCACTGGCCCTAACAGGGAGTGGGGCACTGGTGGCACCATTAATGAACTCAGTCTCAGAGGGATAGACCTGGCGTGAATGTCCGTCGGCATTGCTGTTTTCACTGCCCTTCTTATGTTGAATGGTAAATTCAAATTCTTGCAAAGCCAAGCTCCATCTCAGTAACTTGGCATTCTCCCCTGATACCCTCTGTAGCCAACTCAGGGGATTGTGGTCTGTGAGGACCGTGAAGGCCCTCCCATATACATATGGTTGAAGCTTTTTGAGTGCCCACACAATGGCCAAGCACTCCTTCTCAATGGTGGCATAAGCCACTTCCCTGGGGAGCAGTTTGCGACTTAGATACACCACAGGGTGCTCTTTGCTGTCATCCCCCACCTGGCTTAACACAGCCCCCACAACAAAGTCTGAGGCATCAGTTTGTATAAGAAAATGCTTGGTATAGTCTGGGGCAGACAGTATAGGGGCTCCAGCAAGCGCAGTTTTCAGGGCCTGGAAAGCAGTTTCACAGGCAGGAGACCAGGTAATAAGCACAGGCAGTTGCTTCTTGGTCAGATCAGTCAGGGGTTTGGCCAGGGCGCTGTACTGTGGGACAAATTTCCTATAGTACCCTGCGGTGCCCAAAAATGCCATGACCTGTTTCTTGGTTTTTGGAACAGGCCACTCAACTATGGCTTCTACCTTGGCTGGCTCTGGTTTGAGATGCCCTCCACCCACCCTGTGCCCTAAGTACAGGACTTCTGCCATCCCTACCATACACTTAGTGGGTTTTAAGGTAAGCCCAGCCTCCCTGATCCTACCCAGCACCGCAGACACATGTCCTATGTGGGATTCCCAGGAATTACTAAAGACAGCAATGTCATCTAAGTAAGCCCTGGCATAGCTCTGCATCCCTTCCAGTAACCTATTGACCAGGCGTTGAAAGGTAGCCGGGGCATTCTTCATCCCAAGTGGCATCACTAAGAATTCATAGAGGCCACTTGGAGTGATGAATGCTGACTTCTCCCTAGCCTCCAGGGTCAGTGGGATTTGCCAATAGCCTTTGCTCAAATCCATGGTGGTCAGATACTTTGCCCCCGCGAGTTCATCTAGTAACTCATCCATGCGGGGCATGGGGTAAGCATCTGACACCGTCCCAGCGTTGAGCAACCGGTAGTCCACACAAAACCTGGTGGTTTTGTCCTTCTTATGCACTAGGACTACTGGACTTGCCCAAGGGATCTAGGACGGAGTAATTACCCCTAGGTAATTAGGTAATCTCCTCAATCTCTCTCTCCATACTGGTCTTGACCTCTGCTGACACTCTATAAGCGTGCTTATGCAGAGGCTGCAGGTCCCCTGTGTGTACTGGGTGTTTGGTGAGATGTGTGGTCCCTGGCATGTCAGTGAAGAGGGTGCTATACTGAGCTAGCATGTCCCTGGCTTCTCCCTTCTGCTTAGCACTCAACTGTGCCCCTATCTCTACCTGCTCTACAGTGTTTCCTTGCCTTGCCTCCCCTAGGAGATCAGGCAGAGCATTGCTCGCCGGATCCTCCAGCAGTGGGCTACAAATGGCCAGCACTGCTCCCATACTCGGTGTTCTGTTCTCTTTCAACATGTTGATGTGGTATGTTTTGTGCCTCTCAGGCGCTACCTGTACAACATAGTTGCACTCATTCACCTTTCGGATAACCGAGTACGGTCCCGACCAGGCAGCCATCAGCTTGTTCTCCCGAGTGGGTTTGAGAACAAGTACCTGCTGTCCTGGGATGAATTCTCTGCTACGGGCCTGCTGGTCATACCATTGCTTTTGCTTGGTCTGAGCAGCCCTGAGGTGGTCCTGGGCCACCCCCATGAGCATCTCTAACTGGTCTCTGAGATCTACCACATACTGGATCACTGAAGCATCAGTAGCGGTAGTCTCCCCTTCCCATCCCTCATGGAATAGGTCCAGAGGTCCACGTACCCTGCGGCCCTATAGTAGCTCGAAGGGGGAGAAGCCTGTAGATTCTTGCGGTACCTCTCGGTAGGCAAACAGCAAGTGCTGCAGGTGGATCTCCCAGTCTTTCCCCTCTGCCTCTATAAAGGTCCGAAGCATCTGCTTCAGGGTCCCGTTAAACCTCTCACATAATCCGTTTGTCTGGGGATGGTAAGGGGTAGTGCGCCGGTGCTGTACACCGCAGGCATCCCAGAGACAATGTAACAGTTAACTCATGAACTGCGACCCCTGATCGGTTAGGATCTCACTAGGGAAACCTACCCTAGCAAAAATGTCCAGCAAAGCTGCTGCCACTGTCTTGGCACTTATGGTGCCAAGCGCTACCGCCTCAGGGTACCTGGTGGCAAAATCCACCACCGTGAGAATGTAGCGCTTCCCTGACCTGCTAGGAATCATGAGGGGTCCTATCAGGTCCATCGCTACCTTCTGGAAGGGTTCCCCTATTATCGGTAGGGGTTTCAGGGGTGCCTTCACACAGTCGTCCGCCTTACCTACTCGCTGGCAGGCATCACAAGAGCGGCAGAAATTGCTCGCATCTCGGGATGCCCCCGGCAAGTAGTAACGCTGCAATAACCGGGCTCGCGTTCTGGTGACCCCCTGATGTCTCGCTAACGGGATAGAGTGAGCTACCCGTAACAATTGCTGTCGGTACCCCTGGGGCACTACTAGCTGTCGCTTACCGGTCAATCCCTTCTCTATCCCCGGGTTCCCTTCTTCTCTGTATTGGAGTCCCTTATGCCATAGGCAGCGTTCAGTGCCCTTCCCTGCCTGAGATTTGGACGCCCGAAGTCTCACGCCGGCCAGGGTAGGGTCTGCCTTCACTGCCTCCCTACACTGGGCTCCTAAGTCTGGCCACCCCCCAGTCGTGTCATTGTCAGGGGACGGGGACAAGGTAAGGGGGAACAGTAAGTCAGCCTGTGGTTGCAACTGATCTGGCTTACCTCCCCGGGCTCCTCTGTGCCCTCCGCTAACGTTGGTCCCAAAGGCTGGGGGACTGGAGTGGCTGCCACCGGCATTGCCGCGGTCTGGCTCCGGGTAACCGCCGCCACTGCAGCGGGCTGGGGCACACGGTCGTAGGTGCATGTCATCGGTCCCAGGTCGTTGCCCAAAAGAATGTCGGCATCCAAACCGGGTAAAACCCCCACCTCCCGCACACCCTTGCCCACCCCCCAAACCAAAAAGATGCGGGCCACCTGCAGGAAACGTGGCTCTCCGTCGGCCACAGTGATCTGCATCCCAGGGCTTGGGAGCAATTCCTCTGGCCGGACCATATCAGGTCGGACCAGGGTCACTGCGGCTCCTGAATCAAGCAAGCCGACTGCTTGCCGGTCACCGACTGTGACCGGGGTAAGATGTTTGCTCCGGCCATCCGTCTGCTGCAGGTCTGCGCTGAGATGTCCTCCGCTCCTGGCTGTAGGCACCGATGAAACCGGGATAGGGGTGACATGGGACGTCTCGCTGGGAGTTGCTTCCATGACCGGTCCTGGTTCTTCGGTGGAAGCCACCCGCACGCGGGCTACCGGCTTCGCAGCTGGGGTGCGTTGCCCTCGATAGGGTCCGTTGGAACGCAGGGGTTCCGGGCAATCTGGTCGGAGGTGACCAGTGCTGTTGCAATTGTAGCACCGGCGCTCATACCGGAGCTCTCCCGCCTTCTGTGACCCGCTGCCCGCAGGCGGCTTTTAGGTCCACTGGGGGGTACTCACAGCTTTCTTGGCTGGCACCGGTGCGATCGCCGCTTTGGCTGGCGCCTTGGTGGTCATCTGGGAACGGCTGACCACATAGTCATCTGCCATCCTCGCCGCCTCGGTTTAGGTCTTGGGCATTTTATCATACACAAAAGCCCTCACCGCCGGCGGGCACTGCTGCATGAGCTGCTCCTGAAAGATGAGGTCCAGCAGGCGTTGGTAAGTCCTGGCCTCAGAGCCCTCCACCCAGTGTAACCCGTACAAAGCCATGCGGGTCACATAAGTGACATAGGTCTCCTGAGGGTGCCTCTCCTCCAGCCGGAACTTACCCCGGTAAGCTTCAGGGGTAAAACCGTGCTGAAATAGTAAAAGTTCTTTCAGGTGGTCATAGTCATCAGCAAACTCCTCTGTAAGCGCCATCAAGGTCTGCTTAGCCAAGCCAGAGAGTAGCGGGTCTAAGCGTGCAACCCTATGCTCGGGAAGCACCTTTTATCGCCGGAACTGCGTTTCAAAGTTCCTTAAAAACATGTCGATCCGATCAGTGCCTTCCACATACTTGGTGAGACTGTGCTTGTCCAGTTGGAGTTCATCTTTGCGGGTTTGGACCGGGGGGCAATAAGCGGGTCTGTTCACTGCCATTGAGATAAACTTTAGCCGCTCCTCCGCTGTCCCTCGGTCTCCCCATGTTGTAATCAGTGCCAACATTTCAGAGGTAAACGGACTGGTGGCCGTAGCCATCAGTGCCCCTCTTGTCGCATTTGTCCCGGGAGGTGCACTTGTCCCCTCCCCGGGATCCTGCCGCTCCGGCACTGGGTTCAGTCCCTGATCTCCGGGTGGCTGTACCAGGGCAAGCTGAGTCGTATCCTGAGACTCTGCAAGCTCGGCTTCATGAGCTGTGATTGCGGCAACCATGTCCTCGAAATCCTGGTCCACATATTCCAGTCCATATTCACGGCACTTGTCTTTTAGCTGATTCCTAGTTTTCAGGTAATAGGCACTCTCCGCTTCACTCATGGTTCTGGGTCGCAGCAGGTGAGGTGGTGTGACAACTTGCGTTACTTGTTGCACTAATGTGTGTTCAATATCTTTAGACCCAGGAACTCGCAATTACCATCGAGTCCCCACTAGATCACAGTACCCCGCAGAATACTGTAATCTAGGTCCAGTTCAATCCCGCCGCTGCCACCAGTTAATTTATAATAGCCTGTCACGGTGAGATTATGGCAGGCTGTATAAGGTCACATAAATATATATAACAGATGATATATATTTATCACTGGGTCTGAACTGAAGCGAGTCTTAGATATAATAAAGTGATTTTATTCCTTTGGATAGGTGAACACACGAATAATACAGTAACGGACAAGAAGTACACTTACTTAGGGGTTGGGGAATGAGAAGTTTGATGTAGCATTTCTCTCAGCAATCAGGTAATCATTCAGGTGATATCAGGTAACCATATCAGCAAACGAAGACAAAGGATATAGGGGGGACAGCAGTTTATAAACCTTTGGTCCCTCTATCCTTAACATTAAGTACTTGTGATAGGTTTTCAATTACCTCCAGCCAATCTTTAACGTGAGAACACATTTTAATACATGCCCCCCTGCTAGCTGGCACAGGCGCAGTAGAACTCTGGGGTCTCATTTCTGTAGCCCCACATATGCAAATAGAATGCCAGCCAGTCTACCCATTTGGATCTCTGGCAGGAAAACCTTTGTTTGAAGGTGTTAAATGGGACACTTAAATACCGCTCTGGTTTGAGCCTTCTCCGCCCTCACATAAACAGGGAGGGTGACAAAACCCTTTGAACAATACTTAAGTCCTAGACATTGGGTCGCCTCTAGGGCCATCTGCTATCCTGGCATGCAAAAGAATTTCCTCTGGGTTCTATCCATACCTTGGGATACAGTATTAAATAAAACATAAACGTATTAAAATATCCGGTTCCGCTGGGTCCAGCAGATCCAAACTCCCCAGTTCTCAATGTCGGAACTGGGACACCGTATGGTCCAAAAGGCAACATGCTACGACCTTCGGAACCGGAGTTACACAAATGCACCTTAAATCATTTTCCATTTTAATACAAAAATCTCCGCTACAAGAAATCATGGTTTTTCACTAAATCCCCATTGAAAACAACGGGCTTCGCCGCCATAGACTTTCAATGGCAAACCGCCGCCGTTGGCGGCTTTAGGAATCCCCGCCGCCGTTGAAGTCAATGGGAGTTTTCCGCCGTAGCCGGTCAATGGGGTTTGGCCGCCATTGGAGTCTATGGGAAAAATCCCGAACTTTCAAGAGGGTCCATACTCCGTCGGGTTGGTCTCAGAGGGTCAAGGATGGTTCTGCAGCGATGCCGGAGCAGTAGCTACAGATACCCCAAACCCTGACTCTCTGGACCCTCCGGAACCGGAGCTATGGAATACCAAAATTCAGCTTTTCACACTTAGCCGTTTTCCTGAGCCGGTTCGGCCGCTGCCATTGGAACCTATGGCGCGGCCCGCTCTTATGGGTTCAACCCTTATCGGGGGTCCAGGATACGGGGACCCGGTTGTGGTCGAGTGGGGGGAAGTCTAGGAACTAGGGACAGAAAGAATTTTATTCCTAGGGGCCCTAGAACTGTTTATTCCCATGCCACTTGTCGTTGAACTTGACCTGTAAGTGATCAAAGCTCTCCTATTGAAAATGTGTCCGCTTTGCTGTTAAGCGGTTTGGACGGCAGCCAACTTGTTCCTGGAAAGCTCTTTCGAGGGTTTCTCCATTGAAGTCAATGAGCCCATAGACTTTCAATGGGAAACCGCCGCTCTCCCTCTTGGACGCCATCTGCTGGTCTTCTCAGGAACCGGACTCCACAGCAAGATTCACCATTAAAAAGCATTGAGCCCTAATGGCGGCCTATGGGAACCTGCAAAATGGTACCAGAAAAGGCGGGAAAATTACACAAAGGGCTATAATCACTATACAACTATTAACCCTTGTGCTCCCGGATGGATCCCAGTGTGTGTGTGCTGCAGACCAGTTGTTACAATAAAACAGGGGAAACAGGGGAATACACATGTACATGTCATTACAGGGGTTAAATCACTGTTCTGGGTCGTAGCCCAGTTAACCCTTTGACTCCCGGGTGAGGTCAGGGGATGGCCAAATGGGGTGTAACCCCTTTAATCCCGGGCCACCCCCTTTCTCCCTCTACAATACCTTCCCTTACTAAAAAGATGTCCATCCTTTTTTTGACGATATCTATTGTATCTGCCATCACAGTCTCCATGGGTAATGAATTCCACATTTTAACTGCCCTTACTGTAAAGAGCCCTTTCTTTTGTTGCTGGTGAAATCGCCTTTCCTCCAACCTTAAGGGATGCCCCTGAGTCCTTTGAACTTCCCTTGGGATGAATAGTTCTTTTGAAAGCTCCCTGTACTGTCCCTAAATATATTTGTATATAGTTATCATATCCCCTCTTAGACGCCTCTTTTCTAATGTAAATAAATCTAATTTAGCTAGCCTCTCCTCATAAGATAGATTGCCCTTCCCCTTTATTAATTTGGTGGCTCTTCTCTGCACTCTCTTTAGTTCCATAATGTCTTATCTAAGGAGTGGTGCCCAAAATTGTACTCCATATTCAAGGTGTGGTCTTATTAATGCTTTGTAAAGGTACATACTTATGTTTTCTTCCCTTCCATCCATTGCCCGTTTAATGCAAGATAAGATCTTGTTTCCCTTTGCACGACTTTGGGCACTATTGCTAAATCCTTCTCCATCAAGGATTGCCTGAATTTATCCCCACTTAATTTGTAAGTCGCCTGTTTATTCTTCCTTCCCAAATGCATAACCTTACATTTATCTGTATTAAAATTCATCTGCCATTTACCTTCCCAAATTTCCAGTCTCTCCATGTCCTTCTGGAGAGACATTACATCCTGCTATGAGTCTACTACCTTACACAATTTAGTATCATCAGCAAAGATGGGAAACTTTGCTCTCGATGCCAACCTCAAGGTCATTAATAAACAGTTAAAAAGCAGTGGTCCCAGTACCGATCACTGAGGTACTCAACTCACGACCTTAGCCCAACCTAAAAAAATTCCATTTATGACAACCCTCTGTTGTCTGTCCTTCAACCAGTTTTCAATCCAGGTGCATACATTATTACTGAGTCCAATTTGCTTTATTTTGTACACGAACCTTGTGTGGGACCGTATCAAAAGCCTTTGCAAAAATCTAAGTAGTCCACATAAACTGCATTACCCTGGTCTAAATTTCTACTTACCTCCTCAAAGAAACAAATAAGGTTAGTTTGGCATGTTCTATCCTTCATAAATCCATGCTGACTATTACTAATAATTTTGTTTTCCATTAGGTATTCCTGAATATTATCCCGTATTAAACCTTCAAATAGTTCCCCCACTATTGAAGTCAGGCTTACAGGTCTGTAATTTCCCAATTGCCTAGCTCCCTTTTTAAATATAGGCACCACATCTGCTTTACGCCAATCGTGTGGTACTGAGCCTGTGGAAATGGAGTCCTTGAAATATTAAATTTAATGGTTTGGCTATTACTGAGCTTAACTCCTTGAGAACTCTTGGATGTATGTCATCGGGGCCAGGTTCCTTGTTTACTTTATTTTTTTCAAGCTGCCTATGAACTTCTTCATCAGTTATCCAATTGTTCATTAATATGAAGGTTGTGGCTTCCTCCTGCGGCACTACTATTGAACTTGATTCTTCCCTGGTAATCACAGAGGCAAAGAATTTGTTTAATACCTCTGCTTTTTCCTTATCACCAATAATCTGCCTGCCCATCTCACACTGAAAGGGTCCTATATTTTCTTTTCTCATTTTTTTGTTATTAAGGTACTTAAAGAACTTTTTAGGGTTGATCGTACCTTCTATTGCAATCCTTTTCTCATTATCAATTTTTGCTAAATTCCTTGTAATTCCGATACGATGCCTCCATCCCTTGTGACTTAAAGAATCTAAACGCCTGCCTCTTCTTTTCCATTTCCTCCCCTACCTGTTTATTTAGCCACATTGGTTTTGACTTATTTCTTTTATACGTATTACCCAAGGGTATACACTGATAAGTGTGCTTTTCTAACAATATTTTAAAGACTGCCCATTTATCTTCTACATTTTTCCATGCAAAAACATCATCCCAATGATATTACTTGTAGATTAGTCCTCAGTTTATTTAAATCTGCCTTTCTAAAGTTTAAGGTCTTTGTTGAACCCAAGTAATCTGTTTTTTGACCATTTATTTCAAATGAGACCATGTTATAATCACCGTTACCCAAATGTTGCAGGACTTGAATATTTGCTATTACTTCTACATTGTTTGATATTACCAAATCCATTACATACTATAAACAGCCTGCAGAATAATACAAACCTGCTTGTTTGCTGGCTTATTACCATACCATGCATTAATTTAATTATTGGCAATAAATCTCTTCATTTCAATTTCTTTTCTCCCCCTCCATGGAAGCCTTTCAATGGCAGGGAGGCAATTGCCATCTCACTATATTTACTTTTATTTTCACACCGTATTATAGCCCTGACTTGTAAATCATTGTAATATAGCACAGACAATAGTGCTGTAGAAAAGTAAGTACCTGAACTAAAAGTAACAGGACGTCAACACAATAGTATGCGCTACAGACAAAACCAAAGAATGGAGTTTATAAAGCAAGCAGTGATTAAACGTGCAGACTAGGTTGGCACTAAACAACATTTTACCATCATTAGTGATAAAGATACCTTTATTAAAGTGCAGTCTTGACCATATATATTTTACCTCAACATTAATAAACGCACTCCCCTTCAAAACATAATTTCAAATATTGAATATGTTTATTAGCTTGTAATTGTAGGCAAAATAAACATGTGAAAAGCACATTAACTAGCGTCACAACACAGGTACAATTTTTACCACTTTTGCTATAAGTGCATACTTACAATAAATCGAGCTGCAATTTCTGGTTTGCATGAATATTTTAAAACCAAGAAGCTATTACGCCTGTACTATGGGGAATGTGAGCAAGGTGAAAAATACAGCAAGTAAATGGTAGGCCCAGTGAGATTTTAGGTTGTGTTATGTTTAGGTATTAAATGGTGTCTGGCAATACAATAATTATTGAAATCTGAAACCAAGAGGTGTTTTTTTTTTTTTGTTTTTTTAATAGTGTAATGGGAACAAATGAATGCAGAGCAATGTAACAGAATTGATTTAAATAGCAGGGGATTATGGGAAATTGTAAAGCTACTCATTTTAGTTGTGTAAGTATCAAGCACAGGGGTGAGCTTATAAAGGCTTACTGATGGAAACCCCAAACTTTTAAAAGAAATGGTAAGAAAGAGCAAAAGAAAAATGCAGATTTTGAAACAAACTCTTCAGCTAGGTATACATCATCGACCCAAAATATGTATTGATTATACTGCCTGTGTCATCCATGCTAGGTAACCGAACAGATTGTAAGCTTGTCAGGACAGGGACTGCCTTTAAAATTCTATGTACTGTATGTATTGTAAAGCTCTTTTGGGTCACATTGGGAGAAAAGCACACTAAGAAATAAAGTTATTAATAAGAATACTATTGTCAAGATTGGTAGACAAGTTATATTCAACTTAAATGTGTTAACCCAGCACCTTCTGAATCTGTTGGATCTCCAGTGAGATCTGCAGAGAATGTCTCTATTATACAAACCACCTGAAGCAATGCAAGACGCAGAACAATTTCCACCTTTATTTGTCAATGTTATCTTACATTTGAGACATGCCTTAGGATGAAACCTAATAAACATTCCTAATTAGCCATGACATTGTATTACATGAACTTAAATTATGAACATACAGAAATTTAGATGAGCAGCTGCACAATTAAAACTTGAAGGGAATTTGTACAAGACATCTGTGAAGGAAATCTGCTTTCTTGAAAAAAAAAGTTACACATCTCATGTCACACCAGAAAAATATTAAAGATCTGCTAAAGCAGTGGGATGTCGCACATAAGATGGACTTGCATTTAAAAGGCATAGTCCATCCAATCCATACACCAAAGAACTACTACTATTTGTCTGCTATTATTTTAGACTAAAGATCTTTATACAATGTCTATTTACAGTTACGATTGTATATTGTGAACAACACAATTGTATGAAATTAAAGTCAACTTTTTTCCTTTACAGAAAAGCAATGTAACATAAATGTAATAATAGGCTAAGCATGTTTCTGTCAAACTGCAACCTAGTATGTACCCAAGTAATGGTTCTAGGGATACAATAACTAGTTGTCAACCGTGTCTGCCGGACGGCCAGCAACGCATTGCTCTGATTATCCGTGTTTCTAGTCAGTGTCATTGCTTCTTAAGGAGAAAAGGTGTTAACCCCCTTCGTTGTTCAAGGGAACAGCAATGCATTTCTGGCTCCTATGGCAACCAAGCTAAATGGGGGGGGGGGGGGTAAATAACATTGTGCACAACAAATGGAACATAAAATGTTTTTTTTTTTTTAATGGTTTTCAGCAACAAACCCCACTCCCCACTCTTGTATGCAGGCATTTAAAACAATGGCTAACCATTAAAAAAAAATTTTTTTAAAAAAGGGATCAAGGTGGAGCCTCTTCCAAGAAGGAAAACTATCACCTATTTACAAAGACCCAGAAAATCACTATTATCCTTACATTGTCTGTCATGCTTTTTTGGGGTATTATTTATAATTTCTACCCTTCTAGAAGAAAAATGTTCCTTTTCTTCTGAAATACTTCTATATCCATGCAAGTGGGAGAAAGTCCATATGAAAATCTCTTTTTGCCTGGGTTAGAACATGGCAGATACAATCAGATAGCGGTTAAATTCCAGTCTGATGTCACCACCCTCCCACACTTGACAGGTGGAGCTAATAAACATTCAGGATGAAGAGGGGAAGGGAGGATACAGAAACCAACCAGAACAGAAATATAAAACGTATGAAAATCTGACTTTTGGCCACAAAGTCCTTGACATTGGTCATGCATACATATGATGCGTGTAGCTCAATAGTTGATTTTGGGTATGACTGCACCTTTAAGTTGTATTAAAGCAGGATGACAAGAAACATGAGTCCTCACTGCAGTTACTATAAAGAGACAAGAAATTACAATATGGGCGCCACTGGCCAGTTGGAACTACTGTTCGTCAGTCTAATTACCATAATGCGTGCACTCACGTGAAAAAAATACTGCTTTATTCCCAAATATTGTCACATCTGGTACTGCAATATCAAGATTAAAGCACAGAAATATGGTCTATTTTAGTTCACAAGAAAAAAAAAACAAGTTTGGTGCTATAAAACAACATCGTCAGTTATCAAACTACTATTAATCACTTGAATGGTCCTTAGTCATACTTCAATAGGCTAGCCTAATTTTGTTCTTTTCAGTCAAGTAGGTTCATTTGCTATCAATTGAAAGCTTTGTTTGTAGTATTTTCTTTAAAGGAAAAAAGTACCAAGTATTGCAGGTACAATATTTGCCTGCCCCCTTATGGGTTTAGAGTCCCTTCTGTAGAAAATGGGTTCAACGTTTGATTTGTTATTTTGCAATAATTTAATCTCTTGGGTTTTTCCCACTAAACCACTTTATTTTCAGGTTTGGGTACCGCTTGGTTCCCAAGAGACTTACCAGTAAAGCTGCCAGTTTAAAATCTCCTTCCAGTGGAGACAAAAAGGTTGTCAAATTTCTCAAGCCTGTGAAGTCGCAATGTCAGTGGCTGAGGATTCTTTTTGGACAGTCATTTAAATAGGAATTATTCTGGTAAATTCACCAGTATCTCCAACCAGGCAGTCCCAGAGCAGAAAACAGCAGGTTCAGCAACACAAAACCAGAGAGGGTTAGTTGGGTGGGATTGCTGTTTAATTCTGGGCAAGCTACAATCCCAAGAGCTCTTAGTAAAGATTATTAACCAAGTTTCAAGCCTTCAGATTGTTGTACATACATGTATGCAATACATCACAGCGGTGATGGCTTACATTTCTAGTGAATTAAAATTATGCAGTGTTACCTCATTCTGTCTAATGTGAAATTGACAATACTTTAGGTTGAAATATCAAAGTATTGTCTGCTAGTAGTTTACTTTTACACTAGGTAGGACTGCACCTTTGGTAAAGCAGAGGTTTAACTAAATGTTCAATACAACACTGGTGATAACGTCAGCAAGAAGATTAACAATTAGAAGTCTGCCCACCAGTGTACTCCTAAGTAATACAAGGGCTGGTGCTTCTGTGCTGTGAGGCACTTGCTGTATTTTACCCCAGACTATATGTAATGAACCAAAGGGGACTCTGCATTTTATCTCAGTGTTTAGATTTATTTACATTATAAATCCAACGTTTTTGACCCGTCTTGCGCCTTCATCAGGCAACACTTCTGACAAAAGTACCAGACTGGCATAGATTTAAGTAAAGCATTCTAACCTGCAATGACGACAAATAGTCGGAAATACCCAATGTTACATACAGTAAAAACATGAAACTGCTGTACAACACTTTTGCAATTCAATGGTACTCCATTTGTATACACCATGCTAGACCTTGCTTCTTTTACACCATTACAGATGTTTGTGTACATTGGAGAAAAGAAAAAAAAACACCTTTACAGTAGGCCATACGGATTTTAGATTTGGACTATAGAACTTTCCCCTAAAATTCACATTTCATTTTTCAGCAGTATATGGAATAGACGCGAGTTTATAAAGTGGGGTATCTGGGAGATGACCATGTCATTGTCAACCATAAAATGTGCCCTCATAATTCACTTTTATAACATATGGCATCTTTGCTTTCCTTGAATAGGTGGCACCATTTGTCAAAAGACCTTGCTCGACACCTGTTGGACTATATTGTAGACCAGCGGTGTGCAAACTGGGAGGTGCGGGGTTTACAGAGGCCCCGCGCGCATCCCGAAGGCACTTAAATTAAAGCTGCAGTTCAGGCAATATCCTGCATGTGTTTTTTTTTTTAATAAATCAGTTCAGTAGTAAGAAAAAATACTTTTAGCATTTTCTGTTTTAAAAAAAACAACTTTAAAAGACCAATTTTCTTGTATTCTATTTTAACAAGCATGCTTGTTCCTATAGCAACAATTTACATTCCCCATATTTAAAGATGTCGCCAAACTTTGCCGATCAATAGACGGACAACGAATTGACCGGCAGCTATGTAGTTCTTTAGGTAATTAGAGATTGCCCACATGAAACCATTGAAGTAAAAAAATAAATAAATAAAAAAAAAAAAAAAAGACTGAACTGCAGCTTTAAGTGCCGGGGGAGCTGCAGGGCCCCTGTAAACCTAACTTACCTTGGCTCCAGCGGCTTCTCACACGCATCGCCATGGCAACGCAGCATCAAATGACGCCGCAAGGTCACGTGGCGTCACGTTGCTATGGCAACACGACGCTGGAGCGCGGAGGTGAGGGGACGCAGGGAAGGAAAAAAAGAAGTTTGCGCCCCCCTGTTGTAGACGGTTCCTATTTTAAAGAAGCGTCTCAAATTCTGCCAACACCAACCATTTTTAATCACAGAAGGGGAAAGGGACCTTACCCCATTAGGGAGGACAGTCTTCACTGTAAAGTGACCACTCCCTTTTTTTTTAATACCACATAAGAACTTGAACAAAAAAAAAAAAACAAATAAAGGTACAAAGGCAAAAGTAGAATAACAAAAAAATATTTTACTAAAACATAAGATTTACAGATTTTCATGACAAGCCATACAAAATGGTCACAAGCTTTGGATGGTCTACACTTTAAAGAGATATTAGTTAAATGGATGGGTTTTTCTTCTTCCAATCAAGCTTGTCTGACTACGGTGTCTATAGTAGTTGGCTACGGGGCATAGATTCTAAAGTGCAGGTTAGCTGCTTTCAAACAACGCAACAAGGATTACAATAGAAAGGGAAAAGGGAGTCCATAAATTTAAAACAAAACAAAAAATACATATTTATACTGCAACTAACCTACACTACCTTCTTTTAACAGTGCTTTTACTCAAATCATGATGGGAAAAATGGAGATAGGGCAGTATTGATACCCCTTTAGAACATGCCGGGTGATGTTTTTTAAGCCTCTGCTCATGCGATACAACAGTGAAATAGGACAAGACATGAGATTTGATAATGTGCATTTAATCACCAAGGACTGACCATGTCTGATTTTTTTTTTTGTTTTTTAATTCTGTATTTTTATTTTTTAAGACTGTGTCCATTAAATGCAAACGAGAAAAAAAAAAAAAAAAAAGGAAGAAGTCTTGGCAGAACAGGAGAAGTGATGCACACTTGAAGATCAAGGTGAATTTAAACATTATTCGTTGCGTATAGCCTAGTCCATGCTCTGGCTGCAAGAGAAGAAAGGGAAAAAGGTCAGAATGAGAAACAGATTAGTTAACTACATCTTGTGTGTGTATAAGCACCAATTTGGTTCAGAAGCACACCGTGTTCATTAAAAAAAAAAAACCCGGAACCTTTTACTGTTAGTCATACCTTGCTGAAAAAAATCACTAAATTTTCATGAAAATTTGAGCAATTATAGGTCTGTAACAGTAGTTATTACATTTATGATGTGATAATCTAAAATATTCTTTGGAATTGGTGACGGCATTATTACCTTATCAAGTGCACAGTTGCAAAATGGTGAATCGCGAAGACGATTAGCGCGTATTCAAGTGCTGGAGACAGTGCAACAATTATGGTCCAAATTACTTACATAAAATGTTTCCTGATAAAGGATGGTCGAGAGGATTAGAAAAACTAATGTATAAAAGCAACGTGTGGTTCAGGAGTGGGAGCAGCTGAATCAACGAAGTTATCGATAATGCAATCAGACAGTGACGTTCTCATGTTCGGGCGTGCGTGTCACCAGGAGGAGATTTTGAATACACACTTTATTGTAATCTTAGTGTTTCAAATTAGATTAAAAAATAGTTTTTCCTTTATAGCTCGTAAATGTGTTGAACCATTTCTCATTTAAATGAACCTAACGCAGTGTATCTAGTACTTGTTGACATAAAAACAGTGGCATCAATTTAATCAAGATCAGTCGATTGTCTACATTGTGCTTCTTATATAGTGCTAACCTACATAAAATAGCAACAATTGCGCACATTTTTCATGGGGGTTAAGCGAGAAATATATAGAAAATTATGAATAATGTAAGGAGTTCCTTTTTTCCCTGGACAGTGTAATTGAATAGGATTTGATTAGCCTACTAGAAGTACATAGTTCTCACCACCAAGTATGAGCTTTTGCATATGCAGAGGTATATGAGGTACAGAAGTGTTGTGCTCAATGCAGCTCCACTTTAATTATATCTTTAAAAATGACAAACATGTCCTATTACGTGTAAAGACAAACGGTGATCATGTCATTAAAAAAAAAAAAAAAACCAGAGTAGATAGTGTCATCTGAAATTGATGGCGTAAACTAATAGTGGTGCTTAAACATACTGTAAACTGAAAATTAACAATCATACCAATAAAAGCAGATTGAAATGCCCCCCTCACCCCCAATATAAATAAGAATACCTTCAAGTTCCTTAAAATAAGATTTTGCAAAGACTTCCCATCTAAAAAGAAAGCCCTATATCCATTTTAGAATATATGTGAAATGATAAAATCAAAGTATCTCAGTTGTACAGATGGTCATCCCTTGAGTACCAAATGTGCTGTTGCAGGCCACTGGTCTTAAATTATGGAACTGATATAGACTTATAAAAGTACAAAAAGGTAAACAGTTATATTTCCTTTAATTTTTGTGTCTCATATTTGCAATGTGGATGAAAAGGCACTGCAATCTGGGGTTTCCATATGTAAATAATACCGGCACATAGCCCTCAGGTGGCGAAGAATTGAGTGGCAGATGCAAAAGGGTTAATAATTGCATAAATCATTTGATCATAGTACATGTGCCATGCAAACATGGGGACCACTAGCCAGTGACACTATTGCTAGTGTGAGAATGTACGAGCCATGACATGCTGGTCTGTGTTTATCTCACACAGTCGAGGCTTTGTGTAACAATACCTGTTTCTATGGCTTGGGCTTCATTTGTCTTCCACTGCTCAGCTACATCATTTGCTAACGGATCATCTGGATTGGGAGCGCTTAACAAAGCCTGAATTGATAGGAGCACTGTGCGGATCTGCAGAGCTGGTGACCATTTATCTACAGAGACAGAAGGTGCAAAGTGCATGAAATAGACTGGTCTCTGTTGTGTCGCTCAGAGGCAATGCATCTCCTCTGCATGCAAACTGCTGAAAAGCCTTGGCAAACATCACCCGTAAGATGGATTACAAGATCACCAAGAAAGCAGATACGATTGTTTTTTTGTAGATTTGTTCCAGTTGTAGCATAAATACAGTTATTTATAACATGGAAATACTATTGCCAAACCACTTCAGTCTCTAACAGTTGCACAGTTCACGTATCTAGGAAAAATATTCAATTAGCAATCTACACTCTGAAACATGTAGTCAATAAATACCCTTGGGTAGGATGAAAGGACTACAGCCAGCGGCTTGTCAGAAACTGCAGATGCTACATTTAGACACAAAGCCTTGAAGGTGTAGTCCCTTCTATAGCGAAAACACCCGTGACACGATTAAGGGGTTAGACACCTGAAGTATTTTTAAATTTAAATTAAAAAAAAAAACACAAAAAACAACAAATGTTGAGCAAATATTTGGGGAAGGGTTTGCTTTCACTTAGCCACTTCCTTTTATGTGATGCCACTGTGTGTTCAACAAGAGGTTTTGCAGGCAAAAGCCCCTCTCGCAAACCATTTAAACTGCTGGCATTCACCAGGGTGGGAAGAAAGTTAACAGCCAGGTGCCCGATATAAAGCAACAGTATATGTTTGCAATGACAGTCATTTTACGGTTTAGTAGAGCATATTTTATTTCAGACAAAACAGTTATTTCTTCTGGGGGTCATCTAATAATGTATTTATTAAAGCAGCATCAAGAATTGCAAAGGAATCCATTTGGGGGATATACATTACATGAAACCTGTGTATCTCCTCCCCATTGCCAGCAGAAATCTGTCTGTGGGGGGAGTCGTTTAGAACCACTGAAAAGTATGGGGCTGAGAGGTCATGGAAATAGTGGGGTTGATTATTTAGCTTTCAAATAAACCTCAGACTGCAAGACAACACTACTACTCTTTAAAGCTGCCAAACTTTGAAACTACTTTTTTTTAAATTGAGTGTTACAGGTATAAATGTACAGTTCTGTGTTAAGATTAATTCCTCAAAGTAAAAATCAATATCAACTCCTGGTAAATGTTACTAGCAAAGGGACCTGTAACACATGGCAACATCTACCACAGTCTCTGCAGTACATAGACTTTGGGGGCCATTCATTCATTGCTGGTGGACTTCATTACTCAGCCCAGTGACTGCCTATCGGCCGTGCAGCAGGATCTAGGGCTGCTTTGGGAGTGCCGTCTGCCTAGCTCCTGTTTTGTGACCAAGGGTGGTCTGAATGCCTACCACAAAGACACTTATGTAAGTGCACTTTGTGTTTTGAATTAAAGCATTTTTACATTATATTTGCTTTTTCTCCTTGCATGTGGGGTTCCCCTCCCTCCATTTCTCCTATGGATCATTTGGGACATCATCTGTGACGGTGTGAAATACTTACCTGGACTGATTCAGAGTTGGTTACTCTATATAACCAAACTGCCTGTTTATCACGTGGAACATTCAAAGGTTAACCTATACTGTTATATATTGATATACAGTGTTGCACTATTTTTTGCTTTTTATTCTTTTTCCTGTCCTGGATGAAATTTGCACCCCTGTGCTTTTTTGCCATTTGTTATCTGGACTGGGATGGAGTCCTGTTCTTGGAGCTGCACGCTGTGTTAAGGACAGTATACATTTTGTTTACCATGTTCACTTTGTGTTATTTGCACTTGCACTTCTTTTTTTCTTCAACATCTACCAATGCATTATTAATCAGACATTCATTAGTTAAAGTATTTAACCAAGGATTAGACTTGCGGAAGAAGCGAACAATAATTTGCAACATTATGCACATGGTCATCGATGTAAAAATAAATTAAAAAAATAAATAAACCCCACGAAAATACACAGAAGTTCCTTACCTTTCAAAATATCTAAACATATCCTTCCTAACTTGTCTACATTAGGGTGATAGATTTTGGTCATGAAGCGTACTTTAGGGGCTGCCATTGGGTATTCTTCCGGAAGGAATAGTTCAAGTTTAAATGTCCCTCCCTCAAAGGGGGAGTCTTGTGGACCTGCGATAACCACGTGAAAATAACGGGCATTGCTTTCATCTGGCTCAGCCTTTATTCCAGGGACAGGCTCTGCCAGAAGACGCTGGGTTTCCTGGAATGGAAAAAAAAATAATAATGTCACGGAGAGATTTGAAAATGGGTCAATGCTACAGTTTTCATATAGTCACCAAAAGAGGACTGTGAGGTGCACTCATTAGAAAACATTAAATACCCATGTAATCACACGGGCATCATTCATGTATTCCCTTTGGCAAGACAGAGGTTTAAGAGTAGTCAAAAATATAAATTTATACGCAGATCTCTGAAGCACTACAGTTAAAAGAAACTAAACATCACTAAAGTATAGCAGTAATTGGCTTTGTACATGTATTTTAGTTTGCACCATTTGATCTGTAGCTTCCCCCCTGAGCACCTCCGGATAAAGATGTAGGTCAGAGATGGCTCCCCTCCCCCCTCCCCATACATAGCCGATAAGAAATCAGCAACTATCTCCCTCTTCCTAAATAATATAATTGCTGTGGAAATTCATCCATAATTGGTCACTGCATCAATAATCTTAATGTGTAGCTTTCTACACTTAAAGATGGACTGCTGCCTTAAAGGGGCAATCCCATGTAGCAGGCAAAAGAAATAAATATATTGGTCTCTCTCAGAAATATTCAAATCACCCTAAAGTGAAACATACTTATTTCTGTCCTGTGAAAAACGAACGTTTTTACTTTCTCCAGGTTGTATCACATTCATGCAGACACTTCGTGTTCTGCTTTTAACTCTTTGTAAAGCAGCCGTAATGTCATCATTAGCAACACAAGGAACAAGTCATTGGCAATAGGCTCTAAGATCACACACACACACATACACACACACTTTTGTTTTTTTGTTTAAGAAAGGCAAAATTACCTACATTTTATTCATTAAAACATGCAAATGCATTTAGTGTACTTTGGACCAAGGTGGGACCGTCCCTCTATGCAGGATAACTACTTTTGTTAGGCCAATACTTGCCCTTTTCAAATAATTTACCCATTATGGCTAGTTTAAAAGAACGACAATCAAGCTCGGGTCATGTGAGAATTGTATCACAAAACAGCTCCCAACCTGAAATGATTAATATGCAGCGTTTGTGGTGTAAACAAACTGCTCTGATAATGTCCATTTTCCAAAATGATCCTGCTAGGCTTACTTCAGTAAACCAGAAATTAAAAAAAGCTTAACAGGTAAGAAATCCATTGAAGAGGGTGAAAAACTGCAAGCAAAGTAGAAGGCTGGGAGTTCAGACAAGTAAGAGACTAGTAACTGGTCACTCAACAAAAATAGAATATACTGCAATTTAAAATCAACACAGTATTTATTCCAGAACTTGAAATATTTTATTTTCCTTAGAAAAACCAAAGCATCCTAAATATATTGCAGCTATAAGAGAAACCAACACCTAATTACCCTTTCGAATGCCTCAGCAACACAGATAAAAACACAGACGCCAATAAACATTCCCAAGAATGGGGTGTAAGGTTTCTTCTGGCACAGGAGATCTCACAGAGTAGCACTTTTAGGCTAAGGCCTCAGTTCCCGGCAGCAGCGCGCAACGGGGGCTCGGCCATGACGTCACGCGGCTGGTTCGCTGTACTTTAAAAACCCCTCCCCCTCCCCAATCGGATGTTTTGAAATCAAGCCCCATGTGATGCAATTTAAGGCTAGGTCCCCAGTGCAGCCGCCGGCGCACGCCTCTCACCAGCCCCGTACCTCCTCCCTAGCTGTCCTTGGTGCCTCCTCGCTTCCTGGCTCACTGCATACTGTGGCGCGTCAGCCAGCAGGGGCTACAAGAAGATTGTGTTCCCGTGCGGCGACGCGTCATGCGCCAGAGACTGGATCTGGAACCGACTGTAATCCTTAATGTACTGCCATGCAGAAAGGATATAGTAGCAAAGCATATTGCTGCTTAATCAAGCGGTCCCCTAACCTCTCCTGAAGCTTCCTGCAGAGTGTTTTAGTGCGAGTAACTTTTACTGCACAAACATGCGAAACTCCCTCACCTACACCTATCAAGAGGGGAGATCGCCGGCAGCCTGACATGAACAGGGGAGGGGGGTGGATCTGTAAACCTGCAGAAAGTGAATGTAATATCTCACAGAAGAAGCCCTTTAATAAAAAGGAAAAAGAACAAAGTCCCCTCTCTCCCGACGCGTGGCTGTTTACACCTCACCTGTGAGGAATGATTTGAATTTCAAATCGACATGAAAGTGTAAATGTGTAAAAAGGCTCAGGTACGCTCTAAAAATACTTAAAAACGCTTCAGGATTATGGTTTCTTGAAAATCCTTCCTCTTCTGTGCATGTAACTCTGTATACAGTATGTGGCAGAGAAGTGAAAGGGAGATTGCACAACCCATCATGGCTGCACCCACCGCACCTGAGAACTCTGCCTACAGACCGCGGTCTAGCGCTGTGCACGCACCGCCAGGCGCTTGCAGTGGGACCTTAGCCAGACTACAGATAGGGAAAAAAAAAATTAATAGATGAAGAAGGTTGGTAATGTACACTTGACAACTCCTACTGTTTGGTTCCACTTTCTCCACTAGGCAGCAGACAGTCGTTTTGTATGCAGACTACAAAATTATAATAGGCAGAAAAAAACATCTCATTTTAAT
This sequence comes from Ascaphus truei, assembly GCF_040206685.1. Lineage (NCBI taxonomy): Eukaryota > Metazoa > Chordata > Amphibia > Anura > Ascaphidae > Ascaphus > Ascaphus truei. The sequence continues at coordinate 105,677,756 of NC_134487.1, read as the reverse complement.
CTTCTCAGATAAGATTCTTTAAGATCTACTAAGGACACCAAGTAAGAAGGATAAGAAGCTATAATATAGGTTTTGGGCTCATTTTTAGGAATAAAAAACAATAAACACAGTGAGCCAGGGAAAAAAGCTAGAAGGGTTAAAAACAGACAGATCCAGCTGCAACTATAAAAAAGTGGGGGTTGAAAACCACAACTTTAAAGTAATTAATGTGAAATACCAACATATTTAGAATGACTATAAAAAGGGCGAGTTCTAAATTGGATTCATGTAGGTCCTCATAAATGATACAGCAGCTAATGAAAGGGTCAACAGACAATGGAACAAAGCTTAGTGTAAAATGCCAGATAAAAGGGCATTTAAAGAATATGGAAGAGATCCAATGGGCAGTGCACCTCATTGCAATAATCTCTCTAACTGAAGCAGATAACAGACTGAAATACGAAGATCATGTGTCGTGAATGACGCAAATCATTTAGGAGCCACTTTTACTTATCAAAAAAAAGCACGTCAAACAGTCAAGCTCCACTTCGGAGAAGGGACATGTGGTGGGAGAGAACCATGCCTAGCTCCCTGAACTTCACAGGTGACCTCCATGCCATAGCAAGGTGACTTTAGAATGTAGTAGCATTGTCTTCAAGAATACAAGGTTATCTTTTGAAAAAAGAAAGACACACACACTTTGTTTCAATTAGCACAACAGCTGGATTTCAGTGTTGCAAGACATGTGTACAACAAAGTGTATAAAAAAAATATATATGCAATCAAATCAGGTTGTTGTTTAAAGAAAACGTTATGCCTTGGCTATCCTGCCTATTAAAAGCAGCAACTCCACTCAGACATCAACATGAAAGTAAACTTTCTGCAGTATAAAGCAATTCTGAAACACTCAACTGTGTAAAGCGTCCCCTACTTAGGATCTCGTTAAAAAACACTGGAGGCCCTCAAATTAATGAAGAGTTTTAAACACCATTATCTCCCCGCAATGCTGTATATTATAATAATACGGAACCCCTTTATTTAGATTTTTCTGAAGCAAGGCCACCAGACATTTGCAGTGGCATATTGGGTAAATATCGGCGTCATTACATGTTCACTGTCCAATGAGGTATAGAACGGCTGGAAATCAAGTATGTAGGACTGCAGCTGCCATTTACTGGCGTTCTGTAATGATGGGCTAAAATGAACACCAGGGAGGAGCAAAATACAATGTTTTACCTCTATTTAACCTAATCAAAAACCTTCCTCGTTGTGATAGGCAAGGAAGTAGTAAGAGACATTACAAAAAGAAATATGCATTGTTGCAATTAATTGTTTTTGCAAAAACAGTCCTAGCTTTCTCAGTGAAACAGTTCTTTGTTTTCTGGCAAAGCTTTTTAGCTCGTCTTATTGTTATACAGATTATGGTATCGCAGGGAACAATACAAGCGGTCACTGAATCGTGAATGAACTGGCTGTCTCCCACACAAGGATTCAACATACTTCTAGTAGCAGCTGTCAAGTTCCATCAAACCACATCTATTATTCTATAATAAAAAAAGGAAATGACGAGATAGGGGGGGGGAATGAAAAAAAAAAAAAAAAAAAAAAAAAAGTATTGACTACTGTGAATGTGGTCAATTACTCGTGTAACACTGATGGAGATTTGCTCAGCATCGATACGGGTTATCTCCCCATCACCCTGCATTAACAGCCATTGAGGTCAGTGGCAGTTAATGTGGGATTGTGGTGCTGTAACCCGCATCCATCAGAGGTTGCTTTGTTGCCAACAGCTTCATTTTAAACAGAGGTTATGAAACATTTTTATTTATCTCACAATAAAGTAGATTTAGCAGACTGCAATTACCAGGGACTGTTAGCAGAACTTTTATACGGCCTCTAAGGATTTGGACAAACTGCAATTTTATCAAACATCAAATCTGTAAACTCTCATTAGCATGTGATATTGCGACCAGACAGGTGCAACTTTTGCTTCCCGAGTAATGCACATAAAACAGATTATATGAATTACTGGCACTCGGATCTAAGAGTGCAGCTCATGGGGCTATTATTTTAAGCCAATCCTGTCTGCCTAAATCGCTAAATCAGAGCTGATCAGGCTGCATGACTGGCAAATGAACACTAAACCTGAACTTTTCAACCCTGGCCTGCTGTTTATTCCTTTCTAGTTTGAAAAGCAGGGTAAGGCTCATTGCAAGTGTTTCTACTGTGTGTCTGAACTAGGGTTGGGCGCCAAAAAAAAACCTCCCAAACAACAAAACATTTATCGCGACAAATATTTGTTAAAATAAAAGTCTGAAAATGTTAGAGTAAAATCAAAATAAAAAGGGTCATCAAAATTAGTGTTGCACCGGGTCCTGATTGCCGGGTACTGCATATATGGGGCAATTTGCAGGCCGGGTACCCGGAAGGGGAGCATTGGCTTACCTGCAGTGGAGGGTGAGAAAAACCGCTGCGGAGGGCGAGGACGAACACAGCAACATTGTGGGAGCAGCGGCAGACATCTGGTGGTGGCGGTGGCAGCAGAGGACATCCTTGTTGAGCAGGTGCAGGAGCTGCGGAACACATCACAGCTGATGCCGGTGAGAGCCAGAGCATGTGACCGGAGCAGGAGCATTACTATTGGATAACCAGCTCCTCCTCGGCTGTCCAATAGTAACGCTCCTGCTCCGATCACGTGTTCCTCGGCTTCCACTGTGATGCGTTCCGCAGCTTAAAAAGGATGTCCTCTGCTGCCACTGCCACCACCAGGATATCTGCCGCTGCTCCCACGATGTTGCCATGGTCCTAGTCACCCTCTGCAGCGATCTTCCTCACCCTCCACCGCCGGCTGCAGGTAAGGCCCAGGGCATGGTTACTGCTTGCTTGCTCTCGCTTGCTCTCGCTTGCTGCTGCTTGCCACTGAGCCCCTACAGTCGCAATTAAAGCGGCTTTAGTAGGGGCTCGCGCATGCTTTCCGTTGCTTGCTGAGGCGCGCTTGAACAGAGCAGACAGTGAAATTTTAAATTCACGCGCTGAGTCCGCTCACGTGACGCCTCAGCAACCAATGGAAGGAGAGCAGGGAAATGTGAACGGGGTCTGGCGCCAGCGGAGTGAGTGTACCTTCTGCCCGATTCCTGTGGCTGTCAGCCTGCGGGAGATGGAGGGGGCTTGCGCTGCCGGGGGTGAGCGGGTGATGTGCCTCCATCTGCCCGATCCCTGTGGCTGTCAGCCTGCGGGAGATGGAGGGGGCTTGCGCTGCCGGGGGTGAGCGGGTGATGTTCCTCCATCTGCCCGATCCCTGTGGCTGTCAGCCTGCGGGAGATGGAGGGGGCTTGCGCTGCCGGGGGTGAGCGGGTGATGTGCCTCCATCTGCCCGATCCCTGTGGCTGTCAGCCTGCGGGAGATGGAGGGGGCTTGCGCTGCCGGGGGTGAGCGGGTGATGTTCCTCCATCTGCCCGATCCCTGTGGCTGTCAGCCTGCGGGAGATGGAGGGGGCTTGCGCTGCCGGGGGGGAGCGGGTGATGTGCCCCCTTCTGCCCCGTGTGTCTGTGTGTGTGTGCATGTATGTGTGTGTCCATGTGTGAGTGTGTGTATGTGTGTGTGTGTGTGTGTGTGTGTACCAGTGTGTATGTGTGCGTGTATGTGTGCGTGTATGTGTGTATGTGTGTGCATGTGTGTGTATGTGTGTGTGTACCAGTGTGTATGTGTATGTGTGGTGTGTGATGTGTGTGCGCGAATATATTTATCAAAGTTGCACAATGTTAATAAATAATTTACTCACATGTGTTTTTTTAAATTTTTTAAATATTATATAACACACACACACACACACACACACACACACACACACACACACACACACAGATCACTTCAAAGTGACACACACACACAGTGATACCCGCCTCCCAAGCGCTTGCTGTCTCCTCTGCAAGGACAGCAAAAAGCTCCTGGTAGAGCGAGCGGCAGCAAGCGGCAGCACCTAAGCGCTTACTATGTCCAAGGCCTACGAGGGAGAAGAACGGAAATCCGGTGCCTGATACCGAAAAAAGTGTCAGGTAATTACCCGGTACATCAACAATTAAAATAAATTATTTTTCTTTAGATTTACTAGAAAAATGGGCCCTTCATTTTCAAACCCTTTCTTTAGAGAACACATTTTCTTAAGAAATGTCCTAACAAATATGTTTTATACATTTGTAACATTTTATGTAGGTGGGAAAATGTGATGTGCAGACATGAAGGGGGTTTGGAAAGAGTGTGAACTATCATCACAGGAGGGATTTGGATCAATGGCCGGCTGCCTCTAGAAGTGAAAGGGTTAATAAGAAGTGAGAGGAGAAAGGGGTGAAAGAGATATGGGGCCAAAGATTTGAGAAGAGAGGTGAAGTGAGGTGGTTAAGAGTTCCAGGGGAGGTGAAAAAAAAAAAGGGCTAGGGAAAAAAAAAAAAAAAAAAAAAAGGGGGGGGGGGGGGGGAGGAGGGGAATAGAGGGGTTAAGAGTCCCAGGGGTTGGGGGAGGAAGGGGTTAAGATTACTAGGAGATGGGTTGTGACCTTTTCATTCTTGCTTGTCTTATGTGTCTCTGGACCGGGACAGTCATACTCCCTCTCTCCAGTAAGGGTGGCCGGAAGAGGGAGGAGGAGAGCGTGTGGACATGACTGAGATACTCCATACATGCTGCAGCTCCAAACCTGCACCTACATGCCGGCATCAAGTAATACCGCAGTCATAAATCATCTCATATCGACTTCCCGTCCATTTTTATTATCGCGGTATTCCTATGGTACCTATATATTGCCCAACCATATTAAAAGATATTAATAAAAATATAAATGATTTGCAAAAAAATCTAATGCTGTGACCAAGAAGTGGATAACAGAGAGGCTATTATTCTCAACACTGATGTGTATATATAGTTGTAAAAACAGCTAGACAGATATTAAGAGACTAAGCTATACACTCCTAGTATAATTCCAAATACCTTAGCATATTATTAGGGATAGTAATAGCATATTAGTGTGGTAAAGGCAAGTAGTCCTAGGTGTGTTGTTACTATGAATATTGCACTAAATACCAATTTCCATTTATTAGTGCCAAATGTCATGTAATCATGGTAACCAATTAGACATTATACACCCTTGATAAGTAGCTACTTCATCTTACCGATGGTATGGAAAATTTCTTTGGGAATTAACCCTTGTCAGCCCAACCTCAGCATTTGCCTACAGCAGGATGCACTTACCCATCGTTGTGGGATTATATATAAATATCACATGATAAACATAACCCAGATGGATATGTATTTATAGCACAGAGTCTACTATTTGCACCCCTCACTATACTAATTTTTAAAGAATATGATAGTTTATTTTTGATGACAAATTTATTTTGTATGTGTACCATTATTTTAATCATGGCATAAATAAATGTTAAGTTTTAACATCCTACGCATGCACCATAAATGTGCTTCTTGCTGGAGAAAGGCTTTTCAATATAAAGCCTCTCTCTATTTTGAAAATACATTTCAAACCAGCACATAGGTAGCACCCAGTATCTACCTTGATACTTTAGGCAATATCAGATTCTCATACACGCATCATTCATACATACCAGTGAGCGATATATCCTATATTGGTGTTGCTTATAAATAGATATGCAAAACATTTGAAGCAAATTTTGCATATTCAGAACAGCTGAAAAAGTCACAAAGATCTGAAACGTCACCGAAAACCCCCACGCATGAATTTCTTACTCTGAAAACAACTTGGACACCAATGGAAACAATTTTTTTTCTCTAAAACGTTGCAAAAAATGCTGTTGCACACAAAAAATAAGCAATCTGTTTTTTCACTCAAAACATCTTCAACATTGTGTGAACTTTCGCATAGTAAACTAAACCAAGGTCACATATCTTGTGCAGGACACAAAAAATAATGGAGCATATAATGGTTGCGTTATGGCATACGCAAAGAGATAAGACAGAGCTTGTACTAGTCACTGAATAAAAAGCAATCCAAGTCATTCATTTTTACATACAGCCTTGCAAACGAGATCCAAATTCTTTGGAAAACTCGGAAAAAAAACAAAACCGTGTCCCACACCGGGATTGTGCAACAACAAGAACGTTCCCACAATGACAAAGAAAAAAGTCATGTAATCATATTTATCACTATAAATATCTGGCTCAATAGAAGAAAAAAAAATTACTTCATATGGAACATTTTAAAAATAAAACTACCTTCCCAATTATTTAACAGTTATGAATTTGTGACAAACTGTTTTGAGATTAATCACATTTTAAAATAAAACACCTTATTGCTCCTTATTCCTTAATCAGAGAAGGGAGTTATTGATGGGATTAATGCAGCAATACTATAAATATATATATGGGGGGGAGGTTATTGTTATTTGTATATGCAAAGCATGTGGAAAAGATTCTACATTCTTATCTAAGGCAGCGCTTATAGTGCTTTGCGACGGCGCTCCGAAACAAATACATTGACTCAGTCACAAGCGCTTATAGTAAGCGCGACGGAGCAACCAAAAATTGAAGCCGGACAAATTAGATTTTTTAGAGACAGTCACATCGTGACTCAAAACCAATCAAATTGCGCTGCGCACCCTGTTTAGTGACGTCGCTGGCCTTGTCGCCAGCGACGTCGCTAAAAATCAAATTACAACTTTCGCCAGTGGTGACGTCATCGGTCATGTCGCCAGCACTATAAGGCCCTAAGCTGGCAATCATTTGGCGCTTCTGTTATAAATCTGTCGACATCCTGATTGTGTGGCTAACATAATAACTGCTTCAGTCTGTGTAACTCAGCAGCTACAATGTATCCTTATATTACAAAGGTAACAGTAGCTATTGTTAGTTTACATCTCAAACTGCTGGGAACATTTGCAACAAAGTATCCCAAACAGGAAAGTGTTAAGAGATTTGTTCGGGAGATGGGCTAAAACCTGTTTAAAAAAACAAAAAAACAAAGATAAGTCATTATCTAATACTACAGAACCAATTTGAGAAAGAAAAAAAAACACAAGATTTCCAATTTTTTTGCTTTAAGAGAAAGGTAGCAAGCACAAGGCAAAACGATCTCCTTGGGGTATGGGGCAGGAAGGGGTGTGCATTCACATCTGCCTGTTTTGAAGCTTCTGGGCCTTAAACTGCAGGTCACTAGCTGCCGCCTAAATGTCAATCACAATTTTCAACATCTCGTAATTTTTTATCATATTACTATCTTGATCGGCATATTGCCGAACTGTAGCACACAACTACCTCCTTAAGGGTTCTAGCATTGCATAGTTCAGTCAATCCAAATTGCTTGGGCACCTGCTTTTTTTTTTGTTTTTAAAGCAGCAATACATAAAAAAAAAAAAAAGTAAGAAAGTAACATTCAGACCATATAGCTATACAGAACAAAAGTCTGAATGTTACTTTATTTTTATGAATGCTTTTACAGTAACACATCAGTAAAACACCAGTCCGGCCTGAATGTACATATTCCTTGAAAGTTTATATTTTATTACAGAATCAGAACTAGGAGTCCACTGTAACTGACCCCGCCCGTCTGATTTCTGAGATGTTATCTTTCATGTGCCTGTAAAATAAAGTTACAACACGAAAGATATCTGCAGTCTCGCCCATATAGGAAGCCACATGACACAGTGACTTCGTATTGGTTTGTTGGAATGAGGTTTGGACAAAAGCCATAATGATTTCTTAAAATGGACAAGAAACACCAGCACACAAATAGATAAATATCTTGGGAGATGTGGGCAGGCTGCCGGGAGATAAAAATAGCACGGTTCAGCTCCAAAGATCCCGCTAGACCCTCCAGTCATGGCCTTTGGCTCATTTTGTAGGGGGTGTTCGCAATCAACGTTCCACGTGAACTACACTACAGGGGCAGATTCTCCCTTCACTTCTCTGGCTGCCGGAACCAGTCACGTGATCTGTCAATGCCAGAGGAGCTGTGGCCACAGATGGCAGGACGCAAGGGCACTGAAGGGGTTAACCAAATATATTTGTTGTTTCCAGTCTTTCCACTACTGGTGCCCCATGTAGATTTCTTATGGCATAGGAATGGGGGAGTCAGACATAGCAAGGAAACGAAAAAGTTTGACAATATAGCATTACTAGCTGATATACCCGGCGTTGCCCGGGATGTAAATCCGTAATAGGTAGTATTTCTAAATAGGGTACGAATAGGTTGAGTATTTTGTGGAAAGGTTGTATAATAATGTTGAAAAGAAACATGGAAGAAAATGTAATCCGATGTTTAAAAATGGTCTATTGTAAAGTTATTGTGAGTCGGCGAGTGGCTGGTGAGTGCGGTGTGGCGGTCCCACTACGGTGGGAAGGGGTGTGAGGTGGTGGGTGAAAGGCAGGGGCGGGAGGGGGGGGTGAAAGGCAGGGGCAGGAGGGGGGAGGAAGGCAGGGGCAAGGGGGGAGGAAGGCAGGGGCAAGGAAGGCAGGGGCAAGGGGGGAGGAAGGCAGGGGCAAGGGGGGGGGGGAAGGCAGGGGCAAGGGGGAGGAAGTCAAGGGAGGGGAGGAGGCAGGGCAAGGGGGGGGTGAAAGGCAAGGGGTGGGTTATTTAGTGACTTTTATTTAGTGACAGGGTGGGTGGGTGATTTAGTGACTGGGTGGGTGGGTTATTTAGTGACTGGGTGGGTGGGTTATTTAGTGACTGGGTGGGTGGGTTATTTAGTGACTGGGTGGGTGGGTTATTTAGTGACTGGGTGGGTGGGTTATTTAGTGACTGGGTGGGTGGGTTATTTAGTGACTGGGTGGGTGGGTTATTTAGTGACTGGGTGGGTGGGTTATTTAGTGACTGGGTGGGTGGGTGGGTTATTTAGTGACTGGGTGGGTTATTTAGTGACTGGGTGTGTGGGTTATTTAGTGACTGGGTGTGTGGGTTATTTAGTGACTGGGTGTGTGGGTTATTTAGTGACTTTTATTTAGTGACTTTTGGTTATTTAGTGACTGGGTGGGTGTGTGGGTTACTTAGTGACTGGGTGGGTTGGTTATTTAGTGACCTTTATTTAGTGACTGGGTTGGTGGGTGGCTTAGTGACTGGGTGGGTTATTTAGTGACTGGGTGGGTGGGTTATTTAGTGACTTTATTTAGTGACTGGGTGGGTGGGTGATTTAGTGACTTTATTTAGTGACTGGGTGGGTGGGTGGCTTAGTGACTGGGTGGGTTATTTAGTGACTGGGTGGGTGGGTTATTTAGTGACTGGGTGGGTGGGTGATTTAGTGACTGGGTTGGTGGGTGGGTTATTTAGTGACTGGGTTGGTGGGTGGGTTATTTAGTGACTGGGTTGGTGGGTGGGTTATTTAGTGGGTGGGTTATTTAGTGACTGGGTGGGTTATTTAGTGACTGGGTGGGTGGCTTATTTAGTGACTGGGTGGGTTATTTAGTGACTTTATTTAGTGACATTTATTTAGTGGGTGGGTTATTTAGTGACTTTTATTTAGGGGGTGGGTTATTTAGTGACTGGGTGAGTGGGTTATTTAGTGACATCTCCCACTACCCCCGCCCCCTGCAGCCTCCATACCTCAGGCGGAGGCCTTAAGATAGCGGGCGGGCAGGCCTGCATTTCCCCCCTGCATCTTACCCCCCCCCCCCCGCGGCGGCATGAAGCTAGTTTCAGGCCGGCATCACACCACCCCCCCCCACATGCGGCCGCTTTGGGGGCATGAAGATAGCGTGCGGCACGCCATTCCCCCCCCCCCCCTCATACCTCACGCGGCGGCCGTAGTGGAATATTTGGGGAGGTGGGTGGGAGTCACGTGGTGAGGTGTCCCCGCCGCGGCCGCCACTGCCCTGCTCCTCCCGCTGGCAGGTCCCGCAGTGCGCGGCCAAGCAGGTTTGCAGGCTGTGAGGAGGGTGGAAGGAGGCGGTAGGGCTGCTGCGTCGCCCCTGAGGGTTGTGAGGTGATGGGAGCGGCGGCGGCGCTAAACCCCCCACCCGCGCGGCCAAGCAGGGCGCCGCGAGGTGAGGTGAGTTGCGGGTGAGGGGGGGGAGTGATGATGGAGGGGGGGGGGAGGTGAGGTTTGGGTGAGGGGGGGCTGGCCTCGGGGGTGAGGAAGAGGTGTGTGCGCGTGTGTGTCTCTCATTTGGCCCATCACTCCACCTCAGGCCAATTAGAGGTGTGCGGGGGCGGGCGGGCCAAGGGAGCAATCTCATTGGCCTGGCCCAAGGTCCAATGGGATTGCTGCTAGGGACACAGGGAGGGACACAGGGAGACACAGACAGACACGGAAACATATGACGCTTTCAGAAATATATAGAAAGATTTCTAATGAAAACTTCATCGTTGCGAGTCCCAATTAAAACCTTAGGGTGCCGCAAAAGCTCACAATAATCAAGCCATTAAAAAATACTGGATCTTCATCTGACATCATGAAACATGTCGTCAGGGGAAGATAGCACAAAAACAGAAATGCATTAAAACAAATTGGTAAATGCATGGTTTTTCTTTATTACACCTTCAGTGGTGCAGCAATATTTCTGCCATGACCTACACCCTGTGTAGGATTATGTCGCATGATTCTAAAGAAGTTATGCTCCTAACCACTGAGTATTAGTACAGAGTATTATTGTGTTTTATTACAAAACAGGAAACGTCCAGGTTTTGTGTGAAGCTACAGTAGGTCACATTGTGTTCCTACATCCTCTAACAGTACTATATTAGTAAAGTCAAGCACTACAATAACAAATTTAACAGATTAACCCCTACACCGACAAATGGCCCAGCACCAGATTATTCTGGAATGCACAGCAGGTCCATGTGGCAGCTCTTGGGTTTAGGCCCTTATTGCAAACCAATGGCTGATTTCAGGAGACTAATAGGTCTGACGCAGTCCCGTCTTGGTGGCACTTGAGGGAGGGAAAGTGACAAGTAGTATAATAATTAAAAAAAATTCAGTCAGACAGATCCAGCCTCCAGGAAGTTTCAAAAGCAGAATACTCAATGTGAAGCTGCACTGACTAATTATGAAAACAGGCGCGGGCAGCAGAGCAAGCAGTATGTCTGCTAACATGGGGGAGGAAAACAAACAAAAAAAAACATACATACATTTGTGTGCTGTTCCTGGAGAGGGAAGTTCTCAATGATGCCTATGGCTCAGTACTTCAGAATCAATTGCGGTGTTGTACAAATCAATAATGCCACACCAGCAAGTCTCAGTATTTAATCTGAGGTCAGCAGGAATGCTGGGGGCTTGGTTTAAAACGAGATGGCTTCACAGAATATTACATAAGGGACAGTGTAATTCTTGCAACCAAATGTTTGATACTAATGACTCCACAGAACCGGTATTAATGGCCATTTCATTACAGATTGAATGTTTTAATTGTATCAATGCTCCCGATTGCTCTAGTAATGTAAACATTCAATTTGTAGCTGTAGTTACTTCATGTATTACCAGCGGATCCTTACAGGTCTCCTCCCTTGCTGACTCAGTCCTGCCCTCGAGCTTTCTGTTGCTGCAGCATACAGTATATAAAAGACTATCCCTGGGTCTTGAAGTTTTTGTTGCTTTACTGAGAAAGGAAGATTCTGGAAACCATATCTCCCCAAAAAAGTCAAGGCAGTTGAATGGACTCAGTCACGTCAACTATAGTGAATGCCTAGGTATCCCGTGATGTGCACCATAGCAGTTAGTATAGCTGTCAATTACAACAGGAGCTTCCAAAGTCGCTCCACACAATGCTTTGCATCCACACTGGAAGGCATTGTGGGTCGTGACTTTGGAAGATCCCACAATAATTGACGCTTTACCACCGATGCTGTCTGCACATACAGCAGGGCCCCGCTTTACAGCGTTCCTCTCATAGTGTTTCCCAATGTATACCCATAATCATTCGGTTCGGTGCTTGTTCCATTTTTCCGGCGATTTTCATTATGACGCGCTCAGCAGCTGAGTATCTGGCTGTCACTAAGCAACAGTTTTAGCGTTTGCGCAGCTCGTCAGATGCCATTTGTCAGAGAAACGGTCAGTTTACAGCTCTGCACCTCTGTTTTCAAAGGTACACTACAGTACAGTAGGGCCCCGCTTTACAACTATTTCTGCTTTTGCAGCGGCAGCCTGGAACGGAACCCACCATATGAGCGGGGCCCTACTGTACTGATGTGCAGTTTGGGCCCTTAAGGCCGCGCGTAGTGCCCGCGACATCACCGTCGCCGCTAGCGAAAGTTGTATTTCGCTTTGCGGCGGCGTCACGGGCGGCCAGGGAATTGATTGGTTCAGAGGCTGTCACATGAGGCGACAGCCCCTGAAAAATCAAATATTCTCGGCTTCCGAAAATCACATCGCCGTCGCGCTTACTATAAGTGCACGCGGCGGCGACATTGCATTTGTTTTCGGGTGACGTCGCCGGCACTATAAGCGCGGCCTTAGAGTGTGTTTCCTCCCCCCCTACGTTCGGGACACTATACTGCCTAGGATCGGTCAAATTTTTAGCTATAGTCTGAGACAGCAATAAGATCAGTTAGGGGTTTGCAGAACACATTTTCTAGCAGGGGGGGAAACCGCATCAAAAAGGTTGGATATTACTGCTTTAACACTAACTGTACCACAGTCAAAAACAAATACACAAGTCCAGATCTCATAAAAGACCAGTATAGTGAATGAGGATTAAGTGCAATACATTCCAATATACTAACCCATGTTTCAGTGCCCTAGGATTCCTACGGAAAAACTGAGGCATCGGGCAGTATACTGGAATATTTTATACTTAATAAATCCTTAATCACACTGTATACTAGCCAGAAACAGAATTGGTCAGACCACTCACCATGGAGATAGTCCTCATATATAGGAGACAAAATGATATAGATATGAAACAAGGGTACATAGGAAGAAATAGTATACAAAGTACTGATCCAAACAGGACCAAAAAGATCCTCCAAATAGTTGCACTCAATGTTACTACAAAGGTATACTGGACAACAGTGGTCCGGCAGAGATAATATCTGCAAAGGCTGTCAGACATCAGGATCAGCAGTTAAAATAGCATTTTATTACATCCAAAATTATGGTGACAAAGTGGTGATAACTATATACAGGCATACCCCAGTTTAAGGACACTCACTTTAAGTACACTCGCGAGTAAGGACATATCGTTCAATAGGCAAACGGCAGCTCACGCATGCGCCTGTCAGCACGCCCTGAACAGCAATACCGGCTCCCTACCTGTACCGAAGCTGTGCGCAAGCGGGAGACTATAGAGCCTGTTACAAATGCGTTATTTACATCTGTTATGCACGTATATGATGATTGCTATACAGTACATGCATTGATAAGTGGGAAAAGGTAGTGCTTCACTTTAAGTACATTTTTGCTTTACATACATGCTCCGGTCCCATTGCGTACGTTAATGCGGGGTATGTCTGTACAGTAACAGAGTATAATAAAGTGATATAAAATACCCAGCCACAGTATATAGTTATCACCACTGTCACCATAATTTGTTTGAATTTGCTGCGTGATGGCTGGGTCACGTGCACGGTGCAGCCAATGAGGTTGAGCCGCTCACGTGATGTCACGGGCATGCCCCCCATCGCATAACCCTGCAGGCTACGGATCTCTTCAAGTACAGGCGCGTGTGACGTCACGAGCGCGCCTACTATGGACCTGGCCTTAGGCTTATCTATAATAAACGTATTCATTTTTGAACGCACAGCATAGTCCAGCCTTATACTTTTGCCTAGCAGTGCCCGCTGACCTTTTCCTTCTTCGACGGGAGGATTCTCTGCAGATCGTCTACAGCTGAAGCACGCTGACCAGAGGGAGCAAAGGAGATTCAGTAAGTGACTTTATTACTACCCCAGGTGCTTTGGCCATACGTGCGGGACGTTGCAGATGGGGGTTCGGTTTTCGGTCACAGCCCTCCACCGATCAACCCTGTCTTCTTCATGAAGCCCCATTACCAGGCCATTTCCCCTCAATAGGGGTTAAAGTCACTATTTGCTCATTGTTCTCACCCCTCATTGGCAATATTGACATTTATGGATTAACACTCTGCAGCATTAGTTTACCTTTGGGGGGACAATTACCCCTATCAATATCAATTGTTAGTCCAAAAAAAAAAAAAAAAAAAGTATCACCTAACACTTTAGTACTCAACATGTTTCTACAAACTTTATATTTTCCTACAAACTCACCTGTAACACTGCAACGGTTAAATACCCTGCAGCATCACTTGGTGTGAGCCCAACATATGAGTATATTTTGCAAGCTACTTCATAGTAGCTGCTATACTGCCTGGAATTATAAGGCGTTGATGGCTGAGCGCTCTACCTTTATTGCAGGTCTCATACAGATATAGCTGGCATGAATGCGCCTGCTGGCACGTTGCAGTGAGACAATGCACCAGCACATCCCATTGTGCCTGTATTAGCCACGTGTGGGAAAGGGGGTGGAGCTAACAAGTTACAGCCCCCTCTATAACAATTTAAGTTATAGGTTCAACAGCACCTGCATCTTGCCAAACGGTATTTACTTATAAGAATGTAGGGAAATTACAACAGAAAGAGGAAGTAATTTTTTGCCTTCAATTTCATAAATACACAGGATCCCAATCACTGGTCCACGTACAAGAATCCTTTCACACCTTTATCTGCTGGATCGCAGAAGAAACTTCTCGGGTTTTATTTAGCACAATAAGATAGTGGCTGTGGTTTTATTTTTTGTGCAATCATACAACAGGTTAGAAAACTTGTCCCATTCATCCTTAAACTTGGGTATGGGGAGAGCTGGCATGTCCGTAGAGCGACAATGTCAAATGTATGTTTCTATTAATCTTGAATCATAACGTTGCAATCCTTAAAGCTAAATTTGTTTACAAACAGAATTTGATGGTTGATCAGAAGAAATCGGCCCACCTACTCTGCTCATTTAACAATCTGCTGTAAAACCTCAGACCCCATTTTGATAATGGTTTTCTTTTTAATTTAGGATAGCCTTAGGTTTATGCCAAGCATATTTCAATTCCCTTACTCAATTAGCCACTACATACCAGGTTATTCCACCAGCCTGTGAATTAATACTTCCTCATGTTTCCTCTAAATTTGCCACCCTCCCGCTTCAGAGCATGACCTCTTGTTCTAGCACTTCTTTCCCTGAAATATGCTTTCCTACTGTTCTTTGTTCAATTCATGTATTTGAAAGTTTCAACTATATCTCACCTCTATCCTTTAAGTTGTACATATTAAAGGTTCTTTATTCTTTCCTAAAATCTTATGCTGTACATCTTCGTAACACTTTTTTTGCACAATATATGTAATTCCTGAGATATAGTCTCCAGATTGAAACTCTTGGTGAGGTCTCACGAATGATCTATAACGTTGCACCACCACTGTTCTTTGTCCAACTAATACCTCACCCTATACAGCCCAACATCATGCTGGCTTTCTGCACCGCACGTCTACTTTTAGTCAGCTAAATTAAGTTCCTCTACAGTACCCGAGTGTGCCAATAATCCGGTATTCTGCCTTTTCAGTTTTGTGACCCACGTGCATTTTGCACTTTTGGCATTAAATTGACAGTTGTGACAAATTGACAGTTGTGGATGGCACAAAATAGGAGCCTGCTCTCTCTCCCCCCCCCAATTTTTTTTTTAATTGATATACATATCAGACTAAGCTGACTCGCCACCTCACACTGACTGCAAGTAAATTAGAAGACAAAAAATACCTAGGAGGTGGTACACTGCTATCCATTTGACAAAGTTCCCAGCAAGGAAAGAAACATGTCAAGAGTTGCGCTTCAGACATGTGCACTTCCGATTTTGTTAATTAAAAACTCAGTTTTTCATCGATTGCGTCTGGACTTCTTCATTCACGGACCGGACAGCAGTGCACCGCCTCCTCAGCATTTTTTGTCTTCGATTTCACTTCGGCTTGCTTAAGGATCCGCCACACGGCTGTTTCTACACCAGATGGCATTTTATCAACGAGTGCCATGGTCCAGTGCCATGGTCCAGAGCCTGTGTGCGACACCAGGATTGGTGGGGGTTGCGGGCTAGTTCTCACCGGGCGACTTACTTTACTATTCCCCTGCTATATTCACCGCCCACCTGCATGCAGGTCCACACTTATGTGGGGCTGTGTGTGTTATCTATATCAGCCTGGACATGCTTTTCATTTAAATTATCTGAACCGGCTCGAGCACTAGCTACATGGTTTAACCCTATCCATTACCAAGTAAATTAGAAGCCTTAATACAAATTAAGAGAAATGTTAACAGTTTGATTTTGAGAAATCAAAAAGGTTGGCAGGAGGTGAAACTGACTTAGCTTGACATGAACATGGCCATTTGAAATACATTAAGAAAAGTTTCACACCTTAAAATTAATGTTACTACAAAGACTGCTTCCCTGACAGGCATACCTATAAACTCACATGATCTTGTGATCTCTAGCACAAAAATGAATGCCACACCACACAGCATTTAAAAAAATAAAAATAAAAACCACACAAACCCACAACACGACATGTTGATAAAAAGTTACATTAAAAAATAAATAAATATTTTAAAGTAGTGGTGATTGCATCCGACCAACCATTGCACGAGAAGGCTGATCATATTGCAGGGTGACAGCCCACCCTTCTCACGTTTCCTACGCAAGAGCTGGGTGAATTCATGTCTGACGGTGCTGACTGTACACGCACTTCTCTCTATACTTTCCAATTCTGTCATTTTCGCTCTCGCTGCTACAGGGGCCTCTGCCAGTGACAGAGGATCGAACTCATTAGCAGAACTTCAATTACTGGCAGTATCATTTCCGTGACACCCGTGATTAGACTGTGTGCCTCTATGACATCCCATTTGCCTACTGTATAGTGAGGAGCTGGTTGTGATTTTTATTTGGGGGGGGGAGAGGGGGGGGGGAGAATATAATGGCCCCATAGGGGAAAGGGGGGGGGGGGTAGTAGAGGAGAGTATACAGGCCCCATAGGGGGAAGGGGGGCTGTAGTCGGAGAAGTGCGTTTGCATGAGTAGCTATAGATATGTGGAGGCTGGTGGCAGCTCAGAGCCTCATCCATTCATTACATGCCAGGGGTGTGTGCGTGAGAGGCGGTGGATGATGGTGCGGAGGCCGGATAGCGGCCTGCAGGACAGCGGGGGTAGGTGTGGCCCGCGTGTGTAGAGTTGAAGGCCTCGCTGTAACGCGCCTCTGTCCCCGGGGCTTCACCCACTGGTCACCTAGAATATCCTCCCCCCTCAACTCGCAGCGGCCGCCGGACCCAGGACATCCCGCCCTACACACGCACCGCACGGCGGCTGCCATATTGAAGTGGGGCGGCGGGAAGGGGCAGCACCGCGGGGATACGCCTGAGCGTTAATCCCGGCTACAAACAGCCTGCAGACGGCCGCAGCTTTCTTCGCGGGGAGGGAATCAGGCCCATCTCCCGGGGAAAGAAGGCAGCTGCTACCACGCCCAGCGGTTACCTTGATGATCCTGCGGGGTAGCCCGGCCATCTTGTCTTATAACGCGTTCAGCCTCGGACTCTCTGCGCGCGCCACCACTCCTCCTCCTCTCACGCACAAATGGGAGCGCGGGTTCCGTTTCCTGTCACGTCTCCGCGGCCTCACGGGAAATGTAGTTCTGCCGGGCCCGCGCTGCCCCGTTCTGTGATGTAATCAGGCCTGGCAATTGGCCGCCTTCCTTTATATACTGTAGATCAATGCTATGGTAACTCCAGCATTCCTGCCCCTCGCGCACTGTGATATTTTGTGTGCAGCATATAATGTTGTTCAGTACACATGTACATGTAAAATAATTATACGTTTTATCATGTATATGACGGTCTATACAATTCTGCAGTCACAAGGAGTCCTTGCTCAAAAGATATTACAATATAATATTGCCCCACGTGATGAGCAGATCAAACCCTGGGATTTGACCCGGCTACACCTGCTTAAAAGCCGTTTACCACTGCTTTTTAAAAATTTGCATTACCACTAAACTGCCCCTCATGTATATGTAGCGCACCTTACCGCACCCCCTGGGAGATGTGTGGCTACGGTGTGTGTATATGATGCAATACCTGCTGGTGCCCAGGAGATCTGAGCCTCTGCTGCTGGGAACCTGTGTGATGCTTGGTAGCGCCTCCACCTGTACAGGATTCTATAGTGTAGAATGGCCCCGTTACAGGACACAATCAATACACAATAGTATAGTTAGAACAAGTTTACTATAGATAGAAGAATGATTGTACACCACGTACAATAGTGCCACAACTATAACACTGGCCGGGCCGTAACCCCTCGCCGTGCCTCCCAGACACTGTGTCCATACCCCGGTGGGTTTTACCCCAATACACTGAGGTGCTCCTGGCACTGAACCATCCCAGTGTCCCCCAAAGATCCAACCCACCCAAATGTGTGAGACAGTGCTGCCCCACTAAAGTGTTGAGTTGGTGCACTGGTGAGTTGGGTACCTGCCGGTGCTCCCACACCCAGGCGCACTGCTGATACATATGGGACCCACGGATCCTTTGATGAACCACAATGCCACCGCCTATATGGTGGGTGGGTCTCTCGTGGATGGTACCACCGTATGCAATGTCTCCTGGTTGCAGGTGTCTGGTCCCAGATCACCTGAGGTCAGGATGCAGCCGCGTCCTGGCTGCGTCCCTCACTCTGGTACTACAGGGGCAGTGTCCCTATCTATGGGCCTGTCCCTGCAGCAACAACAAGCTGAGAGGAGTTGATGCCAAGCTGGGGCCTATCGGGGTAATTGGCCTAGTGCTGGTGCCTAACGGGGTATCTGGCCTAGTGCTGGTGCCACAGACACCTGCACACACAAGCTACCCCTTCCTTGTCCCAGCTCCGACTGGCGTGGCTTGCAGCACGCCAAATGTATCCATCTCTGAGCAGGGGATTCTGGCAGTCCTATTGGCTAAGTGTAGCTAGGTGATCTTGCAGCCCCAGGGACTGCTGGGTGTTGTTCCCCTTGGAGCCCTGTGTCCTTCCACTGCGCCTGTGCGCATCTGTAATGGCCACCGCAATCTCTTTGCGCATGTACGAACCTCTGCGCATGCGCGCGCGCCCACCCAACATGGCGGCGCCCTGCCACAGGAGCCTCCGGCGACTCGGTCGCCTTCTCAACTGCAGCTCTCCCCCTCTGCACTTTACATGCACCCGCCGGATGCGTGCGCTCTGCTGCTGGCACCTGCGAGCCCCACGGAGGTAAAGGGACCCAAGGGGGGGTCCTGCTATACCCTCCCGCTGGTGAAACCCCAACGTCCCCGCTTGGGAACAGCATACATAACATATATAAAATTATATAATATAAAATGCATCATATAACACAACTTAACCATCATTAACGACTTTACATGAGGTTCTGCATTTCAGTGAACATGGTTATAACAGATCTTACTTTACTACAGGCCCACTGCTGAGCCCCATAATGGGGTGTCCCAATTTGATCATAGGTCATCCGATTGGGTGGATGCCTTGCTCTTTGGTTCCGCCTGAATGGCTCTTCTACGACTCCCTCTGGGGAGTAGTACACACAGTCCTGAGGTTCAGCCTCTCCCATTGAGGGTGTAAATGTCTCTGAATAGTCTTTGCTTGGGATGAAGCATGGGCTTCTGGGGTCCATGGGTTGGCTCGTTGGCGCCACCCTTGCAGGCGTTGTGCGTCGGAGCCCTTTACCCGTAGCTTCTGGAGGTGCTCTGTGACTTTGAGGTCCCTCCATAGGATCCTCTACAGTCTCGTTGACGATTTCTTCACCGTCGGCATGATCATTGGTGGTCTCAGAGGTAGTTTCATTTACAGTCTCTTGGCTAGTTTGGATTGTTCCGGCTCACCGTCCAGTGGTGTAGCCAGTATCTTTGGTTCATCATCTCTCACTTGTGGGATAGGGAGAAGGTGGCTACGGTGCCAGACCCTTACCCGGCCATCCGCGTCTTTTATGCGGTAGACCGGGAGGCCTGGCATCTGTGACTCAACCTCAAAGACACTGTCACGCCAGCGGTCAGCAAGTTTATGCTTCCCTGGAATCCCTAGGTTGCGGAGAAGTATGGCATCTCCTGGACGGATATCCCTGTGTCTGACCTTGTGGTCATAGCGCCTCTTGTTCTTGGCATTGAGTTGGGCAGCGGACTTCTCGGCTTGCTGGTAAGCCTGTTGCAGGTTTTCCTGAAGCCTTTGCACGTATTTGAAGTGAGTTGCGTTGTGTATCCCGTCTGTTGACACTCGCAGATGTACATCCACCGGCAGCCTGGCTTCTCGCCCAAACATAAGGAAGTATGGGGAGAATCCTGTGGACTCATGTCGGGTACAGTTGTACGCATGTGCTAGGGCTTCTACATGTCGGCTCCACTCTGTCTTCTGAGTGCCTTTCAATGTGCCGAGCATCTCCAGCAAGGTCCTGTTGAATCGCTCCGACAGAGCGTCACCCTCCGAATGGTACGGAGTTGTCCGGGATTTGGTGATTTCCAGGATTTTGCGTAGCTCACTGATCAGTTTGCTTTGAAAATCCCGGCCTAGGTCGGAATGAAGGCGGTTGGGCAGGCCATAATGCATGAAATACCTTTCCCACAGTATCTTCGCCACCGTGATGGCCTTCTGGTCTTTGGTCGGGAAAGCTTGTGCATATCTCGTGTAATGATCAATGATGACCCGCACGTTACAGATACCTTGGGCATCAGGCTCGATGCACAGGAAATCCATGCACACCAAGTCCATGGGTCCCGAGCTCTTCAGGTGAGCCATTGATGCGGCTCAGGTAGTAAGCGTCTTACGTTGAATATACCTGGAACACCGCCGACAGTGTCGTTCTGCCGACAGTGTCGTTCCACCAACTCACGCATTTTTGGCCGGAAGAAACGGTCTCTGATGAGGCCAAAGGTCTTTTCCACATGAGATGCCCATGCTCATTGTGCAAGGCTTTCAGGACCATATGTTGTAAGTTCCTTGGGAGAACCAGTTGTCTTCTATCTGGGTGGTTGTGGTATTGCACCACCCGAGAGTAGCCCATTGTCGATCTTGAACGTATCTGCTTCTCGCATGAGAATGGCGACCATGTCACTGGGAGCATATTTCAGAATTGCAGGCTTGTTTCTCCATTTATTCTTGTTTTTCTGGACGGCTTGACGAACGATGCCAGCTGTTGGATCCCGGATCTGATATTGGACCATATCCTTCCACGCTATGATCTTATCGTGGGTGATGTTCATCCCTTCTGAGTCACAGTAAGCGTAAGGGATGACTTTGGATTGACATCCTAAGGAGTCCACGACCCTTAACTCTGAGAAGGCCACTCTATCTTCTATGACAGCAGTCGTGTTGCACATGGCTCTCATCCCTAGTCCCGGTATCTCCTCCCAGCAGTCATCGTCTGGAGTGGAGCTCAGTCCTGGTCTTCCGGATAGGGCATCCGCTCCGATATTCAGAAGCCCCGGTTTATATTTCACCGTGAATTGGTAGTTTGATAACACTGCCAGCCATCGGTGGCTAGTAGCATCCAGTTTGGCGGATGTTAGTTTGTAGGTGAGTGAATTATTATCCATCCTCACTTCGAAAGTTACCCCGTACAAGTAATCGTGGAGCTTATCTACGATGGCCCATTTGAAGGCGAAAAACTCCAGCTTGTGTACCAGATAATTTTGCTCGCTAGGAGTCAAACTGCGGCTTATGTAGGCTACTGGTCGGAGCCCCTCCGGGTGTTTCTGGTGCAAGACTGCACCTAAGCCATTGAGACTCGCGTCTACATGGAGGATGTAGGGCTGTTCTGGATCGGCATAAGCAAGAACAGGTGCCTTGATTAAGCTCCTCTTCAAGCTCAGGAAGGCCCGTTCGCCGTCAGTCATCAATTAATCATCAAACGGCTGTCTAGCAGAGGTGGCCTTTCGCCCGGTGTCCTTTGGGGATATCTTGAGGAGATTATTTAGAGGCTTGGCCTTACTGGAATACCACTCCACAAAGCGACGATAGTAGCCACAGAAACAGAGGAAAGAGCGTAGCTCCATGACGTTCTCAGGTCGCGGCCAATTCACCACAGCTTCGACTTTGGCCGGATCAGAGGCGATCCCCTCGGCAGATACAACGTGTCCCATGTAGGTCACCAACGTGTGACAGAACCGGCACTTGTCCAGTGACAGTTTCAGGGCTTCTCGCCCCAGACGGTCCAGCACTTTAAGCAGCCGTTCTTCATGTTTTTTCAAGGTTTTACCGAAGACAATAATATCGTCCATGTAGACCAAGCATTCCCGAGGATTCATGTCTCCAATGGTTTTCTCCATTAGGCGTTGGAATGTTGCTGGAGCCCCGCAGATGCCTTGGGGCACGCGCGTACATTGGTAGAAGCCCATGGGACAGATAAAGGCAGTCTTCTCCTGGTCTTCTTCACTCATTTGTACCTGGTAATACCCGGATCGCAAGTCCAGAACACTGAACCACTGGCTCTCAGTTAGTGCGCTGAGAATCTCTTCGTTACGGGGAAGAGTGTACTGATCGGGTACGGTGTGGTTGTTCAGTGTCCGGTAATCAACACACAATCTTACCGACCCATTCTTCCTCCTCACCACTACGATGGGCGAGGCGTAAGGACTCCAGAATTCGGTCACAATCCCCACGGTTTCCATCTCCTGTAAGACGTCCCTTACATCGTCCATAACCCGAGGGGTGATGCGACGAGAACGTTCTCAGAAAAGCGTAGTGTCACTCAGCCTGATGGTGTGCTGAGCGCTGCGGTGGCAGCCCACGTTCATCTCACTCGTGGAGAATACAGCCTGGCGTTCTTCCAATTTAGCTATTAGTCGGTCTTTCCATTCAGCCAGTAGGGTTGAGTCTCTGAAGTTGAAGGTCAGCTTGACTGGCTGTCCGGACGCCGTAGCGGCATTCACCTGCGGCATTGTCTCCACTGCGGTGACGGCTATATGCGGCCCAATCTCTGTCTTGATCGAAAGCCGTGGGGTACAGAGAGCTGTTTTGGACAAACACTTTACTACGACTAGGAATCTTGGAAGTCCATTCCCATACTTCTGGTATCAGCTTGTAGCCTCGCTTAGCATCTTCTTCCGGTGTGCTTTCCAGAGAAAAGAGGTGATCGGCCTAGGGTAGCAGCACCATGCGGCCATGCTCTTCACTCCCCCTGGTGGAATCTCTGTTAGACCTGCTCGCCGGTGAAAGAGATCTCCATGACGATCTAGGGCAGATATCTTGCAACACTCCTCCAACAAGATGGGATGGATGGTTAGGCTATCCAGAGGCAGTTCACCAGCTTCTTGCAGGTAGGCCCTGATTATTGCCCGCACCATATCCGTGTTAGTTCCAAGTATGATCGGGGAACTGGGATGCTCTCGGGGCTCGGGGCATACTAGTGCCTCCACAGCCATAGGGTGCAAATTGCCTGTGTTCAGCTGGAGTATCTCTAGCCGAACCTTCACTACCCCGTCAACGGGATAATCCTCATTGCTTAGTTCTCTCAGTTTCAGGCTCTCCACTGACTGCAATGGGTGGTGTTTGAGGTGTTGGTTATAGAACCCCCTACACACAATAGTCACTTGGGACCCAATGTCTAACAATGCTGACGAATAGACACGTCCACAACGACGAGTATGATAGCGGCAGGACCTACCCTGTAAGCATCCAATGTTGGGGTTCAATCATTGGGGCTTGGCTCAGGAAAGGTTTCAGCAGTGACGGAAGGTGTTTTGTCTGATGTGGCAGGGTTTTCAGCTGCGTGAACCCCGCAAATCATTACATAGGGTGGAAATTTTCAGTTGGAGCTTTTTTTTCTTTCGTGGGGCATTCATTGGAGAAGTGACCCTTTCTGTTGCAGCTGTAACAGACGACACCCCTGGGGTCCATACGGGTCTTGTAGGTAGGAGATACTCTTCCTGACGCTCTGGACTGGTCGGTAGACTGTGTATGGAGACAGTCGTCCCTGGTTCCTTCAGCCTCCTTGGCCCTTTCCAAGCGGGAGTCTTCTCTCCAAGACTCCTTCGAGGGAGGCGCAGATTTTCCTTGTTTGGATCAACTGTGAACCTTTTGAGGAAGAAGGGCCATCAAAAGGATTTCTTGCGCTTGCACCCTATCCATTAGATCAGGCCTGCACAACTTGGAAAGCGAGAAGGGCCGAACTGCTCCAAGGAAAACAGATTCGGGCCGCACGGGTAAAATCATCATCATCATCATCATCATATCTCCCCCAGCACCTCTCATCATCATCATCCTCATATCTCCTCCAGCACCCCTCATCAATCTCTCCCAGCACCCCTCATCATCCTCATATCTGCCCCAGCACCCCATCATCCTCATATCTCCCCCAGCACCCCTCATCATCCTCATATCTCCCCCAGCACCCCATCATCTTCATATATCTCCCCCTGCACCCCTCATCATCAACCTTTGCGAGACTCACCCTCTATCTCACACCCCCATCTCTCCCCCTCACCCATACACAATACGCTCCACATAACACAAAATACCCCCTTGCAGACCACACACATCCCACCCCCTGCACCTCAACCCCCCTGCACCTCACCTCAATCTCCCCCCTGCACCTTACATCACCCTCCTGCACCTCACCTCACATCACCCCACTACACCTCCCCCCCTGCACCTCACATCACCCCACTACACCTCCCACCTGCACCTCACCTCCCCCCTGCACCTCACATCACTCCCCTGCACCTCACCTCCCCCCTGCACCTCACCTCCCCCCCACCCCCTGCACCTCACCTCCCCCCCTTCTGCACCTCACATCACTCCCCTGCACCTCACCTCCCTTCCCCCCCCTGAAGCACACTCGTGCAGTCCTGAGAGCAGGCTCGAGGAGGAGGAGGGGGCTCGCGGCTCCCTGGCGGGAAAGGAGGGGGCTCGCGGCTCCCGGGCGGGAGAGGAGGGGGCTCGCAGCTCCCGGGCGGGAGAGGAGGGGGCTCGTGGCTCCCGGGCGGGAGAGGAGGGGGCTCGGGGCTCGCGGCTCCCGGGCGGGAGAGGAGGGGGCTCGGGGCTCGCGGCTCCCAGGCGGGAGAGGAGGGGACTCGCGGCCGTGAGAGGAGGGGCGGCTCGTGGCCAGGAGATGAGGGGGGGCTCGTGGCTCGTGGCTGGGAGAGGAGGAGGACGGGGAAAGCCACCGTGGGCCACACAATGAGTGCAGGTGGGCCACATACGTCCCGCGGGCCGCGTGTTGTGCAGGCCTGCATTAGATCTTCGAATGGGATAGGCTGTCCTGGAGCAAGCGCACAACTGATTCGGATAGCTACTGGGTGCATGGATAGGGCTCCCCGTAAAAATTGGTTGGTTCTGACTTCGTTAGCCTCGGATGTTCGTACCGCCTTATTTTTCACCAAGGTCCATAGCTCCAACTGAATACGTCGGAGGAATGACGATACCTCCTCTCCTTCTGCTTGGGCAAGGGCGTGGAACTTGGCCAGCAAGGAAATGGCATTGACTGGGACACCGTAGGCTTTAGTGAGGGCGTCTAGGAGCGCTTGGGAGTCCGCTTCGGGGTGGCACTCCTTGTAGAACTGTAGCTTATGAGCGGCCGGTGGCCGCAGGCACTCAAGGATTCGCTGCCACTTTTGACAGCCTCGGAACAGGTCCACTCAGGAAGCACTTGCCCTGCATGGTTCTTCCACTCTTCAAACTCAGCCTCGCCAAGGGGCGTAGGCCGGATCCCCATGAAGGCCTTGAGTTTGCGGTGTTGGTGGGATTGAGATGACTGGTTCAGGGCTTCCACGAGTTGAGGTAGCCTCACTCCTAAGCTGGAAGTACCCGAAGACAGGTGACTATACAAAGCTGGGCTCTGACTAGGAGTTGGTCCGTGGCTGGCGGAAGGCGTAGCGGGTATCACGCTCGAGGAAAAAGTGATTCTATGTACGGTGAAGTCTGTTCGGACAGGTGTACTTGCAAACATCCATTCCCCAGAGCTCTAGGGGAAGGTGGACGCAGCAGCAGGATAAGAGGCCGCTGAAGAAGGCCCCGGAATGGACGCAGCCAGGGCAGGAGACAGCACGAGGTATACCAGTGGATAACCCTCGGGCAAGGCCTCAGATTGGTTTAGGGCCTTAGGGGCCGTCTCCCAGCATATCTCATGTTCAGTGGCCAGTAGCACAGGGCTAGAACGGCAGGTGGTATCAAGTTTGTGACCTAGAATCCTGGCATTGGCCAGCCCCGGGACGTTTCTTGTGTGGTTGTGGATGTCAATGATAGACGTGAGGATGGGGACTCCTCATACTGCGTCCATGCAGTACGGGGATACCCAGTATTCCAAAGTCCAGTCATGGATCTCTTGCTTGGAGGGCACGAACATGGCGTGGATTTAGTTTTAACAATTTGACGGCTGAGTAGGGCACCCCAGGTCTGAGCTCTCAGCAGCACCTCCAAATGTAGCACACTTTCCCCCACCCCCTGGGAGATGTGTGGCTACGGTGTGTGTGTGCGGTGCGATACCTGTGGCTCAAAGGAAACCTGAGCCTCCGCTGCTGGAAACCTGGGGTGTTCGGTTGCGCCTCCACCTGTACGGGATTCTATAGTGTTGAATAACCACGTTACAGGACACATATAAACAATACACAATGGTATAATTAGAACAAGTTTACTGATGGCATGAGAATGATCATAAACAACATGCAATAGTGCCACAACTGTGACACTGGCCTCGCCGGGCCGTAACCCCTCACCGTGCCTCCATGACACCGTATCCATATCCTGGTGGGTTTTACCCCAATATACTGAGGTGCTCCTGGCACTGAACCATCCCAGTGTCCTCCAAAGATCCAAACCACCCAAATGTGTGAGACAGTGCTGCCCCACTAAAGTGTTGAGTTGGTTCACTGGTGAGTTGGGTACCTGCCGGGTGCTCCCACACCTGGGCACACCGCTGATACAGATTGGATCCACGGATCCATTGATGAACCGCGACGCCTCCGCCTCTACAGTGGGTGGGTCCCTTGTGGATGGTACCAACGTATGCAATGTCTCTTGGTTGCAGGTGTCTGGTCCCAGATCACCTGAGGCCAGGATGCAGCCGCGTCCTGGCTGTGTCCCTCACTCTGGTACTACATGGGGCAGTGTCCTTATCTATGGGCCTGTCCCTGCAGCAAACACAAGCTGAGGGGAGTTGGGGCCTAGCTGGGGCCTAACAGGGGGTATCTGGCCTAGTGCAGGTGCCACAGACACCTGCACACACAACCTACCCCTTCCTTGTCCCAGCTCCGACTGGCGTGGCTTGTAGCACACCAAATGTATCCATCTCTGAGCAAGGGATTCTGTCAGTCCTATTGGCTAAGTGTAGCCAGGTGATCTTGCAGACCCAGGAACTGCTGGGTGTTGTAGTTCCCCTTGGTGCTCTGTGTCCTTCCACTGCGCCTGTGCGCATCTGTAATGGACGCTGCAATCTCTTTGCACATGCGCGAACCTCTGCGCATGCGCGCGTGCCCACCCAACATGGCGGCATCCTGCCACGGGAACCGCCGGGAGCCTCCGGCGACTCGGTCGCCATCCCCACTGCAGCTCTCCCCCTCCGCACCTCACCGGCACCTGTCGGATGCGCACACTCTGCTGCTGGCACCCGCGAGCCCCACGGAGGTAAAGGGACCCAAGGGTGGGCCCTGCTATATATGTATATGTAGCACTGCTTCCCCACCTCTGGGAGATTTTGCCTAGGCTACAGGTACGTGTGGTGCTGGTTACCTGTGAGGGTCCAGGAGAGATGAGTGTCTGTGATGTTGTGGGGAACAGGACAGGCTTTAGGTGATCCTCAGGTTCTTTTCATTTGGTGACAGCGCCTCCAGTCATAGCAGGCTACAGCAGAGCTGCAGGCAGTCCCTACCATGACAGGTCTTTTCTCCTATACTTCGACTTAGCCAGAAGTATATAAAAGGGGTCTTTATTTGATTCCGCCACTGCAGATGGTATAACAGCATTGCATATAGTAGAGAATGGGTTTCAGTCCCTTGGATGGTGCTGGGCAGCAGATAATGTTGAGGCCTTGTACTATGCACAGATCTTGGTTCACTCCGCCCCAAGAGGGACTGAGCTCCTCTCCCTTCCCCTGGTGGGAAGGCGCACTACTGACTCAACCCCTAGAGGGGAAGAGCTGGACTGACTAATAATTTGTAAGGCATCCTCCCTAATGCAAAAGGGGAGGGCACAGGGTTTGAACCA
This sequence comes from Ascaphus truei, assembly GCF_040206685.1. Lineage (NCBI taxonomy): Eukaryota > Metazoa > Chordata > Amphibia > Anura > Ascaphidae > Ascaphus > Ascaphus truei. The sequence continues at coordinate 105,649,641 of NC_134487.1, read as the reverse complement.
TGATTGGCTGCAACATAGACCCAGTGTCACACCACCTCTCCTGCCACTCAGGGAGGCTGTGTGAGAGGGGGGGTTAAACCCCACAGAATAGCCTGTCACTGTCTGTAGCTATCAGAACTTACATGACAGGAAGGCAGAAAGATAGCTGAGCTGGACCAGCTATTGCTATACTCTCCCCTAGGTGAAAATTCCCATGTTCTCACTGGGATCCAATTTGGGCACCATCCAGTAACCTGAAGCCTGCAAAACAGAACAGGTTACAGCAGATGGATAACATAACCATACAGTTATAGGGACAATTACCCATATCATCCACTGGTTTACAGCGATGATGAATTGTAAGCTATTCTCCCAATGGGAAGAAAAACGAAAACCCTCACTTATAATATTTAGGGTCAGGCTTCTGGCCTACACGCCCATCAAATAACTTGGTCCAGATTGAATACACCTTGGGAGGACCAGGGCACTGCCTAACCTCTACCCTATCTTTGTAGGGATGCCCACAAGCCATTCTTCCATAACTGAATGTATATTTGAGTCGTTGATAAACCTATCCTCAGATGTTTTGGTCTTAATGTTTTCTATAACAGCGAGTCTCAGCCACTCCTGACGGAGTTGGTCTATCTCATCCATAATTGACTCAGGTACATATGGAAATTTATATCCATGAGACTGACGGTACCCATTAAAGATAGCTTTATCATCTCTGCTGAACTTTTAAATAGGGTTGGCTCCCTGACCAAGTAGTACCCAAAACTTAGGCTCACTGAGCTCTACCTCCTGATATTTTATTTATTTATTTATAAAATATTTTACCAGGAAGTAATACATTGAGAGTTACCTCTCGTTTTCAAGTATGTCCTCGGCACAGAGTAAAACAAAATAATACATGGTTACAAATACAGTTACATAAATGAACAAGGTATACATTATATACAAGACATTGCATGCACAGTTAAAGAAAATATATATTATGAGCGTATGAAACAGTTACAGACCAGATTAAAGTGTGAGACAGCCTTAGATTTGAAAGAACTTAAGCTGGTGGTGGATATGAGAGTCTCTGGTAGGTTGTTCCAGTTTTGGGGTGCACGGAAGGAGAAGGAGGAACGTCCGGATACTTTGTTGAGTCTTGGGACCATGAATAGTCTTTTGGAGTCTGATCTCAGGTGATAGGTACTGCATGTGGTAGGGGTGAGGAGCTTGTTCAGGTAGCTGGGTAGCTTGCCCAGAAAGTATTTGAGGGTGAGACAGGAAAGGTGAACTTTGCGCCTAGACTCTAGTGATGACCAATCTAGTTCTTTGAGCATTTCGCAGTGATGTGTGTTGTAGTTGCATTGGAGAACAAAACGACAAATTGAATTGTAGAGGGTGTCAAGTTTGCTAAGGTGGGTTTGAGGAGCCGAGCCATATACTATGTCTCCATAGTCAATAATTGGCATTAGCCTCTGCTGTGCAATACGCTTTCTGACCAAGAGACTTAGGGAGGATTTGTTCCTGTAAAGTACCCCTAGTTTGGCATAGGTCTTGGTTGTCAGGGTATCAATGTGCATCCCGAATGTTAAGTGGGAGTCAAACCATAAGCCCAGGTATTTAAAACTAGTGACAGGTGTTAGGGTGGTGGTAGTGTTGGTTCTAATCAGGAGCTCAGTCACTGGAAGCTTTACAAATTTAGTCTTGGTCCCAAATACCATTGTTACAGTCTTGTCAGTGTTTAAAAACAGTTTGTTTTGGGAAATCCAGTTTTCGAGTCTCAAAAAGTCAGACTGAAGTATGTGTTGAAGGTCAGAGAGGCTATGGCTGTGTGCATACAGGATTGTGTCATCTGCATACATGTGTATTGAGGCTTCCTTACAAGCTGTGGGAAGATCATTAATGAACACTGAGAAGAGTAGGGGCCCCAGAACAGAGCCTTGCGGTACACCACAGGTGATATCCAGGGGGTTGGAGTTAGAGCCTGAGATGGACACATGTTGGGATCTTCCTGATAGGTAGGACTGAAACCAGTTTAAAGCATGTTTCCCTATTCCAGAGCTCTGGAGTTTGTTAAGCAGGATAACATGATCAACTGTGTCAAAAGCCTTTGCAAAATCTAGGAATACTGCACCAGTGAGTTGTCCCCGTTCCATTCCACACTGGATTTCATTGCAAACTTTTAGCAGGGTAGTTACGGTGGAGTGTTTTGACGAAACCCAGACTGGAATTGGCTAGGGAAATTTGTCTTGGTGTAGAAATCGCTTAATTGGGAGTGGACACATTTTTCCATAACTTTGGATAGAATTGGGAGAAGTGAGATTGGCCTGTAGTTTGAGACAGTGTTTTTGTCCCCACTTTTGAAGATTGGGACAACTCTGGCAGTTTTCCAGGTCTTAGGGATATGGCCTGCAGACAGGATAGAGTTGACTATGGACGCAATTGGTTTGGCAATGGCTGGGGCACCAAGTCGTAGGAACCTAGATTGTAGTAAGTCGGGTCCACATTGGCTGCTTAGTTTTAGTTTGAGGAGCGCTTGTGTAATCTCTTCAGATACTGGGCTAAATTGAAAATTGTGGGCAGTGTTGGGAGGGGGTGGGACTGTAGGGATACTCCCAGGATGAGATTCATGTTTGGGGTTTGTGCTGCGTTTCGCTAATAAGTTAGTGGCACACCCCACAAAGTAATCATTGAATGCATTTGCAATGTCAGTGGGGTTTGTCAGAGTAATATCCCCCTTAGTGATATTACTTGGTTGTTGATGGTTAGGAGCCTGGAATATATTGTTGATAACCTTCCAGAAGTTAGCTGGGTTTGATGTATTTTGGTGGAGATTGTCAGAGTAATATTGTGCTTTTGCATACCTTGTTTGCCTTGTGCACACGTTCCGCAGGCATCTGTAGTGATAGAATACGGAGGGGCCCATGGAAACTCTTACCCCTAAATTGAACGGACTCAACTTTTTGCGTTGGGCTTCAGCTATTTCCACCTGGGACAGTTGACCTTCCTCCCACCAGTGGTCCCACCCACCACTCATTTACCCACCCAGTCAGTCACCCACTCACCCATTTTTCTAGATTAGTGAGGTCATCCGACATTTACACACACACGCAACTATGTAACAAGGACAAATTGTAGTGAAGTATAAATGTAATACAATAAATAAACTGTTATGTCAAAAACGAATGTTGTTTATCAATTACTGCAATTGAGAAATACTTTGAGGCATGAAAAATCTCGTCATAGTAACATTGTATTAGAATTTTTTTTATCACTCATTTGAAGGACCAAAAAAAATGTTTTTTTTTTTAAATATTGTCATTTGTGCTTGTGATTGTATTTTTTTTCTTGCTTGTTGACTTGAAATTAAGACCTCTTATTTCAATATATTTTCAAGGTTTAGAGGGAAGGCTGGTTTTAGCAGCCAGTCTCTAAAAAAGAAGCACTCTAATGATGCACACCAAGGTTTATTTAAAACTTAACATTTATTATGTCTGCTATTAATACTTTAGATCACATGTGAACAAATACATTTTTTTAGTTGTATTTAATTGTCCTTAAAATATTTGTGAGGAGATAAGTGAAGAAATGTAGTGTGCCTTTGGTGTGTCTGATATAAAAAAAATTTTTTTACACATAACACCAAACTTAATGATGTCTGATATCATAAACTTGTCCAGAACTGGGTCTATGGCGCTATTTTACTAGTAACCCACCAGCAAATGAATGAGATGTAATACCCACTATGCCGAGACCGAGATCTGATTATCTAAATATAAATGCTGTGACTAATATTTAGATAATCAGATCTCGGTCTCATCATAGTGGCATAGTGGGTATTACATCTCATTCATCTGCTGGTGGGATACTAGTAAAACAGCGCCATAGACCCAGTTCTGGACAAGTTTATGATATCAGACATCATTAAGTTTGGTGTTATCTGTAACATTTTTTTTTAATATCAGACACACCAAAGGCACACTACATTTCTTCACTTATCTCCTCACAAATATTTTAAGGAAAATTAAATACAACTAAAAAAATGTATTTGTTCATATGTGCTCTAAAGTATTAATAGCAGACATAATAAATGTTACGTTTTAAATAAACCTTGGTGTGCATCATTAGAGTGCTTCTTTTTTAGAGACTGGCTGCTAACACCAGCCTTCCCTATAAACCTTGAAAATAGATTTCAGTTCAGCACTCAGTCTGCACCCAGTCCCGAATTGGTACTTAGGTTAATATATATACTATATATCCAACACTGTTGATTATTTGTTATATTAGAGAGCGGTATATTCTCCTTTGGTGGCTCTTATTTCAATAGCAGGTGCGCCTGTTCTTGAAAAAAGAGGTCTTCATTCCAAGGCAAGAAAATGATTACTTTAAAAGTAACTACAAATTAATTATTTTTTACATTGTCCTTTCAATGCAGTGCCCTAGGTTCACCAATAAGGTTGGTTTTCAAGGCAATACATACCTAAGCAAATTCCCTTCATGATAATAAGAGCTAGATTATGAAATCTTGAAAAGCTGGTCCATTAATAGCTCGACGACTGAGCTTGGATCGGTCGGTTAAAATTACTTAATTTATGCTTTTCAGGTTTTCCACTGGCAACATGTGAAATTTACAAAGAGACTCAAATGTAATAGCTCAAAGTAAAATAAATATAAATATATATAATAAAAAATATATATATACTGTATATATGTGTGTATATATATATATATATATATATATATATATATATAGCAAATGGAAATACAACTGTATGCTCATTTGCATGTCTTAGGCAGGTCTGCAACCCCGCCTTTCCCCATTATCACCCAGCACACAGCACTTCCACTGCCGGAAGGGATTCTGGGAAATGACATGCAAATGAGCACACAGTGCCACTTTTTGCTTCAAAAACCATTTTTAACATGGTTCCCTATAGGCTTAACCCTGGCTGTGCTCAAAGCTGTGACCATGCAGCAAGCTTAAGCCTATAGGGAACCATGTTAAAAATGGTTTTTGAAGCAAAAAGTGGCACTGTGTGCTCATTTGCATGTCATTTCCCAGAATCCCTTCCGGCAGTGGAAGTGCTGTGTGCTGGGTGATAATGGTGAAAGGCGGGGTTGCAGACCTGCCTAAGACATGCAGATGAGCATACAGTTGTATTTACATTTATATATATATATATATAATTTTTTTTTTTTTTATCTCCCACAGAGCTATTATATTTTTAAAGAAGCCATTTCAATAAGCCAGTTACTTACCATATGATTACATACAATCACAGCTAACCAAACAAAAATGACCATTTACTGTATGTTTACATAGTATGATAATAATACTTGAGTTTCTAGAAATGTAATGCAACTACCCAAACTTCAAAGTCACCAAAACTTCTCAAAATAATTACTATCAGCAAAAAGGAAAGTAAAAATAACAACCCCGCCACTAGTTGTTACAACTATTTCAGTCCACAAACACTTATAAAAAATTGTAAGATAGGTTTAGAGAGGTCCATTGCATAATGAGCCTAAATGAGCTTCGGGAGGTTCATTACAGGACATAATGAGCCTTAATATATGTGTCCGTTTTAAAGAATTTATAAATGTGCAAAATGTAAGACACGTCAAACTTAAGTTGGTTAATATACAAAATAAAAACAGCAAACATCATCTAGAAATTTATATTTTATTTGTTTATATTAAACTGTCCCAATGAGTCAACTTTCTTCTATTGCCATCAGAAAGAAACAGAGTTTGTGGCCCGTCAGGTGAAACATTTGGAGGATGAGAGTATTTTGCAACTCCCAACACAGAAGATTGGTCATTTCCTAAACAAAATCATCGATCTTTCGGGTTGTCTTTCTTCATGCGTCTTTTATGATATCTTAAAATCAAAACAGAAAAAATGGAAGTTAGAATGAAATGAAAAACATACTTTTGTACAGTTTCTGTTCCTATAGAAAACTCAAAGACATTAAAACTCAAAGCAGATAGTTTGCAAAGTAACCTGGGTGAAGCAGAGGACAGAAGACTTTGGCTTTTAAAGAATGGGGAACTGTTCCTGTGAAATTAAGTTCAAAACCTGAAATCCTGTAATAGATATAATAGAAATACACCATCACGCATGCTCGTGCTCTTGCAGGCTCTGTATTAGAAGTTCTATGTAGGCTTCTGAAGGCGCCATAAACGAGGGAGCAGGGCAGTGATGCCAGTATGTACTGTAGATGGGTAATCTGGCACAAGAACGTCTCTAGCACCACAATGACTACAGTTTAGAGTAAAAACAAAACATAATAATCATTAAAAAGCATTTAATTCACTTCATTAAACATTTCCTGCATGTTCTTAAAATGAATGTAAGTACATTCTAGTTGACTGCACCTTTAAGAGACAGTCAATATATTTAATGCTAGAATGCAGTGTTGGTCAGAGGTGTCTCAAAAACCATAAGCACACGGCCTTTGCAAAACAACACTTTTTAAAATTAACTTTAATGATCTTCAAAACGACTCAAGAATCTACATCTTAGAGCTCTCAGCTCATCTAAACGTCAGGAAGTCATGATCAGAAAACTCATCTCAATCCCTCCGTGGCCTCAACGTTTTCTTATTTTAGACCTCATTATTTGTGTGTCCGTTAGTTCTGCAATTAAGAAGTTGGAAGGACACTTTACCATTTTATGATTCCGAAAGACCACGAAATGTAAATCTAGGAGTCTGACAAACATCAAACAGTTTGATCAGATCAGATCAGAAGCTATTGCACAGGAAAATAGTAATCAGGGTCAATGTTATGCTTCAGTTCACAGCAGTTAAGCAGCAATTAATATTGTGCTCTTGATAGGTTTTCCGTATGAAAGTCACAGCTGAGAGGTGTATTTACCAACAATGATGTATTACCCAAGGAAGGGAGAGCAATTAGGTATCTACTTACTGTCCAACAGGATACCAGCGGTGCTTGGTTGTATAGAACATTTTGCTTAGCTCTTCCATTGTTGGCCCAGGTTTATTCGGTGTGTCACTGAGTCGGGCCTTGAGCACTTGTTCGTGGGATTCTTCATGATTGTGCCGAGTTATGGGCTGAAAGAAGAATTTAGTAGTTACAGATTGATTTACATGTTCGAATACAATACACAGATTAAGTGAAGTCACTGTGAATATTTAGTCTGTTATCTACTAAAAGCAGCATTTCTTAGACATTGGATTACCCACTCTTTTAGGGCAATTTGGAGCATATCTGTAGAAGATCCAAGATTAAAGAACCTGATGATAAACCTTGACCTATTTCACGCTGTTTTCTTTATTTAATTATCTGTATATTTCAATATTAAATCTGAAGACTATTATACAAACAGAACTACGGAGAGGATACTGAAAATTTCAAAAGGATGTTTGGAACAGAATAATAGATGTTCCAGCCCACTTGTGAGTTATGATGAACTGATGTATAAATTAGTTATTTGATGGACATTTGCCAGGGTATGCAGCTGTACACTACAAATTCTATATCCGATGACTCCTCGTGTGAATAGAAACAGACTTGTCAAATATTACAAACATGCTAGCACTGGTTATAAAGAGGCAAGCCATCAGCACAAAAAGCGCTCTTAGAAATATTCAGCACACTTAACTTACCAAAAACTTAACATAACTACAAACATATGCACTTTTGAAGCAGAACAAAAGCTGAAACTTATTAAGGGAAGCATAAAAAAAAACATACTGAAACTGTAAAGAAAGAAAGTGGGGCTTCTAGAAGCACAACGTGAGAGCATATTAGGACTATAGTGGCATTAACCATATTGACAAATTCTGATTATTAAAAAACAAACAAAAAAAAAAAAACTAGCATCAACAATGAATCATGTGTTATCAAGAAGTATTCTACATTACAGACTTTCCTAGAAGCAAAGTTTACTGTGGCATGTTTAATCAATTAAATGTAACCATTAGCACATTTTATATAAATACAATCTAACAAGCATTTTTACATTTTGCAACTTTTTTTTTTTTTATATGGTAACCACATACTTTGGAAGATTTTTTATAATATCTGTATGGATCTGTGAGAAGATTGTTGGCGAGTCTTTGGGCCTTAATCAATTTTATATATAAAATGTTTTACCAGGAAGTAATACAAAAACAGGGTTAAGTGCTGCACACCATATATCAAATAAGAGAGCAAAATACTTGCGTTTCAATACCGGTGCACCATGGTTCAGGGGAAAACCTGTCTGGCGAGATCTTAAACATGAATATGAATGGAAAATCCAGGGCACTGCGGATTTGGTATAAGAATTTATTCTGTCGAATTCATATACCAAATCCGCAGTGCCCTGGATTTTCCGTTCATATTCATTACCAGGAAGTAATATATTAAGAGTTATTTCTCGTTTTCAAGTATGTCCCGGGCACAGAGTTATGATGACAGATACATGGGTACATTAGGTGAACAGCGCTTTACATTATATATAAAGATATTGAAGTACATTAGGTGAACAGGGTTATACATTAAATATGAAGACATTGCATGCACAGTTAAAGATAACATATATTATTGGCGTATGAAACAGTTACAGACCACATAAAAATGTGAGACAGCTTTAGTTTTGAAAGAACTTAGACTGGTGGTGGATGTGAGAGTCTCCGGTAGGTTGTTCCATGTGTGAGGTGCACGGTAAGTGAAAGAGGAGCGGACGGATACTTTGTTGAACCTTGGGACCATGAAAAGTCCTTGGATTCAGATCTCAGGTGATAAGAGCTGCATGTGGTAGGGGTGAGGAACTTGGTCGGGATAGGCGGGTAGCTTGCCCAGAAAGTATTTGAAGGCAAGGCAGGAAAGACTCAAGTGATGGCCAATCTAGTTCTTTGAGCATTGTGATTAATTTGCATTGTGATTTTGTCATGGTGCCCTCCCCAAATGTATTACCAATAGAAGAGCGTTTACCCTTACTGGGGTTATTTTCTAGTTGCTCCTTTGGTGGGGATAGACTGCTTTAAAAATTCTCTCTATATAAAAGCCATAGTGGGACAGAAATCAGTGTTCCCACATTGCTTGGGAACAAGATCATAATATCCGGGTGCATGAATGCACCATGAATAGGTGCTACTGCAAGACCAAAGAGCAAGACCTGTGACATCACAGAGGTGGGCTGTGCAGAAAGAGGGAGGATTCCAATCTCACCGGGGAAGGAAGCATTCAGCGTCTGGATATTGGTGGCATGGAACAGAGTAAGTGACGGACAATATAAGATGGCAACCACCATTGAAAAATTATAAATTGAAAACAATGGAATACATTAAAAGCATCCTAGCATCCGGAACATAAGATGCTGCTTCAAATATTGCAAAATGTTTACTATTAAAAGCACAACTTTTAACTCACAGTACAGCTTGTATACACTGTCTCTGCTGACTGCTGTCAGTCATAATATTTAGTACAGCGATATCCATAACAGGTTATTTGCATGAGGTAAAATAATTCTAATAAGTATGGTGTCTGTATAGCTTCTGTGCCTACCTTTGTGTGTTCATAAGGGATGTCCACTGATGGGTGGTAGCAGACAATGGTTTTCCCATCCGACGTCATGGCGAGCTCCACCTTGCTGAATAGAAAGAAAGATGCTCTCTGTAAAAATCAGCACTATCAGATTGTGCAGCAGGTGGATTATAGCAATGGTTTCCAGGCATATCTGAATGAAGATCTCACAAATCAATATCTCCATTATCCTTTTGAAATGTTATAGCACTGTGTAACTTAGCAAATATCAACACGTTCTCAATTCCAGGCAAATTCAGGACATTTTCAAGAATGATCTGGCTATGACCCAGTCACCAGTATTGCAAAGTATTAAAGTCAGTACTACATTATATGATGAAATAGGGTCAGATCCTTATTTTGTTTTACATTGAATAGGATATAAATGTATAGGTCATACTGAATGATGTACATATTATGCATGCGATATAAAAAAGGCATATGAAAACCAACAAATGAATAGTTTTAAATCGGCTTTGCCATTTTAGGGGGTTACCTCAATGTTAGTTGGACAACAACTAAAAGTGACCCGTACCCCGGTAATTTCAGGCATTGTGTTGCCAGTACATACCAGTTGTAGTCTTCTGGGAGGGCTGAATAGCTTGATTTGTGGCAGAGAGAACACGCAGTGTCAACTGAACAAAAAAAGAAAAATATATTAACTTATGAAAATAAACATTCATTTATTGAAATGTGATGACTACTGCACCTCTACGAAGACTATTTTTTATTAAATGCATCATAATACCTAGCTTTCTGTTTTTCATGGGGCAGAAACAAGACACTTCCAATGTATAACCCAGCCTCTTGGTACAGAGCCCTTTAGAACACACAGAATACAGTGGGCCCCATATTAATAGTGTATGAGACAATACAGACAGCCAAGTAAAGGAGCACCCTTAAAATGGGCATATATTTCATGCCAATAAGTGACCACCACCCTAACATACTTCTGACTGGGCAGAATTTAACATACCTATTTTAACACTGTAATGCTTGGAACACAACCCAAATACAGTACCTTCATACCACTATAACATTGTGTTATAATATTATGTCACATGTATTGTAAAGCGCTATGTACCTGGATGGTGCTATATAAAGATATACATACTAGAGTAAGTGTTGTTCTAAACAATATCAGAAATACAAGGTTTTGAACAATGTACAGGCCACTATCATACAAACCCCTAACTTAGATTGTAAGCTCTTCGGGCAGGATCTTCCTTTGCCTTATTGTGTCATTTCTCCATTGGTTGTCATTTATTTACCTTGTACGATAATTTTGTAAAGCGCTGCCTACATTGTTGGCGCTATACAAATAAAATGATGCATACGTACTAGGGGAAGTGACGCTTACAGAATGTAGTATCTTTGTCCAAGGAACCGACTCATTAAAACGTATTGCATTGTAATATCCATCTCATCCCTCTGGCAAAAATGGGTGTGAGTGGCAGTCATAGCACTACAGTGTATTCTTCATAACACAACATCCTTAAGAAAGGAGTGTCATTAATGTCACTTATGGACCACCGTCATACACTATGTATTTGTGCTCCATTTCTGCTTAATGTAAAACAAAAACATAGAAAGGGAAATGTAGAGGGGGTTAACATGTTTAGAAAAAGGAAAAGTAATACGGCGCTATCATATACTGTGAATATAATGTGATAAGAGGGATAATATAATATAAATAAAGTGTAAATCAAACTATAAAACATATGTGAAAAATAGTGAATATAGATAATTATATTGGAGCCCACCAGGTAGGGTAATGATACTATGCAGCCCAGCAGGTAGAGCAAGTATTCCTATATTCTTGCAGCCAAAAAGTCCAAGGGTTTCCAAGCCCTTTCAAAGGTTCCTGGTAATGCGTAGCTTGCAATACATCATATCCTTTTAAAGGTATCCTGGTGGTGTTATACTCTCCCGGGGAAATATATCATATGGAGGAGTGCACAAGTCTCCTGCTCTGAACTGCAACATTACGAAACATAGAGGCTGCTGTACGCAGCGTGGAAGGTGTTCCAGCTTGTCCGGGACAGGGGTACGAGTGATCGCTAGACCCTCCATATCACCTGGAAGTCTGGGCTTCTTTTTGAAGTTGCTGCAAATAACGTTGTAACGCAAGTAGCCATAGACACATCAGATGGGGAAGAAGGAGAGTGACTAGATCCTGCATGTTTACAAGGTAAATCAGAAAAAGGAGGAGGGAGCACAGGGTGATTGTGGCCCTCAAAGATTTCACTTAACTGCACACCACTATGTATATAAAATATATTTTACCTCCTGCTAGGTTTTTTCTTAATCCAATTGATATATAGGACATTTGTTACTTTATCTATGGGTTCTCTTTAAAGATACAATTTAGTACATTCTCATACTAAAAGGCAATACAAGGTAAATAAATGACAACTAATGGGGATAAGTGCAGCAGGTAAATGACAACACAAGGCAAATGAAGATCCTGTCCCGAAGAGCTTACAATCTAAGTTAGGGGTTTGTATGGTAGTGGTCTGTACATTGTTCAAAATGTTGTATATTTGATATTGTTTAGAACAACACTTACTATATTGTATGTATGTACCGTATATCTTTATTTATATAGCTCCATCCAGGTACATAGCGCTTTACAATGCACATGATATAATATTATAACACAATATTATAGTGGTATGAAGGTACTGTATTTGGGTTGTATTCCAAGCATTATAGTGATAAAGAAGGTAAGTTAAGCTCTGCCCAGTCAGGAGTATTTTATGGTGGTTGCCTTATTGGCATGAAATATATGGTTTGTGTTTTTCTTAGTTTTTTATTTATTAAATCTGCTATAGTGTATTATTACATAATTGTCTGACGGGATTTTACCTGTAGTAGTTTTTTTTCTTAATTTAATTGATATATAGGATGTTTGTTAAGAGACCATTGATCCTTTATGCTTTATCTATGCATTCTCTTTAAAGATACAACTTTAGTGTATTTTCATTTATACCGCTGTGTATTATTTCCCACTCTTCTTAAATTGTCATCCATGGACCTATGCGCCAATCCTTTTCTAAATCTATACCACGGTTAACAGGTTCAGCATCAAGTTGTTATATTATTCCCTCGAGTCCCAAAGAGTTTAATCTGACTAGATCTGATCAGCCATGTGTTTTAACCCTACACCAGGGTGTACACTTACACAGCACCCAATGCGCCATTCTGATGGTATGACACAAATGATAAAGGTCACAAGAATAGAGCATTTAACACATTTTATTAATGTAAAATGGTTGGTATTGTGGTGCTACCTATTTATTAACGTATAAGAGCCAATTTGCTTCACAAATTAGAGATGATAAACACGAAATAGAAATGAAGAGTGCAAGCCTAATTCTAACGAGCTGTAATTCAATGTGCAATTTGTACATGCGTCAACCGTAATGAATAAAACTGGTCAACTTTATGCACATGCCGCTCTTCCAGCACTAATCTAGCCCTGTATTATAGGCATAGTTATAAATGTAGCTCTTTATTTAGACAGTGACAGACTGAGTTGCCACCACTCCGGGTTTGACCCGGAGACTACAGGTTTCACTGGGTTTGACCCGGAGACTACGGGTTTTGCGAACCAATCTCCGGGCTACAGGTTTACATTTGAAATCTCTGGGCAAGGTGCGCAAACTGGGTGGTGGCGGCGGGAGAAGAGGACAGAGGACCGCCAGAGGAGTTGGAAGGCGGGAACAAAGCGGGGCGATAGAGTACGGCGCCCAAGGGGTCCGACGCGGAAGTCTTCAGTGACTTCTTGGGCTGCATCTCCCCCTGCATGCTCCCATCAAAATGACTCCTTTTGACAGTGCGTTGCCACGACATTGTGACATCATGGGACCATTCAGCGCCGCGTTGCCATGACAATGGGACACCATGTTCCGACGCATTGCCATGACGACATTCATCACAGAGCCATTTTGACGGGAGCATTAACTATATAAAAAAAAGTATCTGGGTTATCATTCAGCACAAGGTGACAGAACACCAGAACAGTAGTGTGTGGGCACTGTAATATGTGGGCTGTTGCAGGGTTAGTGTTGGGACTGACACTGAAGGTTGCACTGCTCGTGCCACTGAATGCATCTGTGCAGAGGTCGCCCGCGCGGTGAGGTCATTGGCTCGTGCTCACTCGTTGCCATGGTAATCTCTGGCGGAGGAACGTGCGCGTGGAGTTATTTTTCCTACCTCGCGCCGGCTCAGTATGTCCGAACACGCTGGGAAGCACAGACCGCAGCCCCCGCCAGCCCGCCCGGGAACCGGTGACCAGCACTGCCGCTCCAGCCATCCTGCCAGGTAGAGGAACAGGACTAGCCGGGAACAGGAAGCGCACGGGGAGACATCCGGTCCAGCCCTATTTATTGTTTGGAGCCTCCAACCTTGGTAATGAGCTAAACGCCACTACATGTGGTTATTTTATGTGTAGGGGGTGGGATCCGTATACAGCAACCGCTGATTAGAGAGGTGCAGACACCCGCGGATTATTGTGAAGGATAAGGACCAGGGGTAGGAACCAAAGTGCTGCACGCCAGGGAGCAGGCGGAAAAGAGAGGACGCCACCACATCCGACTGGTTGTCATAACAACGGATGGAAGCGATTGTGGGGGATGGGGGTTGTTACCAGAATTGTCACAAGAATTGTGACCGCGTGACTCAAACCAGTGAGGTTGGATATACGTGGATGTGTGATGTTATAAATATATATATATATAATGTGTATAATGTAGGGTTATACAATAGTATACATGACACAGTCATTAATGTTTTGTCTTTCTGGTTTTATAATCCCAATGTGTTTTACAGGGGACTTCATGCATCAGTCTCTATGATGTGGTTGTACGTTGCAGGTTCCTTGGTCTGGAAACAGCAGCCTCCAAAGGGAGGAAATCATTGCTTATTTATTATTGGTTTGTAGCATAATCATTGATGCACAGGGGTAGTAAACTTATTTAACTATATTAACTATTTCACTGGCAGAGGGACCTGTAATACAGTTTGATGTAAATAAATATAGATATTAAAGAAAATACCAGAATGGTCTAATTATCTGCACCAGACAAAATAAATGCAAAATAGAGGGTGTTTATTGAGCCATAACACACAGGAGTCCAACGTTTTCAGCTCCCTGAAGAAGGTCCCTTTGAGGACCGAAACGGTGGGCTCCTGTGTGTTATGGGTCAATGAACACCATCGATTTTGCATGAATTTTGTCTGGTGCAGATAATTAGACCATTCTGGTATTTTCTTTAAATTGGATTTTTTTTCTATCTAGGACAGACACCCACTGTAGGATACTTAATACGGAGTGTGCAGCCATTTCCCAATTGCCTTATACATACATACAGGGCTCGACAAATGTACTCGCCCACTCACGTAGGCGAGTGCATTTTACCCGCTCGCTTGTCTTACCGGTAGCGTCTCCCGGCATTCTCCTGCAACTTCAATGTTGCAGGAGAACACCTGTTACACCCGTAAAAATGGCTGCGCGGCGTAAAATGCCACGTCCCGTTGTCATGGCAACGCAGCGTTAAATGACGCCACCCAGCCATGTTTACAGGAGTTGCAGGGGGAGAAGCATATATTTTATTTTAATGTGGCCATAACGGGGACACACGTGGGCTACAGCTGACTGCTGTGGCTAGTCCAATTTGCTGCATTTATTATTTGAGAACTATTGGTATGAGGATGTGGCATATGCACTGATACACACTAGAGATCGGTGCCACTGCAGTCTTTCACGTCCATGTTAGTCATTGTAAGCTCATATACGCATTATATGGATGTGGCAGGTGAATTGATACAATATTGAGATCGGCACAGCTGCAGCTTACTACTCTTGACAATCAAGCACACTGTTATCAGTGCTCCGATACATATGGCACATAATAAGAGCACGTGGCATCTACACTGTTAATGCTATTAAGATAAATGCTATTAACATTCGGAATGCACATTGATACCCTGACATCCAAAACCTATGCCAAACTAGGTGTACTTTACAGGAACAAATCCTCCCTAAGCCTGCTGGTCAGAAAGCGTATTGCACAGCAGATGCTAATGCCAATTATCGACTATGGAGACATAGTATATGGCTCGGCACCCAAAACCCACCTTGGCAAACTTGACACCCTCTACAATTCAATTTGTCGTTTCGATCTCCAATGCAACTACAACACACATCACTGCGAAATGCTCAAAGAACTAGATTGGTCATCACTCGAGTCTAGGCGCAAAGTTCACCTTTCCTGCCTTGCCTTCAAATACTTTCTGGGCAAGCTACCCACCTACCGGAACAAGCTCCTCACCCCTACCACATGCAGCACTTATCATCTGAGCTCTGACTCCAAAAGACTTTTCATGGTCCCAAGGCTCAACAAAGTATCCGGCCGCTCCTCCTTCTCTTACCGTGCACCCCAAAACTGGAACAACCTACCAGAGACTCTCACATCCACCACCCGTTTAAGTTCACATTTTAATCTGGTCTGTAACTGTTACATAAGCCTATAATATACATCTTCTCTAACTGCATGCAATGTATTGTATATAATGTATACCCTGTTCATTTATGTAACTGTATTTGTAACCATGTATTATTTGTCATATTAACTATGCCCAGGACATACTTGAAAACGAGAGGTAACTCTCAATGTATTACTGCCTGGTAAAACATTTTTATAAATATATAAGATGGTGGAGCTGCATTCTCTATATGCAGTGTTCGACAAATCACCCAAAAATCTACTAGCCCAACCAAAAAATCTACTCGCCCCCAACCCCGCTTTAAAATAAAACACATTTAATAAATTCCTAGTCAGAACAACATTCATTTTTGACATAAATGTATTTATTGTATTACATTATACTACAATTAGTCGTGTGTGTGTGTATGTAAATGCTGGATCTTACCTGATCCGCAGTCCCTCAATGTCCAGGTACCCTCATTCCCGCAATGTTATACATTGGAGGGGAAGTGTTCCCTACCTGTCTTCTGGGTTAGGGGGGGGGGGGGGTTCCGATGTCTTCTGTGTGAAGCTTGAGTCAGATCTGGAAGAAAGCAGTATAGGTTATTTCGGTGTAGTATAGGGCAGTTAAGATATATAGGGTAAGTAAGATATCCAGTTCCAGAGTGTGAGACAGACACAGAGAGAGGGGGTGAGAGAGAAAGGGGGTGAGAGAGAAAGAGGGGGTGAGAGAGAGAGGGGGGGGAGAGAGAGGGGGTGAGAGAGAGAGAGAGGGGGTGAGAGAGAGGATGAGAGAGTGAGAGGGGGTGTGTGTGAGAGAGGGGGTGTGTGAGAGAGGGGGGGGTGAGAGAGAGGGGGTGAGAAAGGGAGGTGGCGAGAGAGAGGGGGTGAGAGAGGTGGGGTGGGGGTGACGGGATGATGGGGTGGGGGGGTGATGAGAGGGTGATGGGGTGGGGGGGTGATGAGAGGGTGATGGGGTGGGGGGGTAATGGGGGTGGGGTGATGTGACACTTCTGGTATCCTGCACACACACACACACACACACACACTCTCTCTCCCCCCCTATACACACACACACACACACACACACACACACACTCTCCCATGCACGCTCTCTCTCTCTCCCCTTTACACACACACACACACACACACTCTCCCATGCACGCTCTCTCTCTCCCCCCTACACACACACACACACACACACACTCTCCCATGCACTCTCTCTCCCCCCTACACACACACACACACACTCTCCCTCCCCTCTACACACACACACACTCTCCCCCCCCCCTCTACACACCTCGGGATCGCTGTGGTCTCCCCCGGAGAGCGCCATATCCCACGGAGAGAGGGAGAAGAGGCGGGGGCAGTCTGGGTGTCGCCCTCGGCGGCTGTCGCTGCGGGTCACCGGGTGTCAGACATGCCGGGACATGCGGGCGGCGGCAGCAGCCTCAGCTCAGTGGCTGTCGGTGGAGACCTTCCGGGACCTGGCGGAGCTGCCACGCGAGATCGGGAGTGAGTGGGGAGATTTGGGGTGTCGGGGGGAGATTGTGGTGAGGGGGGGGTCACAGAAGCCAGGAGAGATTGGGGTGAGGGGGGGGGGGGTCACAGAGGCCGGAAGAGTTTGGGGTGAGGGGGGGGTCACGGAGGCCGGGAGAGATTGGGGTGAGGGGGGGGTCACGGAAGCCGGGAGAGATTGGTGTGAGGGGGGGGGGGTGGCGGATGGCCCGATGCGAGGGGTGGCGGATGGCCTGATGCGAGGGGGGCGGATGGCCTGATGCGAGGGGTGGCGGATGGCCCGATGGGAGGGGGGGGCGGATGGCCCGATGGGAGGGGGGGGGGGGGCGACAGATGGCCCTGCAGGGGCCTGATGCAGACAGGCGTGGAAGGGGCTGGCTGCCGGAAGGGGGAAGAGTGGAAGCGCTGAGGAGGGAAAGTTGCTGAGAGGCGGGGGAGGAGCGAAGGCACTGCTCAGAGAGCCGGAGGCGGGGTAATCTCCCCCAACAACATGCACCCGCCTCCGGCTTTTTTTTTTCTTTTTTTTCTCCAGTGCGAGCGCGGGAAAAACAGCAGCACGAGCGGGGGAAATTTAAAAAACACGTGTGCTGCTTGGGCCAATATTTACTCGCCCGGAGGTTAAATCCACACGCCCCGGGCTTGTAAATGTATATAATTGTCGAACACTGTCTATACGTATATAGCCGCTGGATCACTCAATCATAGTGTATACACCATTATACCCATACAAACTATATTGGTGCATATATTTCCAATTTATGGGGGTTATATGGTACACCAGGAATGTGTGGCTTATATACTGGTACTGACACCACAGATCAGACTATCCACTATCTAGAGTTTATCCTCACATGAGTACACACCATACAACTGAACAGTGATCCACATAAACCACTGTTATATTAAGTCTTGGTTCAGTACAGTTCATTATCTTATTATAACAGGGTAAGGGGCTATATTACTCCACCATTACCCTTACAAGGGCCTTTCCAACATCTATTGGAATTAAAGTGATGACGGATCTATAGCTCATCACAATATCCATGTGTGCTCGTGAGCACTCATATAGTGCTCATCCTACGATCACTAGTCACACAATAATTTTTGCATTTTTTAACACCCTATTTTTTAAATTCATTGGTTTGACATTAAAATATATTTTAATTACTTTATAATCCACCAGGCAGTGATAGAGGGCTATCGTATTAGGTTCCCTTTTCTCATTTCTTATTACGTTACTACCTATTGAGCACCTCGCTGCCATCACATATAAGCTGTAGCGGGGACACCTGTCTAGTATCTGCTTGGCAATAAATCATAGGAATTTTTCACATACATGTTCAATGCCCGTAACTGTCACCTATACTCATTTTAAATTGTATGTACTAACCTGAAATGTCTTAATCGTCGATTCAGCGCCATCAGCGTCACAATTTTTTTGGGGGGCGCACTGAAATAGACAGCTGGGCATACAGATGTATATGGTGTGTCCTAAAAAAATGATATTTCTGTATACCTATATAGCCATGCATAATAATGGTATATTACTTTCATCTCTGTTGACAGTAAGTCCTGGTAAGAACAGGTATGCCAGCAGTAGTTATGGAGGTTTTCCCTCACACCATGGTGAGGTGCCCTATGTATGGAGGGGAGTGGCTGTAGGCTCTGAGTCCCTGGATAGTGACTTCAGGGATGCACCTGCCTCCTGAAGTATATAAGGCACAACACAGTTAGTTACAGTGTGTTCCAGCAGCTGTGGGAAGTTGTTGGGAAGTTGTATTTTCCTGCATAAGGGATTGTAGGAACAC
Source organism: Ascaphus truei (assembly GCF_040206685.1). NCBI lineage: Eukaryota > Metazoa > Chordata > Amphibia > Anura > Ascaphidae > Ascaphus > Ascaphus truei. The sequence continues at coordinate 105,630,317 of NC_134487.1, read as the reverse complement.
TTTGTGACCCTAGTGCAGTAACTAGCGGTCCAGGTTGACCAATCGGCCTGTCTAAGCCACTCTGTGTCCAGGGACCTGGCACAGAGAGGATCTCCCTAGGAGAAGAGGGAATCCCACTTCAATTTGGGAGGGCGTACCTGGCAAAGGGACAGCACGGAGAGATGTGCGGCTAGAGCAGGCAGCTGCATGGGGCAGTCTGCTACATCCCAACCTGCAATAAAGATGGCCTTGTTAACGATACCCCCACTGTGTGAGTGTGAAATTACTCAGCAGTGGATGGCACCACCAAGAAGGAGTTCCTCACCAGGACCATCTCCCTGCGGAAGCACAGATCCTGATGAGGTGGAGGCGCTGCACATGATGTAAGTTGAACTCGCACCCACTACCTCAGCTACCTGTCCTGCTGGAAATCCCCTAATAACAACAAGCGGGAGACTCAGGAGTCCTGTTGCCTACAGGTGCACCACCAAACACTAACACGTAATGGGGGTTGGTTATTAGAGTACCCGGGCCAATGTGAGATTGGGGGGGGGGGGGAAACCCGTTACACCAACAAAAAGTGAATGCTTCAAAATCATCTGCCAAGTAAACTAAACCCTAAAAAGACTGTTAAGAGTGTAAGTGCAGAATTAAGTTGCTATGCATCAAGTAAAACATTTATTTAATATTTCATTAAATACGTAGGTTAACACAATGTATTATATTCACAGTATAGCTATTTTAAATATTATTACACTAATTTTATTTTACTAATGCAAGATAGAAATAAACCATATTTGGATTATTTCATTGATATGATTATTTTATTTAATATATATTACATTTATATTGAATTTGTGCACTTTGGGGATTGCTTACTGATGCAGCTTCTTATGAATATATATATATATATATATATATATATATATAAATATATATATATTATAGTTATTTCATGCTATTACACCATTTGTCGATTTCATATACGTATATCTACAATCTGGATGGGCGGTCTGTCCCCTTTAAGTGCAAAAACATTTAGACAACGTAATGGTTAATGCTTACGAATATTTAAGCTGCAGCACAATAGCAGCCTTCATCACGCCTAACAAAGCCCAGACGAAAAGCATAGAGTGTTGTGGAGAAGAAAGCAGATGGATGGAGCACAGCGAAAAGACCGCGAGACGAGAATGAGTGTCTCATGTGACCCAGAAGAACCTGTAACCCATTACCACTGCGGAGAGAGCAGTTGCGTTGACATATGAGACATGCTTTTACTTTTAACTCCATTTTACTTTGGGAGAAGAGCTATGAAGAGAGGTGTCAGGGGACTCCAGGTGCAGGATGGACCCCAGTGACTAGAAACTAAGGTGTAGTCTTATCACAGACATGTTTCTAATGCATGCGGCAAGGTAGCGTAGTCGGGTCACGGGCAGAGGTCGGAGGTAGGCGGCAATGTATCGTAGTCGTCAGGGTCACAAGTAGAGGTCGGCAGTGAGGAGGCAGGAACAGGACTGGAGCACAGGAACAGGGCTGTGACAAAGACCGAGAAATGTCGAATACAGGCAAGGACCTTTATTTATAACTAGGGCTCAAAAACAGGATACACAGAACAGGTCTATGGCAGAGAAGAGTCACCAGAACACAAAACAAAGGCAAAGACAGGAAACTATGAGAAACAAGAGAAGACAGAGGAAATCCCAGAGAAGACAGGAGCAGCAGCAGCACACCCGGTGGACAAACAAGGGAACTGTGAGAGGGAGCGCTAACTAGACGTGTCCCTGACAAGAGGTGACAGAGGACAATACCAGAAGTTACCACAGAGTACATCTGATTATTGATGGACAAGATTACACTACAGTTGTTTGTGAGTGTAATCACGCTTTATTTTGAGCTAAATACATTTTATTTCAAACACTGCACGGTTTCTTTCTCTTTGCGCCAGAGGGCGTTTTCTTTTTAACTGCATTTATAAATCTTTTCCAAGCTGTTTGCTATGTGCTTTTTTAAAAGTAAGGCTTGTTATATAGTACGCGCTGGTGCGTGCCTGGCGTTGCGCATGCACATGGCACGCGCTTTTCATTTACATACAGACGGGACCACAAGTATTCTAAAGCTTGCCTTAAACTAGCCCGGTTACATTCTGGGTATGTGTTTGGTGTAACCTGGCTAGTTTAAGGCAAGTTTAAGGCATTTCTGCATTGACTAATGACCCATAGGATTAACACAGCAGGGGTCCCTGGCAGTCCCATTCAGTTTGAATGGGACTGCTAGGGACCCCCGCTGTTAATCTGATGGGCCATTAATCATTGCAGAAATGCTGGGTCTAGTTTAAGGCAAGTTTATGGCATGTACCTGGGTCTTTTTGGCGATTGCCACTGGTTTGTGTTAGAATAACTGTGGGTACTACAGTAGTTGTAAGCAGTGGCATGAAGCAGAGGTATAGTTCAAGCCCCCTATTATGTCATCTTGGATAAAAAATATAGAACAAAAAAAACTGTAGAATTTGGAACTGTCTTAACAGGGCCAGAGCTTGAAACATGCTTTTCTAATAACATAATATAGCATGAACTATTTGTTATGTACTATTTGCTCTCTAGCAATTTTAATCACAGTACAACTAATTTTTTACTGCACATCAACCACTGGTACCCATAAGCTGTCAGCAGCACCCTACCACACACATGTAGACAAAGAAGAATTGAACCCAGGCACATACAGTGTAAACGTCTGTTCTGGATTTGTTGGGGACAGGCTCACCCATCAGACGATAGCCGCCCTGTGATTGGCTTGGCAGCGTCATGTGGCACGGCAGCAGCGCGAAAAGACATTTTTGATGTCTTTCCTCCGATCTGCTGGGTTAACGCTCACTGCCATACGTGCGTGCGTCGGAAGTATAGGTCAGGTTTAAGCAGTGACACGCGTGCACGGTAGCGCACGCGCGCGCACTATATTACACGCCTAAGATGTTTATAACCTTGGTCTTCTGTCTCTATTGTCTGCTCCCTCAAGGTACTGCTTGATAAGATGATGTAGTTAGTTTGCAGTCCAGTAACCAGAATTATTTGTAAAATGGTGTAAACACATTTATAAGCATATACAATACGCAGTTTGGAATATTTTATAAAGCCTTTTATGATGTTTATAGTTATCCCTGACATATTTCTGCTTTTCTACAGACCTGTGCGAACAGGTACCTTCCTGGGTGATCCAGAACATTTTGTAACTCAGAAATAATAACTATCATGCTTTATTGGTTCATTGCATAAAGTTATGGCTAAAATGCTTTGAACATAATCTTAGAGATGGAAGCATCCTTCTATAAATAGCACAGAAAGTAATTAGTAGTAGGAGTTGTGTCCTAGAAATAGGCTAGACCTTGAGCATGTATCATATATGAGCTGCCCCTTCTGCTCCCATGCCATTTTGTACAAGTGGATTAACACTGACCGGCAGCTGTTATGTTTTTGTAGATAAAATGACAGTCAGGGGACATAGTCTCCTCTGTGAATGGTTCGTGAGAATATACTACCGGGGTCTGTTACTGCAAAGATGCCTAGTAATTCAAAGCACTTAATTTACTGGTGGGCTGTGGTGAAAGCATCCGTCCTTAGAAATCCCGTTGACAGTGACTTTTCCTTACCATATGTATCTCTTTCACTTTAAGCGCCAACTGAAAACGGATCCTCCAGAAACTCATAAAGGACAAAATGATGGCAGAGATAGGGTGGTACCCATTCACCACTACAAACCAAATTAGCAAAATTTAAATGAGTCAAGCTCGTCAAAAGGTTACGTTAAAGCAGCAATACTACATTCTCCTTTTTTTCCTCTTATTTGTATATATAAAGCAGTCGTTTGATGCTCCCTGTTATAAATATGTCAAAATCATGATTGTTCGACTAACATAATGGCTGCTTCAGTCGGTGGAACTCAGCAGCTACAATGTATCCTTATATTACTAAGGTAATATCTATTGTTACAGTTTACAGCTCAAACTGCTGGAAATATTGGCAATAAATTATCACAAACAGGAAAGTGTTGCAAATATCTTGCACTGCTAGGGAGGTGAGCTAAAACCTGCTATAAAAATCAAAGGAAGCTTAAAACTCATTAAAAATTGCATTGAGTTGAATAATATTTTTTATTAAAATACAATATTATCTAATATTACAGAACTGATTTAAAAAAAAAAAACCATATGATTTTATATGCTTTGCTGCTTTAAACATTTTATTATTCTGTTTATTGTCTTTAACACAATCAAAAACATGATTGATTACATTTGTTACACGGCATGTAGGTTTATGCCACCTTACACCTTGCAGAGAAGGGGTTGATGGGGAAGAATTACTAATACCATCTTCAAACTCTTCCTCTATCTCATCCCATCACTATATAACCACTCCCCACGTTACCCAATAATGCAAGCAGGACTCAATACGGGCAAAGTACTTTGATAGAGGGACTCTAACAGACGTGATCAAAATTATTTTTTCTTCAATTTAATAGCACAAATGTCGTTTGGATCACAGTGCTTCTATTACATGTTTAAACATCCTTAAAGATACAAAAAGCTGTAAAAGAATAGGTGTGCACAATTTGTTACTGTTTGTTATGAGTCCCATCCAATGAATGTACAAAAATGTTAGACTGCATAACACCTAAAATTAAGTTAAATAACTACAACTTCAATTGAGAGAAACTATCCTGTGAACTTGGCAAACACGCCCCTCTTTTGTATTATATTTCCATGTATAATGTCTTACTAAAAAATGTCAACACAGCAATATAGAAAAAAGTTATACTACTGTCACTGGGAGTGACTGCAGGGCTGCAGTCTAGTGACAGGCAAGCTTGTGGGTAGCTATGGTCAGGAAACAGACAGGTCAGGGCAGGCGAAAAGCAGGGTAGTGATGGCAGGGTTACCACATTTCACCACTAACAAAAGAGAACACGAAGATGAAACATCTATCACGCATGTGCAGTCAGCACTCATTGCTCACACATGCGTGGTCAGCTTTCATTCACGCATGCGCAGTCGAAGTTCACCACTCGCTAATGCGTGAACGAAAGCCATCAGCGCATGCACAAGCAATGAACGCTGACTGCACTCATCATTCGCGCATGCGCAGTTGGCTTTTGTGCGCCCTTGCCGACCACGCATCTGCGAACAAAAGCTGACCACGCATGCGTGAGAAATTAGTGCAGACTGCGCATGCACGGTCTGCTCTCATTGCTCGTGCATGAGTGGTCGACTTTCGTTCGCATACGCACAGTCGGCATTCGCCGCTCTCTCGAGCTTGACCAGAAATCCCGGACGTTTTTAACTTTTTACAAATTCCTCCCAGACATGTCCGGGAAAATACAGGCGTGTAGTAACCCTAAGAAAGAGTAAATGCTGCACACCACAATATGATAAAGAGTAATAGAATTACCGGTGCTCCCATCAATGTACGATCGGCTGCATCCAATCCACGGCATACAAAAAGGAATGAAGATGGGGCACACGGATTTCCAAAATAAAGAGATTTATTAAAGCATACACAACGTTTCGACCCTAAGGTCTTTGTCAAGGGCCACTTTTTGCACTTGACAAAGACCTTAGGGTCGAAACGTTGTGTATGCTTTAATAAATCTCTTTATTTTGGAAATCCGTGTGCCCCATCTTCATTCCTTTTTGTGTAGAAACCCTAAGTCATGGTCAGTAAACAGGCAGGTCAGGCAGCAACAGGTAGTGATGGTCAGTAAACGGGCTGGAGAGAGGCAAGTGCAGTGAGGTCTGAAAGCGTCTGGTACATGGCAACGGCGCGAAGAGGCAGCATGCTTATTTCCAGGGATGAACCACATCTGTTGATCGTTTGGCTACGTTGACCCACTGGGGTCAAAAACAACACTGATAAACGGTGACCGCTTTCCACAAAGGTTAGAGTGGCCCTGTCACGGGAGACCAGGTTATTTACACCTTTTTACAAGGATCATTCATTGAGAAAAACAAGGTAATGAAAAAATTGAAGTTTATTCGCACAAATTCGCTTCCACACAATGATACACAAAATACAGACAAAAAGACACACTTACTTTGGGACTGGGGTTGAAAAATAAACTTTCCTAGGTGCAGGGAACTCAGTAGGTGAGTTTTACCCTGACTGGGACTAGTGTTGAGTCGCGCTTGCGTTTTCAAGGGGAGATATTGCCGGGACAACGTGTATCCGGGAATCGGGCATTTGTCTTGGCTGTTTGAAACTCCATATAAGTGTGCAAATCACACAGCATGGATGTAGACCAAAAAGGGAAATAATGTGATGCACAGGAAACAAAAAATGTCAGGGTTAGATTGCATTTGAAATTAAATAATATTGATTTAGGCAAAAGCCATAAGATAAACAACAGGAACAAAGTGTCATCTAATGCGTTTCGCTGGGACAAAGCTCCAAGTTGGGCGAGAAACACATTAGATGACTCTCTGTTCCTGTTTTTTTATCTTATGACATTTGTTTAAATAAATATTTTTTTTCATTTCAAATACTATCTAACCCTGGCATTTTTTTGCTGTGCATCGCATTTTTCAATTTTTTGCTCTCTATTTAGATGTAGCAAGAATTACTGTTCCTGTTGCCGCGCAATTCCCTGTAGCGGCGTAGCTAGACATGCCCGGGACACCGGGCAAAATTTTTTTCCGGGGCCCCATTATAAGTAAACATATTCTGTAGATTCAAAATTAAATATACCGCACACATAAATATAGATTAAATATAAAATATAGATTACTTGTCTACTCACCATTTATTTTTAAGTCAGAAGTTCCATTTCCACCCTTTTCGCTCACAAACATGTCAATGATGTGATCCATTAGGCTCAAGAGCGTGGTAAATGTGTATGGGGGTTGAAAATATGATCTGCTTTCCGCCGTACGGTAGCAGGTCTACCCGGTGGACTCAAGGCTGCCTCCCGGGAGGTCCCTTTCAGGTTCAATGTGCTGGACAGGATAGCTGGACAGACGTCTGGAGACAAGTGAATAATTCGGAAACACGAGGTATCGTTCTCACTCACTGGTCTGCTTTAATGGGCATATGCATCAGTTCTTATATCCCTTTCGGAGCGTCACATACAGTATATGTAATTCATTCAGGTTGCCAAGTTGCCATGTACACTTAACAGAAATCAGTTGTCCTTAACAATGCCATATTCCTTTCAGTTGCTGCCAGAATCGCTCTACTCTTTCCTAAATCTGTCTCACACTCAAGTCTCCTCACTTTTAAAGCTTTACACTCTTCTGCCCCTCCTTACATATCATCCCTAATTTCTCTCTATGCACCGTCTCTTGCGTTCTGCTCAAGGATGTCTTCTCTCTACCCCCTTTGTATCTAAAGCCCTCTCCCGTCTTAAACCTTTCTCACTGATTGCCCCGCACCTCTGAAATGCCCTTCCCCTCAATAACCGACTAGCACCCCCTCTGTGCACCTTTTTAAGACCCACGTTAAGACTTGCTTAAAGAAGCATATGAGTAGCACCATGGCTAATATTATATGATGCATAAAGCTTGGCCCCCTGCAGACGCACTTACCAGAACGCCCTCCTACTGTCTCTATATGTTCTTCCTATCTACCAATTAGATTGTAAGCTCTTTGGAGCAGGGACTCCTATTCCTGTTTGTTGCTCTTGTTCCCATAGAATTGGGGCATCCCAAGTTGCATTTATCTTGACCCTTGTGTGTTTAGCTTTTACAACTTATATGATTGTCATGTGTATTACGGCTGTGAAGTGCTATGTACATTAAAGGCGCTATATAAATAAAGACATACATGCATACATAGATACATATTTGATCAACCAAGCAATCGTTTAGAAAGGCCAGGTTTTCCCAGCACCGCAGACTTTTGTTTGTTTGTCCGCAATGTCGGGGACAGTAAGTCTTACTACCGTACATCTGTATTTGAAAGAAATTACATACAAAAAAGTGATACAAACTCAGCAGTGTCCCAGGACTGAGCCCGTGCGCCCAAGGGAACTAACGCAGCATATTGCAACATCTGTATACATATTATATTGGTGTGTAATGCAGGATAAATAGTTTTTTACTAATTGTTTTTCATAAGAACTTCAACATTGTTTTTCACAGATTTTTTTTTATTATTTATTAATGAAATAAAATATATTAAAAACCCTTCACTCCCTCCCACTAAACTACAGGGCTGGCTGTTTAACCAGACGTTAATTTGGTTTAACATCACGTTAAGTGACTGAACCGTGTGCGTAATTTTTTGCTTCTTGTCCACTTTAATGTGAATCCATTTAAACTTATGCCTCCGGTCTCATACAGCTTTAAAGCAAAGCCTTAGGTCAAAAAGTACAGGGCCAGCGAACCTACAATGGATGCGTGTGCACCATAACCTGCTCTGTGAGTACAACACTGGCACTACAGACCACAACAATACTGTAGTATTATGTGTGGTTGGGCTGGTTTAAAAAGTCACTTTTCTGAGAAGACCCTCTAGTGGTGAGTCTCTGAAAATTAATTTTGTTCCTACCAAGATTCGCCACCAGATGGCTCCACCGACAACTCATTATTTTATTTATGCAAATCTGATTTGTGATCGGTGCTGCTCTCAGGTCTATAATATTCCTTAAAATATTTGGGGAAATAAAGAGCTAAAACAATGTTTTCATTGCTTTTATTATTTTTGTTGTAGAGCTATGTATACTTTGAGGCAGTTGTCTGCAACAGAGATCTGTATCCTGTTACGCTTTGCCTGCCTGAACTTCTGCTGGAACTTGGACCCTGTTTTCCTCTCTCTTGCCTTGAATTTAGGAACCGTAACCCAGTCTATGCTGCTGCATCTTGCCCAGATTTTGGAACAGTGATCCAGACAACGCTGCTGCACCTTGCCCTGAATGTGGAACCGTGCCCCTGACTAGGCTGCTGCATCCTGCCTGCCCACGATCCCGGAACTGGACTTTATTATTCTTGCTTGTCTAGGCACCTGATCCCAGGTCAATGGTTGTTACTATACTCCGTACCTCTGCTCGGCGGCTCCATCTCCTTGACTGCAGTTACCAATGTTACAGAAGCAAGCTGACTAAAATGTAAACTTCTTGATCATCTAATTCTAGAAACAATAAGTACAGTGCTAAATACCACTTTATTAGATGGGTGTGACACTCCCCGCTCTCAGGTCCCCTCGGTGTCCGCTTCCATTCCCTCACCTCTGGTGGCTATCCCCTCCGTTTCTCCGTTCCCCTCCGCAGGTGTGTGCGGCACGGCGCTCCGCGCGTCTCGTGACGCAGCCTGTGCGCGCGCACTCTCAGTTTACAGTGGGCGCGCGCTCACGCTCCTTTTCTAAAGCCTGTCAGTCTCTGAACTCCTCCTCCCATGCCCTGCAAGCAATCTCTCTGTCTGACTCCCCTGTCTCCTCCTGACCTATCCCTGCTGTCTCCCTCTGCTCCTCCTCTTTCTCCTATTGGTGTTCCCTCCTTTATAATCCCTGTCTGTCCTCTCTATCATTGCTCTGCATAGTTCCTGTTATCCCTGTGTGTGCAGTCCTATGCTTTGCTCTCTCTGTGTTCCAGTCTGTACCTGCTCCTGCTTATCTTTGGATTCCCTTGGTTTTGACCCCTGCTCGTCCTGGACTACCCTGCTCTCTGTTACCCTTGAACCTTGCTACGAACTCTACTTTGCTGACCTCTGGAACCCTTCGACTTGGCTTACGAACTTGACTACTCTGCTTTCTGGATCCCTGGACTTTGGCGCACGGACACGACCATTCTTACGTTATACCACCAAGACGTTGCAAGTATACTAACTATTTTCCAACAGGCCCAGCAACGCCATACCACACTCCGGGCTTGCCCCCACTGCTGTGGGTGTGTGGTAATACCGTTCTCACCTCAGTATTGGGTTCTTGCCAGGTCTGCGGGCATACAGGCGTGACAAACACATTCTGTGCATTGATAGGCCGGGGCGACGTGTACCGCAGGTGTGTGGTAATAGGTAATGGTGTTAACCCTATGCGTGTCCCTGGTAGCGCGTAGGTGCTTGAGCGTGAAGGAGGTTCTGCGTGGCATCACAGGATGTTTCGCGAGGTCGCTTGCGGTAGCTTGCTTGTGAGGTGCGTCACCCGAGACATCACGTGACATGTCACGAGGGTGGAGCCTAAGCATGATCCGTGCGGTGTCCTCACGCCTGGCCGCACAGTGCCTGTGCTCAACCTCGGTGTGAGGTGTGTCATCCGTCTCGTCACGGAACGATCACAGGGGCGGGACCGAAGCCCAATCCTTGCAGAGGCCTCCGCATGTGCGCCAGCTGCCATAATGGCCTCTTCTGCAAGCAGTGATGTCACTTCCGTGACTACTCTTCCATCAAGGCGATTTACTCCAAGGGAAATTTTCATTTGGTAGTTGACAGCAAAGAAGTTTCACTACAAAAAAATGTTTAATATCGACTTATGATACAATTGCGATAAAAAAAGTCATCATACAGAAAGGTGGGAAATTATCTGCAAGTTCTCATAACTGTTATCCTCCTTTTATTATTGCTGTTGAATTAAACAATCTCTCCTTCAGTAGCCAAACAGTGGTCCATATGCTTTAAAGCGGTTGATCCCCAGAAGTCCGTCACTTTAACAGGAATCCTCAAGCTAATTATATGCCAAAAATGACGTTCATGAATAAAAAGACCATTGTGACGTTACCTGTATGAACAAGGATTAGCGTAGCGCTGGGAATTTGTGGCGGAGAAGCTGGTTAGGGTGGGAGTATGTGGGGAGAAGCTGGTGAGGAGGCAGGCACTAGGTGGCCTAGGGTAGGACATTTTGGGGAGTGGTTGAGGGTGAGGCGGGCAATGTTGGTGGTGGCAAGGGAAGCCTGGAGCACTCGCAGACCGGAGGAGAAAATGTGGCAACCTGGAAGAAAGTGAGAACTTCTGGTGCCAGGGGGGACCTCCACAAACAGATGTGGAATTTTAACTGGGGGTGGGAGGGGGGTGGATGGGGGTGAGAGAGGATGAAGAGGGGGGTGAGAGGATAAAAAGATGATGGGGGGGAGGGAAAGCGAGAATGGGGAGGTGTGGGAGAGAGAGTTGTGTTTGTATGTTGGTTGGACTTTCCCCAACCAAACGATGCAGTCATTTTTTTTGGGGGGGGGGGGGGTGGGGGTACGGCTGAAGGTTCACCTAGTGTGGATAGAGGCTAGATCCAGGTGTCAGGCACTAGCAACCCACTGCTTCATCGTGCATGCCATTCGGCAGTACACGAGTGCCATACAGAATAGCATGGCACAGATCGCTAATGTGGGCAATGCAACAAGGGCTGGAGGGAATCCACACTCCCTTCCTTCCTTATCACTACACCTGGTGCCTCCAGTGAATCCCTGGCTACATACTGTAAGGGGTGTCAAATGTGTGGCCAATTCTTCCTTCACTATCAACACCACCGACACTGGTCATGCCAAGTTTGAAGCGTGGCAGATCTCATACTAGGGGGCCAAGTGAGCCTGGCAGTGCACCTGCCAAGAGCAGGCACAGACCTCTCAGCTGTTTTTTTCTTCTTTGTTTTGTATATATTGTTAAAAAGTTAATTATTTTTCATTTGACACACAGTGAATGAACTGAATAAAATGTATTTTGGCAACTTCTGTCTTTTGGTAATTCTTGTTCTAATATGTAGACCCATTATTGTACACCCATACTTAATACACTCAATATTATATACCATTCAAAAATATCCTACATTCACTTAAATCTTTAAAAAGCATAGTATCATTTATTATTACATAAAAATAACACAATATCAGATGCATCTGTTGATGTGTTTCAGACATTAATGTGTTCCATAAAATATATCTTTGTATGACACGTAATGAAAGGGTAAGAGCTACAATCATGTGCGTACCACATACAATCTGCCCTTTTTTCTTGTAGGCTATTTCTTGAAATAACGCTATGATAATCCTGGTCTGGATATGAGTATCGGCAAGTCTTGGTGTGACCGAATTATCATAGCGTTATTTCAATGCGCTAACATGAATGGGGGTCTGAGGATCTCCGTTGATAAGTAAACGGCTCAGTACCATATGAGTAAGCCAGACGTCCGCTAAAAGTTATCGACTGTCTTTTTTTCAGGTGAATGCAAGTACAGGCAGTCCTCGTTTTACAACGAATGGCTTATCCAACGCTATGCAATGCATACCTATATTAATTTTTACAACGCCAAAACGGCTTATCCAACGCTCTTACGACGCTTTGCAACGTTGTTTATGTGTGTGTATATATATATATATACATAAACAACATTGCAAAGCGTCATAAGAGCATATATATATTTGCATGTCATTTCCCAGAATCCCTTGCTGCAGTGGAAGTGCTGTGTGCTGGGTGATAATGGGGAAAGGCGGGGTTGCAGACCTGCCTAAGACATGCAGATGAGCATACAGTTGTATTTACATTTATATATATATATATATATATATATAATATTATACTATATAATATATTATTTATTATGTTATATTATATATATAATACAGTATATGCACTATATAATTTATGTGTGTGCTGCATATCTTATTGCCTGCATAAAATATTTGGTGTATTTTAGCATTAAAAATGCCTTCAGGAACGGAACTTTTCATTTAAACAGTGTTCCTATGGGAAAACGTGTTTCGCTTTACAACGTTTCGCTATCCAACACCATTTTGAGTAACGCATTGTGTCGGATAACCGAGGACGGTCTGTACATCGTAACGCTAAGCACCTTTGGGGATATCCGTTATGATTTAGGATACTGTTAACCCAATTTAGTGGAACGATAATTATTTAGTGATATTCTGTGAATCTATCCCAAAGAGTGCTAAACTTTAGCACGTCTTAACGTCCATTCATTTGTATAGGAGCTAGGGCGTGAATCCACCCTGGAACACACCTGTGTTCTGGATTTTAATTTCCAGAGACCATTAAAACAAATGCAGGGAGTATTGCAGAGTATGACTATTCAAAATGTTCTCTAATCCCTACTCTTTAAAGACTGAACAAAATAATCTGCTCTGCATTTTCATTAGTGGCACACTCCCAACAATTACAAACATTTCTTAGAAACATATACTTTTATTACCATAGTAGGTCTTATTTATTCAACTGCAATAGTGCTGATCGAGGCACTGTCACACAGACACTGCCATTGACTTCAAATTCAGATTCTGAGTGATAGTGCCCTTATTGGCACCATCACAGTTTAATTAAAAAAAAACGGTTACACACATCTTTGCATACGGCGATTTCTATGCTCCAAATAAGAAATGTTATCTTAGGCAAATTTCTACGTATCTGGCCAACATATGGCTTAATTAGATGGGTGTGAGTTCCTAGAAGAGCATAGACTGTGTACTGCTGTTTATGTGCTGCTGAATGTTTGCCAAGTATCATGTTTTTTCTTTTCTTTGCAGCAATGTCCATATCCAAGTTACTGCCAACAACAAATGGGCAACTAAATATTCATTATACTACATTAAAGTAAATGGGTTAATGTCAACACCTGGGAAATTACAAGTTATTGGAAGCTGTCTACCAGTGATAATTGGCTGCATGCCAGAACTTTGTTCCCTATGTTTATTGTGAAAGGGATACATAGAGTATATGCAGTATTTAGCTATAATGCACCTTACAGTCTTGCTCGTTTTTTTTTTAATAGACTGTAACATGATTTACCGCTTGGCGTCGCTTAGTCGATCTGGGACCCAATCTAAGTTTAATCATGAACTGAAATAGTGCTGATCTGGGGGGCTATCACACAGAAACTCCCTTGAAAGTCAGTTGGAGTTTCTGTGCATGAATGCCCCAATTGACACTTTCATAGTTTAATGAATAAACCCCAAAGTGTTTCTCATCCGCTCCCTTTCATTCATCAAATCTAGTTGTCGTTTCCTGAGAAACATGTATGCTAGATCTCTAAATCCCCCTCTCTATATCACATGAAGAAATCTTCCATGTGCTGGGAAGATTTATCTCAGAGTTGGGCAATATACCGATATTCACAATTTTTTTTTATCGCAATTGTATCATAAGTCGATATTAAACATTTTTTTGTAGTGAAACTTCTTTGCTGTCAACTACCAAATGAAAATTTCCCTTGGAGTAAATCGCCTTGATGGAAGTGCAGTCACGGAAGTGACATCACTGCTTGCAGAAGAGGCCATTATGGCAGCTGGTGCACATGCGGAGGCCTCTGTAAGGATTGGGCTTCGGTCCCGCCCCTGTGATCGTTCCGTGACGAGACGGATGACACGCCTCACACTGAGGTTGCGCACAGGCGCTGTGCGGCCATGCGTGAGGACACAGCACGGATCGTGCTTAGGCTCCACCCTCGTGACATGTCACGTGATGTCTCGGGTGACGCACCTCACAAGCAAGCTACCGCAAGCGCCACGCTACCACTACCAGGATCGGGCTTAGGCTCCGACCTCGCGAAACATCCTGTGATGCCACGCAGAACCTCCTTCACGCTCAAGCATCTACGCGCCGGTGTCGTGCTACCAGGGACACGCATAGGGTTAACACCATTACCTATTACCACACACCTGCGGTACACTCCGCCCCGGCCTATCAATGCACAGAATGTGTTTGTCACGCCTGTATGCCCGCAGACCTGGCAAGACCCCAATACTGAGGTGAGAACGGTATTACCACACACCCACAGCAGTGGGGGCAAGCCCGGAGTGTGGTATGGCGTTGCTGGGCCTGTTGGAAAATAGTTAGTATACTTGCAACGTCTTGGTGGTATAACGTAAGAATGGTCGTGTCCGTGCGCCAAAGTCCAGGGATCCAGAAAGCAGAGTAGTCAAGTTCGTAAGCCAAGTCGAAGGGTTCCAGAGGTCAGCAAAGTAGAGTTCGTAGCAAGGTTCAAGGGTAACAGAGAGCAGGGTAGTCCAGGACAAGCAGGGGTCAAAACCAAGGGAATCCAAAGATAAGCAGGAGCAGGTACAGACTGGAACACAGAGAGAGCAAAGCATAGGACTGCACACAAAGGTTTAACAGGAACTATGCAGAGCAATGATAGAGAGGACAGACAGGGATTATAAAGGAGGGAACACCAATAGGAGAGAGAGGAGGAGCAGAGGGAGAAATGGGAGACAGCAGGAATAGGTCAGGAGGAGACAGGGGAGTCAGACAGAGAGATTGCTTGCAGGACATGGGAGGAGGAGTTCAGAGACTGACAGGCTTTAGAAAAGGAGCGTGTGTGCGCGCCCTCTGTAAACTGAGAGTGCGCGCGCACAGGCTGCGTCACGAGACGCGCGGAGCGCCGTGCCGCAGACACACCTGTGGAGGGGAACGGAGAAACGGAGGGGATAGCCACCAGAGGTGAGGGAATGGAAGCGGACACCGAGGGGACCTGAGAGCGGGGAGTGTCGCCGCAGGAGCTCGGGGAATGTGCTGGTGCGTGAAACTTGCGGGGCGCGCGCTGAGGCAGGGGAATGGCATCAGAGGCTGCCGGAGCGGGACCGGAGTGGGTAAGCGAAGGGAGGTTGGCAGGGGAAGGGACAGAGAGGGTGATGTCAGGAGCATAAGAAGGGGAAGGAATCCCCTGAACCATCACAGTATCCCCCCCTTGAGGATTGATCTCCGAGCGATCCAACCAAGGTTTATGCGGAAATTTTTGATGAAATTGTTGGAGTAATCTTGGGGCATGGATATGACGTGCTGGTACCCACGAACGTTCTTCCGGACCATAGCCCTTCCAGTGGACAAGGAACTGGAGTTTGTTTTTAGACCAGCGAGAATCAATGAGGGATTGGACCTCGTACTCTTGTTGTTTGATTCATCCTTTCGGTCTGACCATTGCTTTGAGGATGGTATCCAGAGGAGAACAGGAGAGAAATTCCGAGTCTCTGGGAAAATGCCCGCCAGAACTTAGAGATGAATTGAGATCCACGGTCAGAGACAATAGAAATGGGAACGCCACGTAATCTGAAAATTTATTTGGATAAAACATCGGCCAGAGTAGCAGAATTAGGAAGGGGAATAAAGTGTGAATGTTTTGAGAATCTGTCTACTACGACCAGAATGGTGTTCATTCCTTTGGAATTGGGCAATTCGACAATGAAATCTATCGAGATATGTTTCCAGGGTTGTTCCGGAATGGGAAGCGGCAAGAGAAGGCCAGAAGGTTTGTGGTGGAGCGTTTTACTCTGAGCACATACAGGACAGGTACCAGTCAAGTCGAAAATGTCTTTGTTCATCTTCGGCCACCAAAATGTCAGTTTAATAAGATCTGCTGTCCTTTTGAAGCCTGGATGACCAGCAGCTCTAGAAGAATGACCCCAAAGTAAAATTTTATGGCGAAAGCGTGGAGCTGCGTATTAGCACCCTTCTGGTACCCTGAACCTGCTTGGAATGTGAGCTTGAGCTTTGTTGATTTCGTCCAACACATCGAAGTTGTTAGCGGAAATTATACATTTGGCAGGAAGGATAGGTTCCGTGGTTTCTACAGCTTCGGTTTCCGTGGCGAACTGGCGGGAGAGGGCGTCTGCTTTGACATTTTTGGTACCAGGAATGTATGAAATGGTATAGTTAAAGCGGGAAAAGAAGAGAGACCACCGAGCTTGGCGGGATCCCAGACGTCGGGCCCCCTCGATATACAGCAAATTTGTGTGGTCGGTGAGGATAGCAACCGGTTCCTTTGTACCTTCCAAAAGATGCCTCCATTCTTTGAGAGCCAGTTTAATGGCCAAAAGTTCATGATTACCGACATCATAATTCCTTTTGGCAGTGTAATGCCGCCACCCACGGCGCCCGCTGCGGCTCTTACCTCCGCTGTCGGGGCGCGCGGCGTCAAGTCCCGTGGCCTCTCCTCTCTCCCTGCAGCCCCTGCTGCTCATGCGCGCCGCCGGGGCAGACCCCCGCGCGCGTCTACAGTTCCGGCTTTTCCTCCCGGCAGACTCAATCCGCCCCTTCCGTCGCGCGCGTCGCGCGCACGCGCCACTATGTCCATCTCCACTGCCGCCAATGTACTTGTTCCTCCCACACCTGTCCTGCATCCTGCCTCAGCCTATCAGTGCTCTACCTTCATCTGACATCACCACTGGGGGTTCTCATTGGCTCCTATCAGTATATAGTGCTACCAGCCCTGAGCTGATTGCTGAGCATAGTCAGTCTCTAGTTGTGCTTGCTACAAGCTACTTCGCAGTCTGCTCTTCTCTTCCGTTACAGACCCTTTCTTGAATCTGGACTCCCGATCTCTGGCACCCTCGAACCCCGGCTCGCCCTACGGACTTCTACCTTCTCCTCTCCTCGACTTTGGCTTTGGACCCCGACTACTCTTGATCTCTCCGACCCCGAATCTGGCAAGTACCTCTACGACTCTACACTCTCCTGTCCCGAACCAGGCTATCCACACGACTCTGCTTACTGGACCCACTCACGTGGCTGTAGGGCGGTGTTTTTCCTGTATCCCCACCTCGGCCTCGCGGTCCAATCCGGTTTGTGGTGAGCACTCCTATAGTCCCGTGACAGGCAGGAGAAAATTTCCATGAAAAAAAACCACAGGGATGGAGTTTTTCTTGGGGAGAAGACCTCTGGGAAAGAACAGCACCAGCTCCCACGTCTGAGGCGTCGACCTACAAAGTGAAGGGGAGGGAGGTGTTCGGATGGCGTAAGATGGGTGCGGACACAAAAGCTTTCTTGAGCACCTCCAAAAGCAAGAATAGCCTCTGGGGACCAGGAGGTGGTATTGGCGCCCTTCTTGGTCAATGCGGTGATGGGAAGAGCAATAGAAGAATTTTTTTTGATGAATTTCCTGTAATACAGGCATACCCCGCATTAACATACGCAATGGGACCGGAGCATGTATGTAAAGCGAAAATGTACTTAAAGTGAAGCACTACATTTTTCCACTTATTGATGCATGTACTGTACTGCAATCGTCATATACGTGCATAACTGATGTAAATAAGGCATGTGTAACAGGCTCTATAGTCTCCCCGCTTGCGCACAGCTTCGGTACAGGCAGGGAGCCGGTATTGCTGTTCAGGACGTGCTGACAGGCGCATGCGTGAGCTGCCGTTTGCCTATTGGGCGATATGTACTTACTCGCGAGTGTACTTAAAGTGAGTGTCCTTAAAGTGGGGTATGCCTGTAGTTGGCAAAGCCGAGAAAACGCTGCACAGCCTTGAGTGAATTAGGCAGCAGCCAATCGAGAACGGCTCTTAGTTTTTCTGGATCCATAGAGAAGCCTTGGCTGGAGATGATGTAGCCTAGGAAGGCAGTAGAGGTCTGGTGGAACAAACATTTCTCCATCTTGGCATATAGGCGTTTAGAACGGAGCCTAGACAGCACTAGTTTGGTATGTTGCATGTGTTCCTCCAGGTCTTTAGAAAAAATGAGAATGTCATCCAGATATACTATGACAAAAGTTCCCAACACATCGCGGAAGATGTCGTTCATGAATTCTTGAAAGACGGCAGGAGCATTGCATAAACCAAAGGGCATAACAAGATACTCATAGTGTCCTGATCGTGTATTAAATGCTGTTTTCCACTCGTCCCCCTCCCTTATGCGAATGAGATTATAGGCACCTCTTAAATCGAGCTTTGAGAATATAGAGGCCCCCTGGAGACGGTCAAACAGTTCAGAGATTAAAGGAAGGGGATACCGATTCTTTACCGTGATCTTATTGAGTCCGCGAAAGTCAATGCACGACCTAAGTGATCCATCCTTCTTCTTCACAAAGAAGAAGCCAGCCCCGGCAGGGGAGGTAGAGTTGCGGATAAATCCTTTTTCCAAATTTTCTTGAATGTAGGACGTCATGGCCTCGGTTTCCGGAACGGACAGAGGGTACGACTTAGACTTAGGCAGGATGGTCCCAGGAATCAAATCGATAGGACAATCGTACGGGCGATGGGGAGGCAGAACCTCAGCTTGTACCTTGTTGAACACATCCAAGTACTCATGATACACGGTTGGCAGGATCGATAGATTAGAAGGAACGTAATCCAGGCCGGCAAGCACCGCAACAGAAGACACTGCAGGAGCTGAATCCGTGGACGAAGGCCACTGGATGGGCAGGGTACTGGTCCAATCAATGCGCGGATTGTGGAGTTGAAGCCAAGGCAATCCTAAAATAAGTTGGACAGTAGGAGATTGAAAAATATCGAAGATTATTACCTCCTTATGACCGTCGGCCAAGGTCAGTGTGAGAGAAATAGACTCCCAAATGATAAACACTGGCTGGAGTGGTCGGCCGTCGATGGCCTCAAGACCAATGGGAGTTTTCCTTCTGACCATAGGAATTTGATTCTCCGAAGCGAAGTTCTGGTCCAGGAAGTTACCACCAGATACAGAATCGATGAAAGCTTTTACCTGCAGGAACAGGTTAGGACCCTCCAGAGTGGCAGGAAGCAAAAACTTCTTTGGGAGAGTTTCGGGGAGAGAGGGGCAAGGAGAGACAGTACCCAGTAGAAGCTCCTCTAGCTTTACTGGGTGTGCCCGTTTTCCCGGTTTCAGAGGACAATTCTGGAGACGATGTTCCGGAGAAGCACAGTAGAAGCAGAGTCTATTCAGACGGCGTCGTGTTCTTTCCGTGGCCCGAAGTTGCTGACTGCCGACTTGTATCGGCTCCGGAGCTTCTAGTGCCAGGAGAGGTGTTGTAGGCGACCTGTGAGAGACAACAGAGGAAGAAAGAAAGCGAGAACAGTGCCTCTCGTGCCGTCGCTCCTGAGTACGCTGATCCATGTGTACGGTCAAGGGAATCAACTCCTCCGGGGACGAAGGCCGGGCATAAGTAGCAAGATCGTCTTTCAAGGTATCTGAGAGTCCGTGCCAGTATGCGGCGGCGAGTGCCTCATCATTCCATTGGGTCTCAGCGGCAAGAGTGCGGAACTCAATGGCGTATTTGGCAGCAGATCTTCGGGCCTGTGAAATATTGAAGAGAGAGAATGCGGCTGTCTCGCGCCATGCAGGAGTATCAAACACTTGTTGAAACTCGCATCTGAACAAAGGGTAATCTTGAGTTAATTCGCTTTTACGTTCCCAGAGGGGGGAAGCCAAGGCGAGGGCGTCTCCGGTGAGCAAGGCATAGATGTACGCTACCTTAGAACGGCCAGTGGGAAACAGGGAGGGGGACATCTCAAATTGCACCTCGCATTGGTTTAAGAAACCGCGGCAGGCGAGGGAGTCCCCATCATAGCGATTAGGTGAAGGAATACGAGGTCCAGAGCTGGAATAGGTTGTGGCAACCGAGGGTGCTGAAGCCACGGGGGTCACTGGAAGGGAGATTTTAGCCAATTGCTGGGAGACTGTGGACAGCTGGTTTCTCACAAATTGTAAGGACTCTATCGAAATACCTGTACCCACCTCAGGGGGGTCTGCGTTTGTTTGGCTCTGCATAATGTCACGCCTGTATGCCCACAGACCTGGCAAGACCCCAATACTGAGGTGAGAATGGTATTACCACACACCCACAGCAGTGGGGGCAAGCCCGAAGTGTGGTATGGCATTGCTGGGCCTGTTGGAAAATAGTTGGTATACTTGCAACGTCTTGGTGGTATAACATAAGAATGGTCGTGTCCGTGCGCCAAAGTCCAAGGATCCAGAAAGCAGAGTAGTCAAGTTCGTAAGCCAAGTCCAAGGGTTCCAGAGGTCAGCAAAGTAGAGTTCTTAGCAAGGTTCAAGGGTAACAGAGAGCAGGGTAGTCAAGGACGAGCAGGGGTCAAAACCAAGGGAATCCAAAGATAAGCAGGAGCAGGTACAGGCTGGAACACAGAGAGAGCAAAGCATAGGACTGCACACACAGGGATAACAGGAACTATGCAGAGCAATGATAGAGAGGACAGACAGGGATTATAAAGGAGGGAACACCAATAGGAGAGAGAGGAGGAGCAGAGGGAGAAATGGGAGACAGCAGGGATAGGTCAGGAGGAGAAGAGGAGGAGACAGGGGAGTCAGACAGAGAGATTGCTTGCAGGGCATGGGAGGAGGAGTTCAGAGACTGACAGGCTTTAGAAAAGGAGCATGTGCGCGCGCCCTCTGTAAACTGAGAGTGTGCGCGCACAGGCTGCGTCACGAGACACGCAGAGTGCCGTGCCGCGGACACACCTGCGGAGGGGAACGGAGAAACGGAGGGGATAGCCACCAGAGGTGAAGGAATGGAAGCCGATACCGAGGGGACCTGAGAGCGGGGAGTGTTGCCGCAGGAGCTCGGGGAACGTGCGGGTGCGCGAGACTTGCAGGGCGCGCGCTGAGGCAGCGGAATGGCGTCAGAGGCTGCCGGAGCGGGACCGGAGTTGGTAAGCGAAGGGAGGTTGGCAGGGGAAGGGACAGAGAGGGTGACATCAGGAGCATAAGAAGGGGAAGGAATCCCCTGAACCGTCACAGTGTTTAATCACCCATTGCTCACAGCCTGTTGCAGCCCTGCCATTGGCTGTCACTCCCTTATATGCTCTGCCATTCCTCCTCCTAGTTGACTGAGCATAACCGTAGCTTTGTGACGAAGTGCTTGCCTCAAGCATCCTGCAGTTTTCTTTGCCTTGCACATTCTGCCTGTTACCTTTTTGATTGTACCTGACCTCTCATTGTACCTGGACCTCTGCCTTCTCTAACCCTTGACCTCAGCTTGCATTGGGACTCCCATCTTCTATACTCCTGGACCCCGGCTACGCACAGTGACATCCGACATCTCCAACCCCAGTCAACGGTGAGTATCATGACCATTCAGACCTCTCCTACCCTGACCCGGCTATACGACTACCACTCTGCACTCCGGGCACGGTTTCGTGGTTGTAGGTTGGTGTATTCTAACATCCCCACCTCAGCCTTGCGGTCCCGTTCTGTTTGTGGTGAGCACCCGTTACAGTATGCTCAGCGTCACAAACATGGACCTTGCTGAGGTGGGTCGAGTCTTGAACCTGCACTCGAATATGTTTTTACAAATTGGAGAAATATCTTGACCAGAATAGTCAGCGTATGGATCAACTCCAACTGACAGTTCAAACTATTACATACCAGGCAAGATGTATCGCTGTTGATTCTGTTCCCTCAGCGGTGCCTTCTCCCACAACCGTTCCCATGAGTGCAGCCTCCGAACCCTAACTTCCTACACCCAACCGCTATGGCAGCGAACCGTTGCCACGGGTTTCTTAATCAATGTTTCATACAGTTCGAATTGATGCCATCTCGTTTTTTGTCCCAGAGATCCAAGGCAGCTTATATAATCTCACTGCTCATTGATAACACCTTGGCGTGGGCTTCACCCATCTGGGAACAAAGGACGTACCTCACCTGCGACATAGCCTGCTTCACCAAAGAGTTCCGCAGAGTAGAGCAGACGGAGCGGACGAATCAATCACTTGAACAGTTCATCCGTTGCTTCATTTTGGATACCCAAGACAACTGGATAGATCTCTTGCCTTGGGCCGAATTCTCCCACAACAAACTACGTAATGAGTCGACTCAGGACTCACCATTTTTCACCAACTTCGACTTCCATCCCTCGGCTCTCCCTAACACAGGACCTAGATCCGGGGTACCAGTAGCAGATAACAGG
This sequence comes from Ascaphus truei, assembly GCF_040206685.1. NCBI lineage: Eukaryota > Metazoa > Chordata > Amphibia > Anura > Ascaphidae > Ascaphus > Ascaphus truei. The sequence continues at coordinate 105,607,812 of NC_134487.1, read as the reverse complement.
ATTCTGCATCTGCAAGTGTCTTTGGGAAAGATTCAGCAAAATCGCAGAAAGGCAGTCTCTTTGCAGAAGGAACAGGCTGACCGGCATCGTCGTGAAACACCAATTTACAATCCAGGGCAAAAGGTATGGCTGTCCACAAAAAATATTCAATTGAAGGTTCCCACATCAAAATTGGCACCCAGGTGTGGCCCATTTCCTGTAATCGAGAAAGTCAACCCGGTGGCCTACCGGCTAAGGATTCCTTCAGTCTTCCACACTTCTTTTATTGAAACCTTTCATCCAGGATCTCCAGTTCCTTGCTTCGGTGTCTCCTCCTGTGCCTCTCTTGGTTGAAGGCCACCAAGAATTCGAAGTACAGACCGCACTAGACCACAGGATAACCATAGGTAAGCTCCAATACCTGGTTCATTGGAGGAGCTTCGGCCCTGAGGAGCGCTCTTGGATTCCCTGGGACCAACTTCATGCTCCAAGGCTCGTTCGGGCCTTTCATCAGAGATTTCCCTCCAAGCCATCCCTGGGAGGCCCAGAGGTCGCCCCTGAAGGGGGGGTACTGTAAGGATTGGGCTTTGGTCCCGCCCTGTGAAGCGTTCTGTGACGAGACCGATGACGCGCCTCACACTGAGGTTGTGCCCAGGCTCTGTGCGGCCAGCGTGAGGACACCGCACAGATCGGGCTTAGGCTCTGCCCTCGTGACATGTCCTGTGACGTCTCTGGTGACGCGCCTCACACTTAAGCTATGCGCAAGCGCCGCGCTACCCCTACGAGAATCGGGCTTAGGCTCCGCCCAGCGACATGTCCCATGACACCACGCAGAACTTCCCTCGCGCTCAAGCACCTACACGTCAGCATCGCACTACCAGGGACATGCATAGGGTTAACACCATTATCTATTACCTCACACCTGCGGTAGACTCCGCCCCGGCCTATCAATGCACAGAATGTGTTTAATCACTCATTGCTCACAGCCTATTGCAGCCCTGCCATTGACTGACACTCCCATATGTGCTCAGCCATTCCTCCTTCTAGTTGGCTGAGCATAACCGTAGCTTTGCGATGAAGTGCTTGCCTCAAGCATTCTGCCTGATACCTTTTCGATTGTACCTGGACCTCTGCCTTCTCTGACCCTTGACCTCGGCTTGCATTTTGACTCCCACCTTCTATACTCCTGGACCCCGGCTACGCACAACGACCATCCGACTTCTCCAATCCCAAATCATGGCGAGTATCACGACCATCCGATTTCTCCAACACCAGACCACGGCGAGTATCATGACCATTCTGACCTCTCCTACCCTGACCTAGCTATTCAACTACCACTCTGCACTCCGGATGCGGTTTTGTGGTTGTAGGTCGGTGTATTCTAACATCCCCACCTCAGCCTCGCGGTCCTGTCCTGTTTGTGGTGAGCACCCGTTACAGCCTCCCACGCTCGGCGCTCATGAGTCATTGCGGGCGACTCGGCGCGCCTGCACCGTGCTGCTGGCCCCGCACGCGTGCAGAGTCACAGCACAGGCACAAGTGCAGCGCACGCATGCACACACAGACAGAAGCACACACAGAGAGACACACACCGAGACACACACACAGAGACACACAGAAACACACACACACGCACACAAGGTATTCACAGTTACTATACATATAGAAGTGCAAATAGGTAAAACAGGGGGTGTGTGCCGCCCACGCGCGTTATAAGTCAACTTCTTTGCGTTTTGGCTATGAAATTGTGTTTTGATTTTTAATTAAAAAACTCACCAACACAAATACAATTTCTGTGACAAAACTGTGAGAAAACGCAAAGAAGTTTCAAATAAAATGCGCGTGCTCGGCACACACACCCTTTTTATTATTGTAATAATACTGTCGGTCTGCCATGGGTGTCATTGACATTGTATTTATTTATTATTTATTTATAAAATATTTTACCAGGAAGTAATACATTGAGAGTTACCTCTCGTTTTCAAGTATGTCCTGGGCACAGAGTAAAACAAATAGTACATGGTTACAAATACATAGTTACATAAATGAGCAGGGTATACATTATATACAAGACATTGGATGCACAGTTAAAGAAAATGTATATTATGAGCGTATGAAACAGTTACAGACCAGGTTAAAATGTGAGACAGCCTTAGATTTGAAAGAACTTAAACTGGTGGTGGATGTGAGGGTCTCTGGTAGGTTGTTCCAGTTTTGGGGTGCACGGAAGGAGAAGGAGGAACGTCCGGATACTTTGTTGAGCCTTGGGACCATGAATAGTCTTTTGGAGTCTGATCTCAGGTGATAAGTGCTGCAGGTGGTAGGGGTGAGGAGCTTGTTCAGGTAGCTGGGTTGCTTGCCCATGAAGAATTTAAAGGCAAGACAGGAAAGGTGAACTTTGCGCCTAGACTCTAGTGTTGACCAATCTAGTTCTTTGAGCATTTCGCAGTGATGTGTGTTGTAGTTGCATTGTAGGGCCAGTTAGTGATGAGGCAGCCTCATACAAGGCATATCTGTCAATGCACCCATCTTTTACTCTCCAGCCCTCAATGATAGCAGCACCCTCTTTCCCCAAAGGATTGGTTTGCCCCCCTTACTCTTAATCCCTTACATTGCTTAATCTCTCATGTTATGTGATGGACAGATGTAAGGATGTACAGTATTAAAACTTTAAAAATATAATCTATTTAAAAATACATTGAATTTATATAAAATGTTAAACCGAAATACCTTCAAAATTATTGCTTTCTTAACATGGAAAAGTGAAATTGAAAATATTTAGATAGGTATTACAATACATTTCTTCATATTGTTATTGTAAGTATTGGTTTATTATTGCCCAACACACGTGTAGGATATTGCTTGGTCTGCAGCCTTAAAAATAGTATTATATTTTTTTACAACAGAATACTTCTGCAAATTGTGGAATCTTCATTCAGGAAGTTGGCGCATGCAATATTTTGTGATAGAAAGCTCCTACACTAGCGATATAAGTGGTGCTACATGCTTTACTAATGTCAAAACAGCACTTTCCCTTGATTGTTGTTTGCTTTCTTTTTTTAAACCTCCCCATTTTACCAAGATGAGAAGCGAGATCATGTTAATTGCAACTGCAGGGACCCTCTAATTTCTGAGGTATTTACCGGTAATAGTAGTGCATTCCGGTCCCCTACAGGGAAAACAAAATGGTGTTTTAAATCTCCTGCGTTACGTGGGCCAATCAATAGGAAGTCGTAACATCATCCATTGCAGCTTCCTATTTGCCCATGTGACTCCGTAACTGAAATACCTGGAAGTACCAGCTCTAATTTTATCAGTAAGTATCTCAGGAACCAGGGGGTCTCTGGAGTTAAAATTAACTCAGGGGGGCCTCTGCTACCCACCCCGATAACAAATAAAAAGGGGCGTCTGTGAAGGAACTGCTGCTTCAAGCTGTTATGTTTATTGGCTGGTCATCTGACCTTTAGGAAAACAGGAAGTTCAGCTATGTTGAAAGTTTTTCATATTGTTACTGTGTGCACTGATTAATAAAGCATTGTTTTCTTAACCAGTATTACAACTTGTGACAGCGGCTTCAAGATGGAAAAAGTACTCTTGCCTGAGAAGAAAGGAGAGCCCCTGCATGGCTGTTTGTGCACTTTGTGGAAACGGTATGATAGGGATTTCCCTGCACACCCATGCCCAAGAGACAGGTTTCATGATACAGATTCTGCTGCAGTAAATGTGGAGCTGGCAATGCAGCGATGGGCCTAATCTCATTGGCAAACCATGAACTAATCCTATGTTAAATGCCGATTTATAATGTGGCTTTACTGAGGAACTTCGTAAGCTATTAGTGAAGGTAGATGACATACTTGATAAAGCATTGGACTACATTATTCGTAGAGTTCAGAATGTAGAAGCAGACCTGGGTTCTTCCGTTAAGATATCTGCTGTTTAGTCCCAGGCCAAGAATTAATCTTTTTATCAGATGCTACTCTTTAGGAAAGAGGTGAAGGTGGTGGCTAAACAATTGGGGGAGACTTGAATAGAAGCTGTTCATTAATGTACTACGGGTTAGAAAAAATATACTATTTCCAGTGCGGGGCCTAGGCCTGACCACATTTATTGGCAGTGTGTAAAGGCCATTAGAAACTAAATTGGTCAAGCCATAGGAAGCCACGACAGGGAAACTAGAAATTGCTGATGCTGCAGGGCCACCATCAGCAACTATTAGAAGGGCCCAGGTGAGAAGCTGCCCTTGTGCATGTTACTTTTGTAACGGATTTTGTGGCCTAGCCTGACCCACCCAATCTCACATTGGCCCCTGTGGTCTAACCAGTCCCCATTACATGGTCGTGTCTGGTGGTGCACCTGTTGGCAACAGGACTCCTGAGTCTCCCGCATGATGTTGTGTGGGGATTGCCAACCCAGACAGGCAGCTGAGGTAGTGTGTGCGAGTCCTACCTATATCCAGTGCAGCGCCTCCACCTCATCAGGATCTCTGCGTCCGCAGGAAGATGTGACTGATGAGGAACTCCTCTGTGGTGCCTCCTCCTGTGCAAGAACTTCACACCCACACAGCAAGGATTTGTTGAACTTGAGCATCTTTATTGTAGTTGCGGTATGGGCTAGCTGCCCCTCGCAGTGATGAACTCAGCCGCACATCTCGGCGCGTGATCCCTTCAAAGGTACACCCTCCCAATGGAGTGGGATCCCCTCTCCCCTCAGGGAGATCACCCCTGTGCCAGGTCCCTGGACACAGTATGGCGTTGATAGCTTGATGCTGATTGATTTAGTATAGGGCCACTAGTTACAGCACTAGCGCCCTCTTTCCCCAGGTCTCAACGCAGACCTGCTCCTTACTCCAACACCTAACTTTGAGCAGTGCTGTGCCTTATATCTCTCAGGAGGCAGGCACATCTCTGATGTCACTAATGGTGGACTCAGAGTATGTAGCCACTCCCATCCACACATAGGGTACCTCACCAGTGTGTGAGGGCAAACCTCCATGATTACTGCTGGCATCCCTGTAACTTACCAGGCCTTACTGCCAGCAGGAGAGGAAACTGCAGTCCATTTTACAGCATGGCTACACTTTGTATCTGGGGACTTTAGCGGTTGCAAAACTATGATACTATAGATTGCTAAATCTACTTCATGCAGACTGCTGCCCAGTCAATCAAAGATCTGTGGTTGATTGGTCAGAACTTAAGCTGCCGTGCAAGGCACTGTGTGTTCTCCCACAATAATGAATAGGTTGGAAGTTATGACAGAGTACAACATCGAATTATGCTTAAGCCAGTGAGTATACCAGTTCAACAGTTTTGGATTTATAATCTCTGTCCATAAGTACCTAAAACAGTATCACAAAGGAGTGTTGGTGTACGTTCTGGACCACCTGGTGTCCTTATGTGTCAGCGAGATCCCCAAGTGATTGAGCTTGGATTCGTGGGGTGGGGTTAGCTGATCGTGCCGCATTGGGGCAAACAACTCTCAGGTGGCAGGCCGCACAATAACACCTTCTTTCGTGCAGGGGACGGTTGAAGCTTGGGATGCTGGGGTTCAGCTTAGGTACCTGATCGGGCAAATGTTGCTCGGCCGGGCAACAACTGCACATCCCAGGGGTTTGTAACACTCGGCTGCTGTCAGTGGCGAAGGTTAGGGTGAACTTCAATGAAATCATAAGCAATCCCGGCTGCACGCTGAGCGGTTGCCGGCTTGAGATCCAGGACCATTCCCGGACCCCTGGAAGACAACAGAACAGGAACTGCTCCTTACTGTAAAGGAACTGCAGGATCTATTTATTATTGGCCTAAATGTCGGCTACCCACAGCTTCATATAGTGTGTTAAGTGGGACACAAACTCTATATGGGTGTCCTGGGATCCATGCTGTACCGACCTGAATTGCAGTCTGCTTAGCAGGCGATGAGCATGTGCTTCACTACCAAGTAGTATCCGGCCTCTATGTCAATCTCCAGGTATACAGTACCTCAGGCACTTTCCTGCTTTGCTGTGGGGACATGAACTTTATCCAGTCGACTTTGGGCAGCTGGTGGAGAAATCAGATCTTTTCAAAAGATCTGAGGTACCAATCAATGTCCCGCTTAGCCTCTCTGAACTTGGGGAAGCTGTTATACATGAGATAAGGGGATTGACTGGTGACTGAGCATCGACTGCTGGAGGTGGACTCACTACGGGGTGACCGGCTAGATGCCTAAGCCAGGCTGGCGCTGAGGCACTGGAGGGCGATCCTTCTTTCCTGTGCTAGTACTGAGGGCCACCATGGGTCCTGGGGTTATTTCAGAGTCGCTTGGCTCACGGTCCAAGTGGGGCAACCTGGCAGCAGCTGGAGGGGGTGAAGCAGGAGTTGAAGCACCCACTGTGCCTTGCTCCATAGGTTTGTAGGGCACCTCCACCTCCTACTGCACCAAATCGCGGAAGATATCTGCCCTGGACAGCCCTTCCATTGACACTCTGATCTCCAGGCATCTAGCAACATTTCCTTTGTACTGCCACTGAATCCGCTAGGTGTCTTCCGTCGATTTGTCTGTCAACTAAGGCTAACTGGGGAGGGAAGACAGCTGTTGCTTGTGCCTGGCACGGTGCTCCTGTAACTCTGTGTTCTCTGGTCTTGGAGCTGAGACCGTCTCAGTGCTGAAATACCCACAGATATTTCAGCCCTGAGCCTGGTGAGTCCACCGTTGTCACCAGAAAGTAAGTCTGCTATGATTAGGGGGGTTTGACCAGACTATACGGTATTGTATAGTCTTTTGTAATTCAGTCACCAGTTGTCATTTATCACTTTTAGTCTATATTAGCTGCACACTTTATTGTTTCACATGTGGCAGGTACTGTAGATAGCAATGGTCAGGAAACAGGCAGTGGTCAGGACAACAGAGGAGTAATGTAGTAAAGTTCAAATAAGGTCTGGTACACAGAAACAGTAAACGACACAATGAGGAAAGGAGCTTGCTTACTGAGGGAACCACAATAAACAGGCTGAGACTTAGAACTAAATGTTGGTGATAAGGCAATCAGCCACCTTTAGAAAGTTATCTGCAGAGAACAGCTTGTAAGGAATCCGCTCCTGGGTTTGGCTGAAACATATTCCTTACAGAACTATGCAGTTTCTAGACAACTCCCCCTTGTTCCTGCAATCACTGCAGCCTGCATGCCTCCTGTGCAGCTCTGCCCCTATTCGCTGGCAATACTATATAGAGCCAGCCCCTCGTCCCAGGAAGTGGCTGAGCATAAACCAAGATTCACTTGATGTACTGTGTTTACCACAAACACTCCTGCCTTAGCCATTCGTTGTTCCAGTGGCCTGCTGCATATACTCCTTGCAGAGGTCTGTTACCTTATTCCAGTGGCCTGCTGCATATACTCCTTGCAGAGGTCTGTTACCTTATTGCAGTGGCCTGCTGCATATCCTCCTTGCAGAGGCCTGTTACCTTGTTCCAGTGGCCTGCTGCATATCCTCCTTGCAGAGGCCTGTTTCCTGGTTCCTATAGCCTGCTGCATATCCTCCTTGCAGAGGCCTGTTTCCTGTAGCCTGCTGCATATCCTCATTGCAGAGGCCTGCTTCCTGGGTTCCTGTGCTGAAGCGTTGGATCCCCAGTGCTAGCCTTCAGTGTTCCTAGCCCGGTCTGCGTTCTTCCCTTGCAGAGGCCTTCATCATGGGCCGCTCCCCATGCAGAGGCCATTCCTACGTGGCAGCTTCTACGCTAAAGCGCTACGCACCTGTATTCCTGTTGCCGAACCCCAGCTTGGATTTCGTGAACCCTGCATTCTCCAGCCCTGACCCTGGCTTGCCTACGGATTACCCTGCCTTCTCCAACCCTGACCCGGCTACGTCTGACCACGGAATCTGCACTCCGGACCTGACTCCGTGGTTTAAGGTCGGTGTATTTGCATCCCCACCTCAGCCCCGTGGTCCGGTCCCGGTTTGTGGCGAGCACGTTCATTACACAGCTGCACTGAAACAGCAGTCTTGGTGCCATACCGTGAGAACTCGGGATCAGGTTTCAAGGTCCACCAAGGATAGAAAGGCAACTAATGATGATACTCAGCAGTTATACCATTTGGTTGCAAAAGAGAATGTGTAGGAACTACAGAAAGCTCCTGGTGATTATATTAGAGGACCAATTGTGAAGGAAGACTTACAAGGAAATTATGAAGCCCTTCAAACACTAATATCACCAACAGTTGATCTGTGGATACACAAATTGTCTGGAATTACAGAACAATGATCATGCTATTGTGGGTAACTCAGATTCCATTATTAGAGGAGGAACCCAAGGCTCAAAAGGGCAGGAGTATACTGAAACCTGCGTGGATGGCAGATTACTTGGACTACTGATATTACTAGTGAACTCTTTATTTAATGGGAGGAAAGCTGTATTACTAGAAATCTACTCCACTATTAGGTGGTGCTACATGCTTTACTAGTGTTAAGATGTTATGTACGTAGGCTGGTCATCTGACCTACAAGTAAACAGGACGTTCAGTCATGTTGAGAGTTGATTATATAGTTAGTAAAGCACTGTTCTTTAAACCAGTTTACAATATCAATGGGTCTTCAGATTACACTACTCTCTTAAGGAGTAACATGAAAATAAGAGGGAATGCAAAAGCTTTTGAGACCACATAGGTTCCATGTTCGAATGTTACATTAATGGCTGTGCAAGGTAAACTAATGATCCAAAAGGTTTCCCTTCACAAGAGCTTAATTTCCTGAGATGACAGGAGATAACCTAAAATGGTCTAATTTTAAAAGAAATACAGTTATATCCTTTCTACAGAGAATTCACTTTTAATGTGTCGTATATTCTGTGTGCGTGAGAATAATACATTTTCAGTTATTTATAGGGTGCAAACTTATTCCCAAGTGCCATACAGGATGCAGTAATACTTGCAATCATCATCCTCGAAACGAACTAATAAAACAAGTTTATAGTGTGATAAAGTAATTGTTCTTTTTGGGGGGTATTGCTGCTGTTATATCTTGTTTGGACTGTAAGAAAACATAGCACTGAATGGTTAAAAACACGGATAAAAGTATATAGAAATCTCAGTAAATTTATATCATTTAAGTAAATTGATCCACAAACTTATGCTCATGTTTTATAAATAATTTTTAGAAAGTAACTACAGGATACATATATCAAGGAACCAATATCTAAACAGAAGACAGACGTAAAAAGATTGTAAGTGATGCCCTAGTCTTTCTTGCACATGATCGGATGGTTTATTTGTGTCTGGCTCAGACTTCTGTGGAGAATTGCACAAATGTCTGTGTGATCATAAAAAGTATACTTCTAAATCCCCTCAATCTATGCTTCTGATAGCTTAGGCACGGGTATTGTAAAAAGAGGAAGTTATAGCAACATCTTATTTGGTCAGGTTTGGGTAATTTAATTGCCATTTGTTAGATATATGAAGCGATAATCTAAATAAAAATGATTGAAATGTTTTTTTCTCCCTCAGAACACTCATAACATTTTTGATTTATGGTATCACTTTATGACTCTTAGGGACCTGTTTATTAAACTGGGATAATAGCATTTTTACAGGTTTGTATCTTGCGGTATTAAGCAGTTACTGCATGCTAAAACAGCTTTTTTAGTTGTTTCTGGCTGTGCAATTTTGTGTGATATTCATGAGATGGAAGTTTGCATATTGTCGCAGCCATGAATGTCTCCTCCCTCAAATTTAGGCTTCAGCAGGTGAGAGAGCATTCAGCATTTATCATTTTTATTAAGAATTAGCTATGTATAAAAATGGCATGATTTGACATCTTATTTGGATGCATTTTTTTTGCAATACTGCCCGGAAAGTGACAGTCAGAAAATTATTGGACTTTTTAGAGAGAGATACGTGATGATACGGTATCATCTTAATACTAGTCAGTGGAGGGGGAGCCCTAAAGTTGGTGAGCTGGGTGGCTGCAGGCCTTCTCCGAAGCCCTGTAGAGGAAAGGGCCCAGCTGGTGGACCTAACGTCGTGCTCCACTTCTGGGATTACCCTCCATTGCCAGACCCGGAACCTGGAAGCAGCGCTGGAGGCAATAAATATCTGGATACATTCCTGAGATGCACACAAATGAGATGTTAATCGTGTGATTTGTATGAATACATGTCTTCATCAATATGGCCCCTCCAAGTATTACAAATGTTAAGGTTTATTAAGATCTATTACCAATCCTGTTTCTGCTTCTCGTGACAGCATATAACTCTCTTCTTTTCTTCTTTCGTATATAAACTGTAAGGTTTGATTACACTATATTTTCACCTGTGAATAGCTCTCTTAATAGTCATTATGGCAAATCTACACATATCCAGGACCAATGCATCTCTGAGAACTTTGAATTATATGAATATCAGTTATCTGATGTGATAATAAAATATATGTTAATTGTTATTCTGTCCATAGTCTCTTTAATACAGGTATGTGCATTGTACTCAATTACTGTATTTTGCTGCTGTTGTACTTTTTCTTTGCACCAATTAAATCTGCATTGAAGGTTTCTTTCATCTTTGCAGTTTGCAATGGGACGAAATTTAAGAAAGTTCTTTACATCTAATGCCAAACTGGCACAAAATACATTTGTTACACCGCGTTAAGGTTCAATATAGAAGCAGCTTGATACATGGTTCTCCCTCATCCTTGCTCCATTTGTATAAAGCAGTGGTTTCCAACCTATTTTTGGTTAAGGAACCCCAAGTGAAATTCAGAGGAACCCAAGCCCTCTCTAATAGCAACTGTGTGATCAGATGCATTGTAAATTCTTCTGTATTTGATACCATTGTTAAATGGCCAGATTATTACAGGGAACCCTTCAGGGATGTCCTGGGGAACTCAAGGGTTCCAAGAAACCATCGTTGAAAAACACTGGGATAGAACATCAGTAAGATCATATTTCCAGCAGAAATAAATTGCATACCTATAGAGAAGCTGATGTAATGTGTGCTAAAAATGTCATGTTACAAATCTGCAGGTGGTTGGCATACAATATGTTGTCCTTCAATCCAATATTAAATCAAATGGAAAATATTTATTTTTAAATCACCCTAATATGAACATATTTGACAATACTGGTTTGAAAATAAGCTCTTCTCTGCACTTCTGCTTCTGCTTGCAGAACATGCTTTCACTCATGAATAGAGCAATTGCCATTGTTGCCACATACTACTGATAATTTTTCCAGCATGATGTGCTAACATTTCTTATTGCAGTAGTCTATTATTGTACTTGTATATTAATGTATGTGACACAATTTTGTTCAAGTGCCTTAGTGTTCAAAATATAGTATTTATTTTTAGAAATATACAAATACTTGCCTAGGCACTAAAAAGGGCCCTGTGTTGTAGCACACAGATCATATGGTAAGTGAATTGCTTGTATTATTACAACTTAGCCTTTAATAGGATATGCAACATAAAATATGAACTATTAATAGACAAACAAAAACATGGGAACATCACAATAAAAAGCACAATAGAAAGCCAAGTTTAGGTAAGAGCACGGTTATCATGGGTAAATCCCTGGTTTAAATGCTGATGAACCCAAATGTTTTAGATTTAGATATACGTCCAGGGTCTTAAGGTCTATGAAATAACAATCTCCAGTTAAGACCTGGTGGCCTGGTTGTTACCAGCAAATATAATACCAGTTTATTGGACTGATCTAATTTACAGGCATGAAATGGTGTTCAGTATATATAAAATAATTATACACAGTCAACCAACTGTATGGGCCTACTGTATATATAGTACTTGATGGTCTGAAGTGTACCTACAGTAAACCAGACAGTTTCGAATTAATCGTGCATGGATTGTATGTATATTATATATACCTATTGAGTGTGGATATTACTTAGGTAGACACTAGAATACTGTGTTCTCAGTAAATCACCTTGTAGCCTGGTTAATATAGGCAGTTCTCATTAGCGATTAATAAACTGATTTCATTACATGAGTATCGGATAGTATCTACTTAGTGTTTCACTATACAGTCCGATTAGGGAGTCTGTTTTCAGGTAAGTGAAACAGGTCTGTTTTTTTGGCACCACATGATGTCTGGAATGATTCCCACCTATACAGGCCTGGAGTATGTGATTGGTAAATAGCAGTGTAAAGAACACCTCTATCGTACTGTTAGCGATTGTTCACAATAAGACCTAGGCCAAAATAATCACAGCCTGAAGTGTATATTAGGTGGTTAGGAACACATTATTGCCATGCTAATAGAAGACTATTCTGGTGGCTATCTCTAAATATGTTTGGGATGTCCCTTCTTTGATTGCAATAAATTAACATAGACCATACCTAGCTATATTTAAATAAAAAATAATATTGAACAACATAAATATTTCTATTAGACACAAAATAGATGCCGCAATCAAATCACCCCTGGATGACCTAGTAATTAGATATAACCAAGGGTCAGGGTAGAGAGTAACCCTCTGGTGGTGCTACCGACCCACAGAGAATATGTAGCACAAAAAGAGAAAGAAGGGTCAAAAAGGTGCACTCAAACAATATATAATGAAAAAGTAGAACGAATGGACTTTATTAGCAATGAGTTTTAAAAAACACACAAGACAGACCCACACAAATACCACATAATAGATTGCTGTGTGATGCAATAATTAGGAATTGTATACCAAAAAGGCACAAAAGTCTGGTAAGAACCAAAACATGGGAGTTCAGATGTAACATAACAAAACCAGGGGAAAGAACATTCCCCCAGTGTTGTGACTAAGATCGGCCGATCTAAAGCAAAAAACTCAAAAATATATATTAATGGCTAAACAAACCAGAACACAGAAACATAATTTGATCTCTGAAACATGGTGTCGTGAGAATAATAGTATAACACACAGCTAAAGGTAAGTATAAATATGACCCTAAGATGTGATGCAAACGGACTGTAATAGCTAATGCCAAAACTGTGCTGCACACATAGGATAAGCAGCAAGAGGAGGGAGTCCAAATAGTGCACTGGTAGCACTCATCACAAGTCCCCAAAGGTAAGAACCCAATAATAATGGGCAAAAGTAATGATTGGGCAGCCCAGGGACAGAGAGCACTACAGATGGGTAGTGAACAGGGCAATGAGGAGGTCCCACAATACAGACCAGCGTCCCAAGCTCAGGCACCAGCGTCGTCACGAAGGAAAGTCTTGGACATTCGAATTCAGCACACGGGTCAGGAGGAGGTGGGGGTACTGTCACAGCTCTGCTCCGACGGCCGTTTCACCAAAAAGGCTTCTTCCGGGAGCGTACAATGTCAGCATCCAAGCGCACTCTTTAAGGAGCTCCATTTTCGCGCCAAAAGTTCTCTCACGGCAATCAGCCAATAGGAATTTCTGAAAAATAGAACCGCGTCATCTGTTGCTATGTAAGGGCGAGAAGAACTTAAAGGCAATGAAGCTTAAAGGGACAGACATGGAGGGACATAGAAAATAATAAAATGTGATTAAAAAGACATAATTTCTAAGCAGGAGGTTAAAAAGCATGGAGAAATGGATAAGGATAAAATAAATAAGTAATAGTAGTATCAAAGGAATGAGTAGAAAAGTAATAGTCTCAAAGTAAGGATATGTGGACTGATAAAGTAACAAATGAACAAAAATAAATAAAGAATAAAATAAAATAAAAGGATCAGACTCAGAGTTAGACATATCAGAAAGTAGGAAATATATTAAGAAAAACCTGAAAGCATAAAGTAGACAAGTAACAGCCTAAAGAAATATTGCAAAACTGAGATAGTCGTTAAGTCCTGTTGGGATCATAGTCCCCAACTGAACTATCCATCTGCATTCCGTTTTTAGGAGAAGTTGCTCCACATTACCGCCTCGAATGCCTATATTTATTTTATCAATGGCAAAGGCCACCAGGGATGAAGGGTCTGAGTTATGCACATCACGGAAGTGTCGTGCCACACTGGTAATTTTTTTAAAAGATGCCAGATCTTTGGTTGCATTTTTAATGTTCCGTGTGTGCTCAAGAACCCTTACACGAAATTCCCTGGTGGTCATGCCAATGTAAATCAGGCCGCAGGGACAGCTCAGATGGTAGATGATATTCTTGGACTTACAATTTAGGAAATGAAAAATTCTAAATTCTCGGGTGCCTTTAGAATTATAGAAGATATTTGTCTGTTTCATATATCTACAGGCAGAGCAGTGTCCACATTTGTAGTATCCTTTTAGATTAACTTGATTGAGGAATGTAGCTCCTGGAGGGGTAGTGTAATGGCTCCTCACTAGCAAATTCTTTAGGTTGGGAGCCCTTCTACTGGTGAGATTGACTCTATCACCCAAGATAGCCCGAAGATCCTGATCTACCAAAGTATGTCCCAATGTTTTTGTAGGATGTTTTTGAGATTATTCCATTTGTTATTATAAGTTCCAATGAACCTAATTGTTTTAGAAGATGTTAATTTTGGTTTTGGTTGTAGTAAATCGTTGAGCAATTACGGCGGAGTCTAATAAACTCTCCATTGGGTATTCCCTTAATCTGGTGCACGAGATGAAAACAGTTTGCATGTAATATAGTGTTGCAGGATGTCGCCTTCCGATAAATATCGGTGACTATGCGTCCATCAGAGGCAACACTAATACTGAGGTCAAGGTACTTTACATTGGTTGTACTTGAAGTGTAAGTGAGCCTGATATTGATGCTGTTGTGATTGAGAACATCGATGAACTGTTTCTGCAGGGATGCAGTGCCCTGCCAAAGAATGAAAATATCATCGATGTATCTCAACCACAACAGCACATGGGACGTGAACTCGCTATTAGCTTCCGAAAAGACCTCTTCGCGTTCCCACCACCCCAGGAAGAGATTCGCATAGGAGGGTGCACATGTTGCACCCATAGCCGTTCCTCTGATCTGTAAATAATAAGTATTTTTAAATAAAAAATAATTATGTTTCAGAACAAAATCCAAAAGTTGTATTAATGTATTTGTAAGATTTATACTCAGGTTCTGCATGGATATAAAGAATCTTGAGGCAAAGATGCCATCTTCGTGGCGGATACAGGTATATAGTGTTTCGACGTCACACGTGACTAGTATAGTATCATTGTCAACAAACACATTATCCAGCCGTGAGAGTATATCCATGCTGTCCCTGAGATAAGATGGTAAGGTTTCTACAGATAAATGTAGGAATGCATCAATGAAACGGCTTATGGGCTCACATAACCCTCCCATACCTGATAAAATAGGTCTTCCTGGGGGGTGGGAGAGGCTCTTGTGGATTTTGGGCAGGAGATATAGTGTGGGTGTAACTGGGTATTTGGTAATTAAGCCGTCATGATGACGTTTAGTAATAACACCCTCTGCCAATGCCTCACGTACCAAAATATCAAGCTCTTCCTTGAACTTGGCAGTAGGATCACCCTGCAGTTCTCTATAACAGTGTCTATCCCGTAGTTGTTTAAATGCTTCTGCTTCATATAACTTTCTAGGCCAGAGGACAATATTGCCCCCCTTGTCGGAGGGTTTGATTATAATGTCTGACAGAGATTTTAATTCTTTAATAGCTGTCCATTCTGACCTAGAGATGTTACTAGAGCCTGCTACATCTGATAGTTCATTAATATCACGGATTACCATATTAGAAAATACCTCCACCTGCGATACCGCCTGAATGGGGTGGGCAGAAGATGGATTTTGCCTTGAAGTTGATCACAGGTCCAAGTTCATTGGTGACAGGAGTCACTGCATCTTGATCTTGCGGGGGAGACAGAGGACTCGGGACTGGAATGTGATTCCCTGAATCTGACAGTTCCTCAGCAGTAGGCATTTTGAGGAAATGCTTATGGAGCAAGAGTTTCCTGCAAAAAAGTTGAACATCCTTGATCCACTCGAAAGTATCACAACGGTGTGTAGGGGCAAACGATAGGCCACGTTCTAGTACTTGGATCTGTGTTGGACTAAGTATCGTTTCAGATAGATTCACAACAGCAAGGGGTTTTACTTCCGCTGCTGCTTGCCCCTCTGGTACTTGTATCCGAACAGGCCCCTGTCCCTTAGACTTCTTGCTCCCACGTCTCGTCCTCCTCTTCCTGTGCCCGTTGTTCCCTGATATAAAAAAGGGGATGACCCTGTTGCCTTTGAAGCTGGATTCATTGTATCACAGTCAGAAGAGTCCATCTCTGATGTAGTGGCTCCTGATGACACAGATGTTCCTGCTTTGGGGTTCCTCTTCTTTCTACGGTAGCCTGGTTTGGAATGACTCCATTTATAGACTTAACCTAGCTTATAATCGGATAGGTCCCGATCAAATTTACCCTTCTTCATCAATTCAACCTCACTTTCATATTTCTCAAGTTCCACTTCAATTGTATCAAAAACACTTTTATCCATTAAATCCATATCTTTACATAATGAATCAATCAGAGATGTAGTTTCTACTAAGGTTGCTTCATCATTGACAATAAGTGTGTTAATAAGTTCAACAGAACAAGTATTAAGAGCACATTCCCAGCGTTCTTTAAGACCAGGATCATTAAAGGCAAAAGATGGAAAAGTCTGTATTCTGAGCCCTCTCGGAATCATTTTGAAATCCAGATAGTTACATAGGGCTATTTTGTTCCACCAGACTCTCAATCTTTTCCTCATGAGTAATGTTATCTCCTTAATTTGATCCTGATCTGAAGTTACACCGGGATGCTGTGTCAGATCTACAACATCATCATTGATAGAAAAAATCCTTGCAGCATTGGCAAGACGCTTAGACTCATTGCTAGCAAAGTCAATTATAAATGTAGATGTCAAACTGGGATGATTGAGCAGGCACCTGGAAATGACTGAAAGACCAGCCTGAAATATAAATTACACACAAAATAGATGCCGCAATCAAATCACCCCTGGATGACCTAGTAGTTAGATATAACCAAGGGTCAGGGTAGAGAGTAACCCTCTGGTGGTGCTACCGACCCACAGAGAATATGTAGCACAAAAAGAGAAAGAAGGGTCAAAAAGGTGCACTCAAACAATATATAATGAAAAAGTAGAAAGAATGGACTTTATTAGCAAATATATATTTCTATATTTAAAAAACATTTAGCAGAACGTTTAGAGCCATATTCTTCTATTTGACACACAGCTGCACTGGAGTTTATTCTGCTTTGCTTTCAATGGAATTTCAATCACTGTTAGCATTCACCCTTTTGCTGTCAGAGGGACAAGGACTGCCTTGCAAAAACCTTTCTGGCAACAAAGGGGTTAAGTGAACATTCTAGCCGTGGGGATCATTGTGTGACATGGCAATCTCCTCTCATTTCAGTCAATATGCAGTATGAAACAGTATTAAAGATTTCCACCATAGTGTGACATACAGTGGAAACTGACCACTCGGCCCACCTAGTCTGCCTCACTTCCTATGTGCTAAAAAATAACTGAGACCCAATTTAATCCTTGCCTTTCTTTAAAAATACCTTTGTGTATATTACCAGTTTGGTATTCCCTTACTGCATTAGTCTGTATTGACTTTGCTGAGAGGCTATTTCATAAATCCACTAGCCTTTCCGTGAAGAAGTACTACTGTACTTCCCATTTACCCTGATCCTCTCACCCCCTAGTAGAGCATTTTCATGGCATGTTGCTATAGCACTTGTTTATCTGGGATATGCATACTTCCTGTATCTTGTTGATACTGATGTAGCAGGCGTTATTACTCATTGCCCATTTTTGCATACAATTCGCACATTACAACTTGTGCCAGCAATAGTGTGATATCGTGCAATAATTGGAGCAATGACGCCTGCTGCGCCTGTACCCTCAATATATTTCAACGTTTCTATCATAGACCCAGTGCTGCAATTCAAGAAATGATCCATTGTATAAATAATGACTCTTGTTAAGCCTAATCAATTCAATACTCACTGTGTCAGCAACACCACACTCTGGCTGAACATGTAAATTTGAATCCTGCTTGTCCCTAATTAATTTCAATTTATGACTTTTCTCAAATGATGCGTGATGGTGACAAATGGCGCTAACTACAGTATAATTACTAAAATAAATATTGTGATATACACGTGCAATAATAAAAATGATCCAGATAACCAGCTCAAACCCTCTGGTGGATCCTGTCTTCACTGGTTTCAAAAACTTGAATGATATTCTTGTAATCCAGGGGGAGCATATCGGCCGGAAGAGAATGGAAAAAGACAACTACTACAGTAGAGGCAACTCTTATTCGAACAAAAACCAGTGGCAATTCCCCAAAAAACCCAGGAAACACCCAGGTACATTCTGAATACATGCCTTAAACTTTCCTTAAACTAGCCCCAGCATTTCTGCATTGATTAATGGCCTATCAGATTAACAGCGGGGGTCCCTGGCAGTCCCATTCAAACTGAATTGGAATGCCAGGGATCCCTGTTGTGTTAATCCTATGGGTCGTTAGTCAATGCAGAAATGCCTGGAACGTGCCTCAAACTAGCCCAGAACATACCCAGCACATACCCAGCACATACCCAGAATGTAACCCGGCTAGTTTACGGCAAATGTTAGAATAAACGTTGCCTCTACTGTAAGTGTAGATGGTACAGCAATATAGAGATAAAGCGATAACTTGGCTCTATGGATATCCTACTTACAGGATTCCAATGGAAAACGGGCACTGGAATGAGGTGAGGATATGTAGATGTGGTAAGCTTCTCAATGCGCCAGTCAGTGTAGCAGATGGTAGCACTCGAGAGAGAGAAAGAACTAATAGTGCAGATCAATATGATAAACACAGCTTTATGACAATGGATAAAAATTAACACCTACAATAGTGCTATAAAAAAGCGCAATGGTTATTGTAACGGGTATTCCACCCCACCCAATCTCATATATAGTGTGGGTGAGTAGAACATGTAGTGTTACCGGTGTGGTGCGTATACCTGTAGGCTCACAGGAGGTCTGAGCCTCCGCTAATGAGAGCCTGGGGTGAATCCTCTGGAACGTTTCTTGGTTCAGCGCCTCCACCTATGTAGGATTCTAGGGAAGTGTAGAATGACCCTACATAGGAACTCAATCAGAAACCACACACACAGTGATTTATATTATAACTAATGACTTTACTACAAAGAATAATAATAACCTGTGTCCCTCTCACGAGGGGACACTGACAGTGACGTCTCGCAGGACGATTCCCCGACACCAGGTGATCCCACCCAGTGTCCCAAGAACCCCACCCAATGTCCCGTACTCCTACAGAGATAGTCACTGGGTGACTGCGCAGTCACTAAACCTCTAGGCCTGTTGGTGCACATGTGATGACATAATACCTGCCGAGCACTCCGGTGCTCGGGTCAGCAACAAGCTTCTAAAAGGATCAGTCGAGCGATGCCTCCTTCTGATCCTCCAACCGAACTCCTGCAGACAGTAACACAGTCTCTGTGGACCCCAACGTGGGTCCAACCGCTTTCCGGGAACAGCAACGTGACACACCCTGCACTATAGGCCGTCCCTATAGCACAGCATCCTTAAGTGGCTTAAGGGTCAATCTCCTAGGGCATTCGGGGTTGCCTATCCTATATAGGTAGGTCTTGTACCCACCCTACTCATAATACGGGCCCTGGGCCATGGATCCCCGGACTGGTTACCGCTATGAACCCCCCCCAGTTGCCTCGTACTACGCGCAACGCCGGCCTGGGCAATGGCTCCCCGGATTGGTTACCGCTATGAACCCCCCCCTCGCCTCGCCACTCGCAACACGGACCCTGGGCTATGGCTCCCCGGACTGGTTACCGCTATGAACCCCCCAGCTGTCTCGTGCCACTAATTCACCTAAACGCCTGCCGCAACGCTCTGCAGACTAACCTAAGCCCCCTTATCCCTGGCTATCCCCCAGCTCTGACTACCATGAGTGACAGGGTCCCTCTCTGAGACTATCCCTGGCAACACTCACTAACCTGGGGTAATACAGGGTTAACTAGGACCTTAGTGCAGGGAGTCTCCGGCTCCTGCACCCTACCTCCTTCCTTCCTTGGGCTCCTGACTCTCACTGCCCGTAGCTCCAGCCCGCCAAATGTATCCACTTGCTCCAGGACAATCCTTCAGCCCTATTGGCTCCTATGAGGCACCTGGTGCCTCCCTCGCTAAGCACTATGGGAATTGTAGTCCCTGGGCGCCTGTAATAACATTGGGGCCGCATGCGTGCCTTTCCTACACCTGCACTAACCCCTAATGGCCGCCGCAACCTCTCCCTGTCTATCCCTACTCTCGCGCGACCCTCTAAAGGCTGGCTGTATTCCCTACCTACTTCTGCACATGCGCGACTCTCCTGGCCTGTTCCTGCCCTCGCGCGACTCTCCTGGCTGGCTCCTACACTCGCGCGATCACTGCGCATGCGCGAGTGGTGGAGTAATGGCGACGCCCTGCTCTGCGGCCGCCGGGACCTTAGAGACGAGTTCGCAGCCTTAGCAACGGCCCGATCGCGTCCCCGGCAACCGGCCGCAGGCAGGAGAAACCGCGCTGCTCCCTGCTCCAGCCCCCACCCTTGGAAGCAGCCGTCGGGGTTTTCAGTACCCGCGATCGAGCTGCGCCAGGGAAGGGGAGTCTCCAGGGAGAAAAAGGTGACCTGGCTACACTATAATCAAAGGTCGCGGTACATCAGATGTTCTCACCACCTCCCTACAGGGGGGATGCGTGCAGCAGGTCAGCCTCGCAGTGTGCTCTGCTCCTCCGCTTCGTTGCGCCGTCGATACTGGGACGTCACTTCCCCCGGCTTCTCTCCGTGGCTTGAAAGTGCTCTGCGAACATAGGATTAATCCAACTGGCTCAGGAACTCCTCAACGCATTTCGCCAACCTTGTAGGGTCTCTGGCTTCGTCAGGAGTGACTTTTCTCAAATAACAGAACGGCATAAGGAAGGTTCGTAGATGCAACACAGTTGAGGTTATTTTAAAATGAGTTTGTAACCTTGGAGTTTTCCTGATAAGATATAATAGATATAATATAATAGATATGTAGATAATATATAGATTAATATAATATAATAGATATACAGTAATCTATCCTAAACGCTGCTGCCAGAATAACTCTACTCTTTCCTAAATCTTTCTCCGCGTCTCCCCTCCTGAAATCCCTCTCCTGGCGTCTGATCAAATCCCGCATCTCACACTCAATTCTCCTCCTCACTTTTAAAGCTTTACACTCTTCTGCCCCTCCTTACATCTCAACCCTAATTTTTCATTATGCACCATCCCGACTCTTGCGTTCTTCTCAAGGATGTCTTCTTTCTACCCCCTTTGTATCTAAAGTCCTCTCCCGCCTTAAACCTTTCTCACTGACTGCCCCGCACCTCTCGAATGCCCCACACCTCTGGAATGCCCTTCCCCTCAATACCCGACTAGCACCCTCTCTATCCACCTTTAAGACCCACCTTAAGACACACTTGCTTGAAGAAGCATATGAATAGCACTATGGATAATCCTGCACACATGATACATAAAGCTTGGCCCCCTGCAGACGCACTTACCAGAATTCCCTCCTACTGTCTCAATACATTCCCCTACCTAGCAATTAGATTGTAAGCTCCTCGGGGCAGGGACTCCTCTTCCTTAATGTTACTTCTATGTCTGAAGCACTTATTCCCATGACCTGTTATTTATATTATTTGTTATTTATATGATTACCACATGTATGTCTACTGTGAAGCGCTATGTATATTTATGGCGCTATATAAATAAAGACATACAATACAATAAAATAATAGAAGAGTGATCACTCAGTAGCCTTGATGCAAAAATTACAATCAACACTAGGGTTGACAACAGTGAAACTAAGGGGGTTATTTAATGCAGTGCGTTAGTGTCAATTAGGCACTACCTTAAGGAAACTCCCATTGACTTGAACATTAATGAATAAGCCCCCCAAGTCTCAAGAGTAGTTGGAAAAAGCTTACAACAGTCTTTATCATCTTGTTCTACCATAAAGGACACCTATATATATTACCTATTTGCTTCAGTTTAGCAGTAGTTAAGTTCACTAATGTTCTTAATGGTAATACATGGAACTAAACTATAAAAATATATTTAAAGCAACTGAACTAATCTAGATATCTATTATTACTAAATATTACATTTATTATTAGTGTTAACAGCTGTGCGCAAATGCAGTTCCAAATTCCAATCTACTGTATTAAATGTTATCCAAAATATTTATTTGTGAATGCAATAAAGCCCATGAATTGTTTCTTCCCTTGTGGAATCTCTCAGACTAGTCAGAGGCACCTTAAAGTGGCAAAAACGTGTCTTTTCGATTTTCATGAGGTCTGTGGGGCTCTTTATCTGCAATTATGTTTTTTTCCTGTATATGTCCTTCTTACATTTCGTTCAAATGATCTATTTATGTTCCAGTTTCTCTGATTTGCCTTGATATAATCGTCCTCATCACGTTTACATTTCTTTAACGAACTGATTCCAAACGTTTCTGGAGTATTCCATCATTATTTTTAAAAACTTGATGATCAGTGAAAGGCTCCAATTTTTCCTTGATGGCATTGATTTCTTTGTCAAATATATCCATTTTTTTCTTATGTTGCATTGTGATTAATCTCATCAACTCAAAAGATCAGTTGTCTAATATTCTATTCCATGCCTGGATAAAATCAATGTCATTAAAGTCTAATGATGGGCTCTTTTTCAGCCTTAGTCCTCTAGGGATCCTTTTACTAGCTAAATATTTCTCAAGGAAAATCATATCACACCATTTTCGTATATCTTTAAACAATAGTGTCTCTAATTTAGTAAATTCTAGCTCAATTGTGTCATTCTCATTTAAATCTGGAGGTGTATCAGTAGATAATAAATACTAAATGTTTGCATTTCTTGCTAACCTTCTAGTGAAGATATTAGATATACTGTAGGACTTTCCATTATACAAAAAAAACTACAGTGCAGCCTCTAATTACTAGAAGAGAAGTAAACAAAGAACCAGGGGTGTGCAATCGGGCACTCTTCAAACAGTTTAGAAAATATGATGAATGATTTAAAGTGCTAGTGCATCAGTGATACATAATAATAATATAATGAATCAATATTAGTGAACCAAGTGAAGAATTGAAAATATAAAAAGTGAACAATTAATATAATGTAATAATAACCAATGTGATATAAATAAACACCACCAAGTGTAGATTATATATTAATTGAAAAGCAGCTCAAACAAAACCCTTTATAGACCGTCCTTGAGTCTATATCTTCATTGAATTCTTCCACAGTAAGGGGAGCGCAGGACGTTCACAGCATGATCATGAAAAAAATGAGAGAAAACAACATAGTGTGACCAGTATGCAGACAATAGCAGTGTATAGGACTGTAAGGCAATTGAACTCACACTTTGCCCCCAGAAATCACACAATACAGAGACTCTATCTCTCTTTGAAAAGAGCAACCAGCAATTGCCAATCACAGCACAAGTGAATGTTCGGGTGTCGATTCTTCCTCCTTTTGCATTAAAATAAAGGGGTTTGTACGAAATCACGATCCCCCATCTGCAAGGCTGGGGGAGGAAAGCCCCTTATCATATCAAAGTCTAAAGAGGTACCTGTAAGCAGGGGCCCTTTGTGTCAGTCTCTGAGTCTGGATGGTGTCTGTTGAGGGGCCAGACTCTGGCAGGTTCCTGGGTCCTCTAGTCCAGGATAAAAGGTCTCGTCTCGTCCCTTGGTGTCTCGATATCAGCACACAGTCATGCCTGTGTGCTCAAGAGGGTCTCTGAGTCTGTTCCCAGCAGGAGGTTTTTATCCTTGTTTGATTAACCAGGTGGAAACTGGTTAATTGTCTAGCTGCAATTAACCAGCGCCCTGCTGGATTCCTCAGACTACTAGAGGCTTTCTATTGCAGCCTAATTTAGACAGGGTTAAGTCCCTGTTACACCGTCCAATAGATGTCACAAGTTCTGATGTTGCGGCTTCCTATTAGCTCCAGATTTGGCAGCCATTTTGATTCCCCTGAAGGGAAAACCCCCAGTAACTTCACTGATATGTATCTCAGGAACTGGGGGCCCCAAAGCTCCTGGGGACCCCTAGTTTCTATCCTGTAAAAAAGAAAATATCAAGTAGGGGCATTGTTGCTTTGAGGAAGCAACTTATTGTTGCGAAATGCATCGGGATGGTATTTGGTTCACAATGAAGTGAACGTTATTTGCACTTTATGCCCATCTGAGACATTCTTTACAGCAATTGGTGTTTTGATATACCATTTTCACTAATACACTTTTTTTCTATATTACTCCGCTGTGTGCTCTGTCTTGATTTCCAGATTACACGATCTCCTTATTTATGAGAGTGCCAACTGTACCATCTGACTATATATATATATATATAATTAATTAATTAAGAGTTCTTAAGAGACCAATCTGTGTGTAGTGCTGATTTTTTTTAAATTGAGCATTGGGAGATTTAATTTACTCTTCTGAGAAATAATTGATGAACACGTGGTGTTCAAGTGGGTAGTTTATTTTACTTAGAGGCACTCAGACAATCAGGGTTGTGAATCCAGAGGTCATTGCCGTATGGTATAATCCTTTGGACATTCCAAAAAAGAACATTCCGCTCAGTTGGATCTAATTTGTCTATAGTTGAACGGAAAAAAACCCAGGACATTGTACTCCTTCAGCACTTTGTCAATTTAATCTCTGCTGGACACATACAACAACATTAATTCTCTAGTCTGTTATGCTCTCTCACCCGGCAGTCATTTTACAGCACATAATGCCCCAAAATCCTCAAAGCGCAATCCGCTGTATTTTTGAGTGATCATGACATTCCTTAAAACTGTTGCCCAAGATTTGAACTGTCTAGCATTATATATTTAATATTGAAGGCTATTAACTCTTTTTTTATTTTTATGCTTGACAAAAGAAACCATCAGTTTTCAAGGCTGTGGCTTCTTTCTAAAAATGAGTTATTGTTCCACAAAGTCCCCAAAGATACAGACAATTGGCCTCCATAGTACATTAAGAGTCCTTAACCGGACACATACAGATGTAGCATCTTCTATCTATTAGCAGCCGCAGGACATGTGCTGGTGAACCACAGGCCAAGAGTGGAGACTTCACAGCACAGTGCTTGGCAGGGGGTTATGGCCCATCAGGATAAACACAGCAGGGGTCCCTGCTTCTGAATGATACTCCCACTATGTGAATCCTACCGGGCTTTATCAGTCTGTAAGGCCTGGGACATAGTTGTTGTAAACGGGCGGAGGCGTGCTAAGGCTCAGGGAAAGCGGTGCTTTCCCTGGCCTTACACAGCGCGCCATCCGTGGGCGGGTCTGGGGTCAGGCCAGTGACGTCACAGAGCTGGTTCACCCTCATTGGGCGAACCGCTCACGTTACCGTCCCTGCGCTCCGGCGAGCGCCAAATCTGAAGACTCGGTGAGACACACGCTTCCGCAAGTGTGCGGAAGCGTGCGCGAGCCCCTGCTAAAGCCGCTCTCATTGCGGCTGCAGGGGCTCAGTGCTGAGCAGCAGCGCTCCTCAGCACGGGTTAGCGCCATGCCCGAGGCCTAAGAGATGCGCATTGAGAGTAGACAGAATCAATCCCTCTCTTTGCGCACATCTAACAGGTGATCGTGAGGCTTTTATTTTATTTTAATAACACACTATTGAAGCAGGGGGTCTGCGGAGATGAACTGCATTAATTTCAGCCTTGGGGACCCTCTGCTTCCTGAGTTACAGGCCCCTGTATGGGGTGCCGGTATCGCCGCCATGTTTAAAGTCTCCCGTGTCATGGCCCATGTGACGGGGGCATTTAAACAATGTATAAAGGGGCTATCTCCTCCGACTACCCACCGAGAGGCCTAACCACCCACCCCAGGGCAACTAGCCCCTTCAACCACCCCCTTCTACCCAAAATAAATATTAAAATACAACAACTAATACTAGCCAATACACCCATTGATTGCCAATGTGGTTACCTAGGCTCTCAATGGGATCAAAGATAACCCCAATGGCAATGAATGGGCATCCTACTACCCTCCCTTCCCCAACACATACAGTACAGTAATAGCCTAAATCCCTATTATCCAGATCTGGATAATACCGCATTTGCCCATTAAAAATAAGACATTACCCAGCCATAATATAGCAAATAAAAGATGTACTTACCCCTGCCAGGATGAAGGCTGTCCTCATACTCCTCATCTTCAGTGGGCAAGAGCATACAGGCTCTTCAGCTCCTCCGTGTCCAGAGTATTTCTGGTAAGCTCAGGCCCCTTGTGTTTGGGCTGAAGGTAGGATACTAGGCACTGGTCACACTTTGAGAGTAACCGTAATTCGTCTACAGGGGACTAGCACAAGGGACAGACCCCTAGTACGAGGTTCTCTCCAGCTGGTAGTACTAGGACCCCGCCAATCAGTTTGGAAACGGTCCCGAGGTGGGCGGCCATGATAATAGCAACTTGGAGCAGCTCCGCACATGTCTATAGGCACCAATGCTCCACGTGTGCTCTTCGTATCAAGTCCAGCGTTAGCCACACCCTATCTCCTCCCCCAGGTTGATCAAGGCGTCCCATGGAGGAAGGGGAAAGAGGAGCTGTTTCTGCGTTTTGTGCCAATCCCAGATACATTGCTGCAAGAAGAGCTTGCAACTCTTTTGCAACGGCACAGAACAGTATGCGGCTCCACTTTGGCGGGGACCAGGTTAGCATGGCGGCAGCACCTCAAACGGAAGTTCAGGCTGCTTGAGGATCAAGCTCCCTTCCTCAGATACCTGCCTTTCTCACACAAAAATAGAATAGCATGTGCAGGCTGTAGTTTCCTCGGGTGGAGCCCTTGAGACACTACCCCTCTTCTTAGAATTAGCACGGTGCAGGCCATAGTTTCCTCAGGTGGAGCCCTTGAGACACTACCCACACACCTCTTCTTAGAATTAGCATGGTGCAGGCCGTAGGTTTCTCGGGTGGAGCCCTTGAGACACTACCCGCACACCTCTTCTTAGAAGTAGCACGATAAAGCCACAGCTTCCCTTCGGTGAAGCCTCTAGGATACCGCCCCGCATCTCTTCATAGTTATAGAGTTTTTACACACGTGCATGTTCTTGGAGAGGAGGGGTGTAACAGGGGACTTATCCCTGTTCAGAAAGGTGCCTCTAATCCAGCAGTGTGGTGGTTAACTGCTGGTAGCAAATTAACTAGCACCACCTGACTGAGTACAGGTAGTAGAAAAAGCCTGCCTTTGAGACAGGAAGTCTCTCCTCCTTTGCTCACGTGTGAGTTGACCTGTGGAGACAGAGCAGAGGTTCTTGAGTCATAGGAGAGACTGACCAAAAGAAGCTCAGATCTCTGGAGCTGACCGGTCTTAAGCTCTGCACCGCAGAGCTGATTTCCAAGACACAGGGACAACTTCTAAACCTGTATGCTGACCAACCCTGGAGACAAGGGAGCTGAAGCAGGGACAGTGAAGCTTTTCCCTCCAAGAAACAGATAAGACTTTCAGTATTAAGAAACTGCTTATATCTGCTTATTTTCATGTTACTGTATGTGTTTGGGCTGGGAGAAGCTTAACTAATGGAGATGTGAACTGATTGCAAGGATTTCACTAGAAATACTCCCAAGTGATTAGAAGCTTTGTCCCCCCCCCCCCTTGTTTGGATGAATTTCCTGATGAAAAGGAAAAGGCACAATAAAGCCTTATTATAATTTCACATTATAAACGACTCCAAGTGTGTACCTCTGTAAACGTCCGTCCACATATGGTGTCAGAAGTGGGATAAGAGGTGTCTTTGTAGTTAAAAAGGACCGGAGTTTTTATGTGAATTTTTTGTTATGCTTTTTTTGCCTACAACAGTCTAAACAACTTGGGGGAAAAAACCAAAAAAAAAACCTCTCATGCAGCAGAGGCAGAGTTAAAGGTGTACACACCACTGAAACTTACACTGCATTGAAACTTACAAAACCACAGATGGACTCTTTGCCCCAATCCCAAGAGGAGAGAGACTGCTGAAACAGCTAAAACTTTATTTGCCTATCCCAAAGCGTAATATGGTCATTGAAATAGGGGTTTTGCCTTCCAGCCATAGTCAGGGTTCAAGAAGTGAGTCAGCCCTTAAAGGGATAGGTGTTTGTTGTTTTTAAAAGTTTCGCTGAAGCAGTGAATACAGATGGTGACCCATGAGTGGTAGTGATTTTGCAAATAAATGTTGCCACACCGCATAGGGCTACCAGCTGTGAATGGAGTATATGCAGAAAAGTGTGAAAATTGATACAAAGACTGTGCTGAAGCAGGGGTATTTTTAGCAAACAACTGCTGAGTGTAAAATTGCCCTATAAAGGAAAGGTATTTCAAAGCCAATTGCTGAGTGTTGAGTCACCCTGCCAGGAATTAAAGAAATAGTCCACTGCAAAGAAGGTTTTTCTGCAAGTAAAAATCTGCCTATATACTGTATATCTTGGGAGAAAACAGATACCCAAAGGTGAGACTGAAAATTACTGAACTCAGGCAGAAAACCAAATTCTGTTGCTGAAGCGGAGGGATTGCACCTAGAAAATAAATGGTGTACAGCAAATAGACTTTTTTTTACCTAGCAACTGCACATTTTGTATACCTGATAAAAGAAAATGCATGCACAGCACTGCTGATATTGAAAAAAAAAAAAAAAATTACCCAAGAAAGAAAAGTCTACGGAAATGCCTGTGAGAGCTGCGACCTCTACACGCAGGATATGCCCACCTGTAGAACTACCACAATTGGGGGTTCTAGCAAATACAGTGGCAACAGCTGCAATAGCACCTCCTGAGGTCAGGAAGAAAATGACACCTGATAGCCTAAAAATGGAGGACAAGATGGGGCGTTCCTGTAATGAACCCTACCCCACGGAAGAGTGGCCCTTCCAGTCCAATAAAGAGGAAGACATCTCTTACGGGGAACCCAAACCGAGTCACACCTACAAAACACCCCAAGAATGGTGGGGGTGCCTGAACTCGGCACGAACAGAAAAGACCGCTCCCTTTGATGACGAATATGATCAGCAGGAGACAGAGCGGGAGCAGTGGATCACCGAATATTTCTGTCAGCTAAAGCAGCTGCAAGAAAAGCCTGGCGTATATAATGAAACTGCTAAAACTTCATATGAAGATGAAGACCCCAGTATCCCTGAAGGGACGGTGTCATCCAAATCAAAAAGGAAGAAAAAGGAAAGCGGTTCTTCACTTACCGTGGAAGTAACAGACACGTCTGCAGATCCTGTGGAGAAAAAGGGGGACCGATTTGCCCTGCAGCCTAGAGAAAATGGAGAATTCGTCCCCCGGTTAACCGAATATCCAGAGGGCCCAAGGCAGAAGTCGTGTACCCCAAAGGAGTGTCTGTCCGGTGCCAACAGTGAGGAACCCTCAACCAACCATCCCAGGGAAGTGGAGCCGGAACCAGTGAGTGACGATCCCTTGACCAGCCCTGAAGACGCCATGAAAATTGCCAGGCATGACTGTGATCTGCTCTGTGAAGAATTGGAAAGGGAAAAAAATAATAATGCTGAGCTACAGAAGACTGTGCTCGCAATTTACTCTGCGGCCAAGGCTGAATTGGAGGATCTCAAGACTGAGCTAGATACTGCAAAGGCTACTATTTCCACCCTGGATGTAAAGCAGAGCCAGTCTGACAAAATGGTGGCTACGCTAAAGTGGAAGTATGAGGAGGCACTGAAGCAGATGACAGTCTTCCAGCAAGACGTTCACACTCTGCGCATAGAGTTGAATGCTTCACGACAGGAGGTCAACAGTGGCCGGATAGAAGTGGACGTAGCTCAGAAAGAGGTTCAGATACTCCACAGAGCACTGGATGCCTCACATCATGAGACCAACAGCTGCCGCACAGACCTGGAAGTTTCCAGAAAGGAACTACACAGTCTCACTGAGGAGCTGGACATTTCAAGGAAAACTATCCTACATCTTAACTTAGATCTCAAAGTCTCTCAGGAGGAGTTTCAGAACTTAAACCTGGAGATGGAAGTCTCACGCCAGGAGACAGCCCGCCTCCAAGCAGATGTGCAAAAATGGAAGGTGGACTGCAAGGAAGCCCTGAATAGTACAGTGACTGAAAAAAGAGAAAATTTAAGATTAAAAAAAGAAAATTCTGAGTTGACAGAATACGTCAAAGGAAAGAATGAAGGCTCTTAAAGAAACAAATAAACTTTTGAAAGAGGAAATGTTTGAAGCAGAGCACCGACTGCAGAACCAACTGCAAGGTCTGCATACACACCTCCAGTATGCTGAGGAGAAGCAGCAAACGCTGCAGGAAGAAAAGCTGCAGGCTGCTAAAGAGGTACAAGCGCTGCAGGAACGTCTGAATACCCACTACGTCCCCACAAAGCAGTATGAGGAGCTAAAGGCCACGCTGCATGTCTTCAGAGCATCATTGGAGGCGGAGCTTCGATACCAGGTGACTCTGTATGAGAGGGAGTGTGAGAAGGCTCAGAAACTGAAGGCTACCCTGAGCATCACCAAAGCAACGCTAAAAGCCAAGCTTAAAACCCAGGTGACGTGGCACAAAAGGGAGCACAAGAAGGTCCAGAAACTGAAACAAGTAACTGTGGCCCAAGCAAAGAAGTTCATAGTGCTTCACACTGCCCTTACAATCTTTGGTGATGTTAACTCCCAGATATTTAATATGTTTTGGCTGCCAATTAAAATTGAAGACGCACTCAAAAAACAGGGATCTCTCGCGGATGAGATTACAGTCCTACAAGGACAAGTATTGACCCTGACTAAGCGTCAGTATCCCACAGCCTCAAAAATCCATGAAGACAAGGGTACAGTGAGAGCTGGGAACACCGCTCATCTGAAAAACAAGGTTGCAAAGTCTAAACCACCTAAGCAAGCACTAGCAAAACCTTCAGCTGGCCACCAGGCAAAACAGAAAGGTATACGTGCAGAATCAAAATCAGAAGAATCCTTAGTGGATGAAGCTGAAAAGATGGGACATTCTCTGGAGGTGGAATTGCAACTCAATCCCAAAGAATCTGAACTGGCAACACCATGGAGTGGAAAGAGTGCAGAAGGACATCTTCAAGAGCGGAAAACTCAAAGGGTTACTCTCAAATGCTCTGCAACTGTCGCCATACAATCTGCCTACAAAAAGAGGAGTGCCCGACACAAGGGAAATCTCATGCCCGTGCACTCGGTAAAAAGACGGTACTTGGAAAAAGTTCTCCTCGAGCGACTGAGGAGTGCTGATCTCAAACACCTTCGGGAGGAGACAAAAATAAACTGGAGAAAGGGCTCCAATCCCAGCGGGACAGAGGGTTCTCTTCCTCCATCCACTCTCATTCAAGTCACAGAAAGATCTCGAATGAGAGTGGAAGGATGGGCTTTGGCCGTGGTAAGCCCGAGCTTCCCACAAACAGGGGAGGTATGTAACAGGGGACTTATCCCTGTTCACAAAGGTGCTTCTAATCCAGCAGTGTGGTGGTTAACTGCTGGTAGCAAATTAACTAGCACCACCTGACTGAGTACAGGTAGTAGAAAAAGCCTGCCTTTGAGACAGGAAGTCTCTCCTCCTTTTCTCACGTGTGAGTTGACCTGTGGAGACAGAGCAGAGGTTCTTGAGTCACAGGAGAGACTGACCAAAAGAAACCCAGATCTCTGGAGCTGACCGGTCTTAAGCTCTGCACCGCAGAGCTGATTTTCAAGACACAGGGAAAACTTCTAAACCTGTATGCTGACCAACCCTGGAGACAAGGGAGCTGAAGCAGGGACAGTGAAGATTTTCCCTCCAAGAAACAGATAAGACTTTCAGTATTAAGAAACTGCTTATATCTGCTTATTTTCATGTTATGTGTTTGGGCTGGGAGAAGCTTAACTAATGGAGATGTGAACTGATTGCAAGGATTTCACTAGAAATACTCCCAAGTGATTAGAAGTTTTGTTCCCCCCCCCTTGTTTGGATGAATTTCCTGATGAAAAGGAAAAGGCACAATAAAGCCTTATTATAATTTCACATTATAAACGACTCCAAGTGTGTACCTCTGTAAACGTCCGTCCACAAGGGGTCTATGTTGTAGGTCCATTTTGGCCGGGGAGCCGGTCCTCCAGATCACATAGGGTCCCCTTATGGACACTACACATGTGGCCCTCTGACTTGGTGAAATAGGAGAGTACCTAATTTCTATGCTGCAAAAGCCTGTGCTAGTGCTATCTCTGCAGCGCCTCCAAATGTAGCACCTTTTCCCCCACCCTAAGTTAGATCATATAGCTACCGGTGTATTCTGGTGCGGTGCATACCTGTTTGGTAGAACAGAAGGCCATGAGAACTACGCGATTGTATGGGGAGGCATCAGAACATGCTCTCAGTGATGATCCTTATAGCGCAGCGCCTCCAGCCAGTGATGATCCTGGTGCAGCTAGGATGGTCCGCACTGGTAACTCGGGAAGTGGCCCAGTCAAGTAGCCACAACAGATGGATTGAACCGGGTCTTTATTAGCAGCATACATGTAGTCATGACAGACACATTCCCTGAAGTAGTACCAACAGGGCTTGAAGCCCTGCAGGCCTCTTCTCAGCTCCTTTACCCCCTGATGGGATAAAGGGTAAGTGCTTCCACTCCACAGCAGGAGGGAAGAGAGCCTCTTGACTTCTGGGAGATTGTCAGCTTATGTACCCCAGGGGAGGGGCTTGTAACCCTGCCCCATAATAGGGCAGGTCCGATACTGACAGGCATCACATCATGGGCATATGACCCAGCCAGTATCCTCCCCAAGGATGACACGCTCTGGTTGTTGTTAGGCCAGCCCCTGGATACAGTAATAGTGTATCCAGGCTGCAACAACAAGCTAGGCCTCCATGAGAGAGCTTATCCCCACAGTGCCTGTGTCTAACAGAACTTATACTGTTAGGGCCACAGAAGAAATGATAGCCAGGGGACTAGGCTACAGTTGTGAAAGAAAAATGGATGGAAAAAGAGCTACAACATGTACAAACTGGTGGAGACTGCACCTTTAAAGTAGCAGTGCCAAAATAAGTCCTGTCTGAGCAAGAGCACTCATTCACAGAAAAGCCATACGTAAAATCAAATATCATTATATAACATAATTGAATCCTTTTCGATTCAATCATTCTTTTTTTTTTTGTTGCACATGTTGTTTTGTCACATGTACAAAACGTGAACTAAGTTTACCTGTGCAGGGCGATAGATATTTGCTTTGTTGTAACATGTCCATGAATACCTTATGAATTGGGAAAAACATGTGCTGAAACCCATTGACATCGATGATGAGAGATATAACTCCATATCCAGTGGTCCAAGTGCGATGATATAGGGGTGGGGAACATAGTACTAGAGATAGTTGAGTTATTAGCGCTATCTCGCAGGATGCTGTCTGGAGGCTGCATGTATTGCGAGCTGTGGCTACCATTCTCCGTTCCCTGTGCCAAGCTGTCACGAGTGACCTGGCTTGACTTGTGTATCAAATGCAGGAAGAGGAATAGAAAGTGCTGCACTCGAGCTATGGCACTTCAAAAGCAAAGATCTTTATTTTTATTTCACATTAGCGCAGAACAATATTTAATACTTTTTGGGACACACTTAGGCCCGGATACATCAAGCTCCATTAAAATTGCGTTATCGCATTCTCTTAAACCTTAAATACACGCAGTAATACCGCAAAAATAAGTAGGTATACATCAATAGTTCTACCAACGGGGAAAATGCGCGATGCGCCATGAAAACTTGCATTGTTTCTTGCAATAAATATTGTGTTGCCGTTTAAATGGAGGCAAAGTAACGTAGTGGGCCTAAAATTCAAAGACCTTATTTTATATCCGATATCTACTGGATAATGTGTTTCTATATTTATTTATTTTTTTCTTAATGAATATATGAATATAATAGTGTAACTATCCCCAAAAAATATTTACAGTTAATAATGTCATCGACAAAAGGAATTCGCCTACTGTACATACATTTACAACACACAGTCAGAAAAGCATTCGAACATGGTAATATTAACTAGTGCAATAATTGTATTGACAGAAAAATGTCACAACAAATAATATCATTTGAGACAGTATTTTGCGTATGAAGGTAATATTGGACACACTTTGGAGGGGGAGCGGGGGGGGGGGGGGAGGAAGGGGGATAGCCATGGCTAGTTGACCACTAGGGCAACTAAAGGGCAGTGTTTCTGGTGTTAATCCCGTTCTGATAAATATCAGAACTTGATGTATGGCATGATAGTACCCAAAAAGGTGGTATTATGACTATTATTTTGCCGGGTCTGATATTTTTAACGCTTCCGATAAAAAGTGCGATGTTTTTGGCGGCGTAACTTTGATGTATTGCACTTTAAAAATAACGCGCTTTTTGAGCGCTAACGCCTTTAAGGTTACCGCAGTTTCATGTAACCAGATCTTAATGTTCCACTTTTTATTAAAAGTACATTTTCATTTGTTGTAGAAATGAGGCCTCTCTCACATTCTGCCTTCTAAACATAAATATTGTACATATCTTTATAACATATGGTGCAAATGTTTTTATTTTCTAGAAGTAGTCGTTTGCAGAAATTATTTTGGTAACTGGAGGCCAGAAAAAATGAGCAATCGGATGAGATAGGTTATGTGACGCTCAATATTAATAATACAATGTATTTGGTATACAGCACTTCTAGTACTCAACACTGTATTCAAGCCTCCTCTTCCATTCTGATCAATCCCACTGCTCGCTGAGGGCTGCGGTTTTGATCTGCAGCTTTAATGCCACATACGACTGCAACGTTCTGGGAACAGCATAAGGGCAATGTGGGCTGGTCATTGGACCATGCCCAGAGTGACACAATGGCACTAATTATGTTAAGGAAATCATAAAGCATTGGTGCAACCTGATTAACAAGTTTCTTACATTTGCTGAAGACACAGCCATGAAACAGAGAAGCAGCACAACTTATATACACACAATCACAATGAATAAAAAAATCT
The DNA here is from genome assembly GCF_040206685.1 of Ascaphus truei. Lineage (NCBI taxonomy): Eukaryota > Metazoa > Chordata > Amphibia > Anura > Ascaphidae > Ascaphus > Ascaphus truei. The sequence goes on along the minus strand of NC_134487.1, from coordinate 105,572,939 downwards.
CCTCCCAAAATAATAAATGTGCACGTACTGTATTAAGGTTCACTTTTCACGAGCGTAATATAGGTTCCAATATTATCGTACGGGCATAAACCACAACATGTCACAGTTAATAATTAAATAATTAATAGCTTTGAATACATTGTACTTTTTTTCTGCTAAATCATTTATGTGCCAGTTGTTTCTGTTATATTAACATTGCCAATTATTTTCATGGGACTGGGAAAAGAGACACTCACAACTAGTTTTTGTGGTCTCACTGGATGCATTTTCGTATGCAGTATGTAGTGTTAGTTTTGGCTACAAAAGTCAACCTTACTGATTGTGGACATTCCAATCCAGTAACCTTCTCCATGTAACTAACTCCTCTACTCAGCAGGGCAATTGAAATTATTACTGATTGTGCGTCGGGATTTAGGGTGGGAATGATTCAAGCTGTGCCCCTCAAAGTGTTAGATAAGTGCAATATGTGTGCAAAGGTGTATGTCAAGGTGCAAGAACGTGTAGCCAACTTTTCCACACCTCTAGGTCTATTTAATTTATTTTTTAATATGGTCCAATTTATATATGAAAAACTCTTGGTTAGTCTAAAAAAGAATAAGTCACCCTCTAAGCTGACTATATATATATATATATTTCAGTGGTGTTTCTGTAGAGAATTAGAAGTATTTGCTCACACTCATACCACCTTAAGCTTTAGTTTGACTTTTTTTTCATATTAACTTTTATAAACGCAAGAATCAGAATGACACCTTCTTACATGGGTTTTCTTTTTTTTTTCATCTGGAAGTCACAAAACGTTATTTAATATGCTTTCACAAGCAGTGAAAATAAAAAAGGGATAATGACTTCTGCTCAGCCATGCATTCCAGAGCTTTCATCTTGTAAACATCAGCACAGTTCTTCCTAGTAATAATGTCCAAATACCCAGAATTTACACATGGCAACAGCTGATGAATGGAAGGGATAAACAAGTGCAGCTAATACTTCAGTGGGATCAAAAACATTCTTGTTTATTTACATTTTAGAAACTGTTTAACCTGAGTTGTGAGGATGAGTGTGTATGTGTGTAAGGGAAATATTTGGAACAGAAAAGCTACTCCTGACTATCAGAAGAGGATTTTTGCATGCAGGGTCATTTGTTCATTTCATGTACACCTTCATCTGGAAAGCGTGAGTTATCGTTCTCCTATATTTCTTTGTTTTATTACTCGCTTCTTTTGAAACTGTGATTGCTGTACTTTTTTTTCATGTTAGTTTGGAATCAATTGCAGGGCTACATTTCAGCAAGCAGCAGTTTGTTGCTAGATAATTGAATAAATTACATGTTATTATATCACAGAGTAACTATATACAGTCTGAGCTAGAGAGGTGCATATGTTATTATATCACAGAGTAACTATATACAGTCTGAGCTAGAGAGGTGCATATGTTATTATATCACAGAGTAACTATATACAGTCTGAGCTAGAGAGGTGCATATGTTATTATATCACAGAGTAAGTATATACAGTCTGAGCTAGAGAGGTGCACATGTTATTATATCACAGAGTAACTATATACAGTCTGAGCTAGAGAGGTGCACATGTTATTATATCACAGAGTAAGTATATACAGTCTGAGCTAGAGAGGTGCACATGTTATTATATCACAGAGTAACTATATACAGTCTGAGCTAGAGAGGTGCACATGTTATTATATCACAGAGTAAGTATATACAGTCTGAGCTAGAGAGGTGCACATGTTATTATATCACAGAGTAACTATATACAGTCTGAGCTAGAGAGGTGCATATGTTATTATATCACAGAGTAACTATATACAGTCTGAGCTAGAGAGGTGCATATGTTATTATATCACAGAGTAAGTATATACAGTCTGAGCTAGAGAGGTGCATATGTTGGTAATTGTAATTTTATACAAATTTCACATTGGCAAAATGTCGACTTTGTGTCAATAATTTCATGAAAAATGTTTGTTTTTTTGCCACATTTTCAGATAAATATATCATGTATGCAGGGTCATGTCTCCTAGCACATTGGTCATGTGACCGTGCATAATTTATTTTCTCAAACATCCAGGGGCAGCATATGGGGAAAAAAAACAACAAAGTACACAAATATAAGTGCAGACGTTTCCGAAATGTTGAATGATAGATTGTGTCTTGGCTCCTGACGAAGCCGACAACAGCTACAGCAGGCTGGGCGAAACGCGTTGAGTGGACCAATTTTGGGCTTAGAGGCGACCCGCAGCTAACCAACTCTGCAGCCGTGACATCACTTTCCTGGACGGGCGCTTTGAGGGAAGCTCTGAATCGGCACATAGACCAGTGGAAGAGAACCAGACACCCGAGGGAGGCGGTGAGCAGTTCGGGGAGCTTCTTATTTCACCATTTTTGTGATACACGCTTGATTTTAACTGGCACATTGTAAGTGCGCATTTCTATACCCATTTTTTATACATAAAGTTTACCTTTTTGATCGCACTATGTAGCTTTCTCTCTCATTTTATATACCATCTTTGCTGACGGAGTATATTAACAAGGGGGGCCCAGATCACAGCCATCTACATGGGTAGCAACCCTATTTGCCAGCTGCCTGATTTACTCTAAAGTCCTGTGAGTAGTATATCTATACGAGACAGGACACAATCTATCATTCAACATTTCGGAAACGTCTGCACTTATATTTGTGTACTTTGTTGTTTTTTTTCCCCATATGCTCCCCCTGGATGTTTGAGAAAATTGCTTAAATCTTTGGAACCCGTGAAACAGGTCCCACCAGTGAGGTTTGAGCTGGGTGGTTGTATTATCAAATATTTTCATCACTTATCACTTTATTATATTTTATTTTATATAATCACTATTCTTGTAATTTAGAGTTGTTTGCCCCTTATATCACTTTAATCACAATACCGTGCATAATTTAGACACCTTGCATGTTTTTGGAAATTTGTTTCACAAACAAAACAATTAATTGTTTTTGCCAGATTCGCAACCTTTTTTTTCGCCCATCCATACTCCCCCCAGCTTCCCTAGAAACTCTTCTTGTTACAGAGATTGTACAAAAAATTCTCCTGCACGTCAGACAGGCAAACTCTCCCTATTTATTTGGGGGACTCCCTCATCATTCACTGGAAATATATGTGAATATTTATGTCTTAATATATAAAATGGTGTGAATATAATATTTCTTTCCCCATGGAAATAAATTCTTCCATCCCACGTCAATGGAAAATTAGGAGATACTCCATATTTTTCCAGCAAATCGCCCTGAAAAGTGTTTTAAGAGATTAGTATCACACAGATAAGGAGTGATATGGTGATTATGCACGTCCAATTCCCACTGTCCTGTTATCCATAATAATTCTAATCCGTACTAGAAATGTACAATGTTGTGCCAGTTCTTTCTGAGAAATTTGAATGATAAAGCGAGCAGTTTGTCAGATATTATGATTTTTTTCTAATTTGCTGCCCCGTTATCCATAGTAATATTAAACAGGATTAGAAGTGTGAAATGATGTGCTGGTTCTTTTGGAGAAAACAATTTGCTTAAGCTTCCTTTACTTCCCCCCCCCCCCCTTAATAAAGATAAATAAACCTTAGCTGTCAAGTGAATTTTGCCAAGTGTATAGTGAAAGTCATGGCAAAAACTGCCATATTTCATGAGATTCACAAAAAATATAAATTGTGGCAAAATGTAATCTGTTCGTTGGCTATTGTTGCTTGGCTTGTGTCACGTACGGCAGACTTGGGAGCACGTGACCTGCATATGGGACAAGGGTTAATACACAGCTTGCAAACAGTCCCACTTTTCACCTTCGCAAAGGTCCCTCAAATAAACAATATCTCTGGTCAATCCGTCCCCATATACCATCTGTCGCGAATAGCACACAAGTGAGCATGTGACTTAGATATGCAACCAGGGTTAATACACACTGCTACTCTAGCCAACTGACCTTTCTCCTGTGTAAGGTACTTTCAATTAATTAATATTAACCCCTTACTCAATTGCAAACATATCTATACGCTGCCACCACCCAAGAATTTTGCAAAATTGATATATATCTGCCAAGGTATCAGTCCCCTGTTTATTATAGAAAAAAAACTATGCACTTAACAAAGCATTACTTATTAAGGAATTGATTAATATATATATATATATATATATATATATATATATATATATATATATATAAATACAGTGCATAGATTACAGAAAAAAGATTACAAGACCATACAATTACAAGAAATGCAGAACAGTTTATTAAAATAACAGGATAAAACATAAAACAGAAATCCCTATACATTACATTTCATAGGTTTTCCCCAAATAGGTCACTGGAGTACAAAGATGAAAATTCAAGTGTTTGATCCCAAAACACACCTCTGTTGAATTCTGATTTTCATAATACCTTGCAAGACTTATGTATTATTTTTTTCCCCATTGAAACCACATAAGCCTACCCTTGTTATAAATCAGCTGCAAGGTTGATGGTTTTATAACAAAGAATTTGAGTGCCAAAAGGATATCTGTCCTTTGCTTCTCTTACGCATGTCGTCGGTGGTCTCATTGCATGCGTCTCTTTGCAACGATTACAGATATCTGAGCATTATACTCTAGCGTAGAGGTTATCATTGTATATCCTAATTTTTTATTAATTTCATTCTTTGGTGGAATACGTTCTTAGCCACGCCTCCTGAACCTTGCAGAACTCTCCAGTGAATGCTTTGAAAGTACTTCTAAAAGGATCCAGTTTATAAAGATGTCAAGAAAGACATATTTTAATCCCATCTCTGGCAAAACAACTGCCTTTATTTCATCTGCCCCATACAACACATCTTGTACTTTTAGTGGTCCATAAGTGCTAACCCACCAATTAAGTCCTCTTTGAAACTCTGGACAGACCCAGGAAGAGTCTTGACCTGTCATAACCCCAATATATTGTATTTTTTAAAGCAAACGGTAACCACATTACCCCCCGAAGCAGCAGACAAAATACATCATATTCCCCACCATTTTTATTACAGCTTGTTTTTAGCAAAAGCTTGAGATTTCTGTGTATGTCCTGAAAACCATGACTGTGCTAAATTTAGATTGTGTTACGAATGCTTCGCTCATCTCTAATGAATAGGGCCCTCTCTCCTAGTAATGATGTGGCTGTTTGTTTGAAGGCAAACAATTTCTTCAAAGTGCCGGTCTCCTCAAAGACAGAGATACAAAGTACAGATCTACTCAAGTTCATAATGAAGTTCTCCATTTAATGTGAAAGCTAAGAACGGTGGATTAACAACATTTCAGGTTCCATACGGACCTTTCATCAGGTGGAATTGTTTATTTGAAGGAACATAGAAAGGAATTAAGTTTCAATAGCATTACCCAGCAGCTACAGTTAACCCCTTTTGGGTGAAAGTTTGCAATGGCATATATTTAATCCTTTTCACTGCCAGAGGGGCCTGCAACAAATGTTATAGTTGTAATCATCTCTCTCTCTCTCTCTCTCTCTCTCTCTCTCTCTCTCTCTCTCTCTCTCTCTCTCTCTCTCTCTCTCTCTCTCTCTCTCTCTCTCTCTCTCTCTCTCTCTCTCTCTCTCTCTTTCTATATAATTGGACACTGACACAAGTTTTGTTATTTCAGCTGTGTACCAAAATAAATTCAAGTTACAGTTAAATAATGAATATGGGCTTAAAGTGCAGTCTATCAGCTTTCATTTGAGGGGATTCAAATCCAAATTGGAGGAAGGGTTTAGGAATTACATCTCTTTAATACGTAGCCCCCTCTTTTTCAAGGGACCAAAAGTAATTGGACAATTGACTCAAAAGCTGTTTCATGGACAGGTTTGGGCTATTCCTTTGTTATTTCATCATCAATTAAGCAGGTAAAGGTCTGGAGTTGATTCCAGGTGTGGCATTCGCATTTGGAAGCTGTTGCTTTGAACCCACAACATGCGGTCAAAGGAAGTCTCAATGCAAGTGAAACAGGGCATCCTTAGGCTGCAAAAAAAAAGAAGAAAATCCATCAGAGATATAGCAGGAGTGGCCAAATCAACAGTTTGGTACATTCTGAGAAAAAAAGAACACACTGGTGAGCTCTGCAACACAAAAAGGCCTGGACGTCCACAAAAGACAAGTGGTGGATGATCGTAGGATCCTTTTCATGGCAAAGAAAAACCCCTTCACAACATCCAGCCAAGTGAAGAACACTCTCCAGGAGGTAGGCATATCATTATCCACGTCTACCATAAAGAGAAGACTTCATGAGAGCAAATACAGAGGATTCCCCACAGGGTGCAAACCATCATAAGCCTCAAGAATATGTAGCCCTGCTTCCTATCATTAGCAAGCTGCTACTATGTGCTGTATTACCTGCTGGCTCACAGGGCCTAAGTCTCTGCCACGGAGAGCCTGGGGTGCGCGCAATATTTATAACGGGTGCAGCGCCTCCACCTGCGACAGCTCCCGCCAAAGGGGGAGTGAGTCTTCGCAGGACGTATATGCAAGAATTACACTTACACAGCCAAGTTCTAAAACCAATCTCTTTTACTTGTAGACCAAACGCACAGTACATTACATGCCATAACATTCCTACATATGGGTATACATTATATAACACGCCATGGCGGACGTCAACATTTCCTAGCACCACGGCGGACGCTCCACAACCTGCGCCACGGCGGACGCCAACAATAATCCCCACACCCGCCACCGGGTGAGCCCACCCCGTGTCCGATCCTTACGGATTAGTCCTCCTGCTCACAGCAGGCCCTATGTGTGTGTATGGGTGACTGCGCAGCCACTATGTCTTGGGTGAATGAATGATACAGTTGGTGAACTTGATGAAATACCTGCCGAGCACTCCGGTGCTCGGAACTGCCACGATCTTCAAAAAAGGTCTCTGTACGTCGACACCGCTCTATCTCTCTCTCTAGGGTCCGGGGCGATCCCACCCGGACTCTGGCAACTCCAGGGGGGGTCTGAGCCCAGACCTCCCTCTCGACAGTATAGTCCCGGTCAAAACTTACAGTTACTAGGGGGCAGGAACCTTACTAAGGCGATCCCTAGCTCAGCTTGTCTCTAAGGTGACTCAGGGCTAGCTGGACCTGGGGCACCTGGCCTGCGCCGGGGCAGTTCAACCTCCCCTCACAGACTCTCCATCTCCTCTCCTCTCCAATCAGCTCTGGCTCCACGTGCACGCAACCACGGCCTATATCTCTTGCACCTCCTCCGCTCATTGGCTAGACTCTCTCACCTGACCCTCCCCGCAGGGCTGCTGGGTCAAGGGACAATGCACTCTCCTTCGCGGGCTTTTACAACTACTATTTGCAAGCGCAACTTCCCGCTCTTTGGGGTGAATCCGTGGTCACGGCTACAAATAGAAAGGCTAGATTATACTTTGCCAAACAATATCTAAAAAAGCCAGCCCAGTTCTGGAACAGCATTCTTTGGACAGATGAAACTAAGATCAACCTGTACCAGAATGATGAGAAGAAAAAAATATTGAGAAGGCTTGGAACGGCTCATGATCCGAAGCATACCACTTCATCTGTAAAACACGGTGGAGGCAGTGTGATGGCTTTGGCATGCATGGCTTACAATGGCACTGGGTCACTAGTGTTTATTGATGATGTGACAGAAGACAAAAGCAGCCTTATGAATTCTGAAGCGTATAGAGATATATTGTCTGCTCAGATTCAGCCAAATTCAGCGAAGTTGATTGGACAGCACTTCACTTTACACATGGACAATGGTCCCAAAACATACTGCGAAAGCAACCCAGGAGTTTTTTAAGGCAAAGAAGTGGAATATTCTGCAATGGGCGAGTCAATCATCTGATCTCAACCTGATCGAGCATGCATTTCACTTGCTGAAGACAAAACTTAAGGCAGAAAGACCCACGAACAAACAACAACTGAAGACAGCTACAGTAAAGGCCTGGCAAAGCATCACAAAGGAGGAAACCCAGCGTTTGGTGATGTCCATGCGTTCCAGACGTCAAGCAGTCATTGCCTGCAAAGGATTCTCGACAAAGTATTAAAAATGAACATTTTATTTATGATTGTGCTAATTTGTTCAATTACATTTGAGCCCCTGAAATAAGGGGACTGTGTATGAAAATGGTTGCAATTTCTAAACATTTCATATGATATTTTTGTTCAACACATTGAATTAAAGCTGAAAGTCTGCACTTCTATTGCATCTCGGTTGTTTCATTTCAAATTCATTGTGGTGGCGTACAGAGCCAAAATTATGAAAATTGTGCCAGTGTCCAATTATTTCCGGACCTAACTGTGTATATGTATATATATATGTATGTATGCAGAGATTGTATATATGATTTTATATATATGATTTTATATATATATATATATATATATATATATATATATATATATATATATATATATATATAAAATCATATATACAATCTCTGCATACATACATATATATATACATATACACAGTTAGGTCCGGAAATAATTGGACACTGGCACAATTTTCATAATTTTGGCTCTGTACGCCACCACAATGAATTTGAAATGAAACAACCGAGATGCAATAGAAGTGCAGACTTTCAGCTTTAATTCAATGTGTTGAACAAAAATATCATATGAAATGTGATCATATATACAATCTCTGCATCCTTCTATGCTGCAGCACATTAATTTTAATACTGCTGTCTGCAATTATATTTTATGTAATAACCTTAATCCTGCAGATACTTTCTGTGGATTCAGTAATTGCTGTATACTCTTTTTTTTATTCAGCACGTTCTAATTTGCAGCTACTTGTTTCACGTTCATAAATTCTTTGCTGTGGTTTCCATTTGCTCAAATATAAATTCATTACAATTAATTTTCCAGTACACATAAAATTAAGTTTAATCCCTTCAGCACCAGTTTGTGGAGTAATGTGTTTGTGTTCAACAAGGGCCTCATTTATCATAGGCTATAGTTAAAGTGATTATTATTGTAATTGCAAAAAACAAACAAAAATCACAACAGCGCACTGCGGATTAGTATAAAATACCAGTATTTAATAAATGGTCACACTGGACCACAAAGACAATAATAAAATTCAATAATTTTGGTTGGAGTTCTTTTCAGAGGAGCAGTGACCGCCGTCTTTCTACTTACCTTGATATATACAGTAGTACCAATTAATACTAATTGCAATACAAATCTGCACTAGTACACATTACAATAGAAAAACATGAAAGTTCCGACATGAACAGAACCATTTAGATGAGAAACTTGCTCTTTTTACAATTCTGTTTTTGATTGGAAAAAAGAGAGAATGGACATTTGCGGTGGGGACGTCCAGACTTCCTGGATAAAACATAAATACTATATGAGTGACTAAAGTATATACCTTTGACTTTTCCCTTTGGAGCAGAGCTCCATGCCTGTGCTGTACTGCACCCTAGAGTGTGTGATAGTTCATATACCACTACCGAGCAAGTGCATATACCTGATAACAAAGGTACATAGATTGCACCTCTGATAACATCTTACCTAGACCTACACACATCGTGAATTTTTCACTATATAGGGTTGAAGGGACACTTACCTGCTTGTCCATATATACTATATTCTGCAATAAGACGTCTCTGTGGTGAGCAACTATATTTGTATACTATACTGATATCTACTGACTGATTGATTGCTCACCTAACCACTTCCTAATGGTTTTTTTTTTAATGTTTGAATGTTTTATATGTGTTTTTAACCTTACCAGTTGAAATTAATTAAATAAAATGTTATTATTTTTTCTGAGCGATTCCGTTTGAGATGCGCCATATTTTGTCCTATCAATGGTATTTACACCAATAGACCAATGCAAGTCTTACTATTGTACCCCAACATTGAGTGCTCGACATATGAGGGAGCCTTTTCTGATCCTTCTGGGATCTACTCTGAAATACAATTCATTTTTTCCTTAGAGCACATGTTGCACAACATATACACGTACACATACATGGATGAGCGGTTTATTTGCCTTTTATAAAAGATCCGACATGAACAGAACCATTTAGATGAGAAACTTGCCCTTTTCCAATTCTGTTTTTGATTGGAAAAAAGAGAGAATGGACATTTAAGAAAAAGGAAAAATTAGAATTTCTTGTGTGAAATTAATTTGCTTAATGCAAAAAAGATAACATTAGTGTGCAGAATTGCAACCTACAGAAAAAGGTGAAGTAGCTAATAGCAATACTCCATACAGTGACGAAAATCAATTATGAAACAGCTTTATATGTGTAGCCAGGTCCCCCTCTGCCTGTCGCCCCCCTCACCTTGCTGGTGATCGCGGGTGCCGCCGAGCCCAATGGCGGTCCCCTCGGCCGGTTGCAAGAGTGGGGGCAATTAGGGTCCTATCTGGAGATTGCCAGGGACGCGTGCGGCCGGTTGCTAGGGCCGCAATTGCGTTGCGAGGACTCCTGGCGCTCCCGAAGCAGGGTGCCGCCATCTTCATTGTGGTTGCACATGCGCAATGGGGTTCCTCACACAGTGGCCGGCCGGGAAGTTCGCGCATGCACAGTTGCAGCGCGCAAAACGCCACCAATGAGAAGAGGTCTCCAGGCAGGGACTACAAGTCCCATGAGCCTTAGGGGACCCCACGTGACGCCAGGGAGCCAATAGGGCTACAGTATCTCCCTGCTCACAGATTAGATACATTTCGCAGGGTTTTGCAGCCAGGCAGTCGGCGCCAGGGGAAGCTAGGGGAAGGAGGTAGGGTGCAGGAGTCAGTGACTCCCTGCACTAGGCCAGCAGCCCCCTAGGCCCCAGCTAGCCCTGAGCCACCCAGTAGTTTGAGTTGTTTCAGGGACAGGCCCCAGGTTAGGGACCCTGCCCCTTACTATCAAGAACCAGTTAGGGCTAAAGCGGATGTTGCGCTTCCATCAAGAGGCTTGGGATCAAGCCTGCTCAGCAGAGAGAGCGGAACTGTACCAAGTGTGGACCACCCTCACAGATCTTCTCACCGGAGGAACCGGACATCACCATAAAGCTTGTCTGATCCTTTGTGAGGAATCTTTAACGCACGTGCACACACGAGAGTACTCTCACATAGTGGCAGCGCTGACCACGGGACAATGGGGGTTATTCTGTGGACACGGTGTGGGGGTACACGGTGGTGGGTGTGGGGATTATGTGATATCCTTATGCAGTGCTAACCTTTAATGTGTTTAGTAAATGTTATGCTCATATATGCAGTAAAGCCTGTTCTGTTTTACAACCGTTTGCTTACCGTGATTGTTTCCTGTGAGGGCCTCCTCCCTCTCCGTTGGGATCCCTCCCAGGTGGAGGCATTGCACCACGAGATTGTATTATATGCATGTACCCCAGGCTCCCCGAACGGAGGCTTAGGCTCCTGAGAGCCACACAGGTATGTTCTATATGTACAAATATAATATGACTTAATTGCAAAAAAAGGGTTTTGCTTATTTCTAATGTAACACAGTTCCCCACCACCCCCCAATCTCACATAGGGACCAGTGCTGGGGAGATAGGAACAGGACAGGCTTGGACAGATCTCTGGGTTCTTCTTGTGGTTGGTTTCAGCGCCTCCAGCTGTGATGAGACCTATGATGTATGGGTGTCAGTCCCCACCACTGCATTCCTTAACACTCCTGCCCAGGAACTGACACCAGGCAGGGGTATAGTTGAACAGGATTTTATTGCATAGCTACGGCAGCTCTTCATAGCACAGCATGGTTTCTGAAGTCCCAGGACCTCTAGATGGTGCTACCCCGATAGTGTGGGGCTCTGGTCTGAATGGTCTCTAGGCTGTCCGGCCTAGAGTGGGCCTGCTTTCCCGTGATGGGGAAGACTGACAGCCTCCCTCTCTCCTTGGGGACCAGGATCAGACTCCTTAACTTTTAGCTACTCCCCTTGTAAAATTCTGGAAGGGGTGGGATCATGAACTGTACCCACCTCCAAGGGGCTGTACACAGGCCATGACTCACCACCTTCTTTCCTTCACTTTCAAGGGAAGCAGAAGGGTGGTCACTAGCCCATAAATTAACCCACTACTGTCTGGAACTTAACAGGACTTACATAGCAGATATACTATGTGGGGAAAGAAAGGTACAATGGGACATACCCTGTTATACTAATTTTTTTATGTAATACATATATTTATTTCAGAATGTGTTCAGGGAAATAGTCTTGTGTTTTTTTTTTTATTACTTGAATTTTTATTGAGCATTTTTTCATACAAAATAAGAATTAACAAAACATATAACAAATACAAAAAAAAGGGGGGGTGGGAAGGTGGGGGAGGGGAAGCATTTGTAAAAATATAGCATTGTACACAACAACTTAGATACCACATGTATCACTCTGTTCCGAGTATTCTAATCTATATATGGGGATATACCTGCATGGCGAAACCAGGGGGCCCAAATCTCAGAAAATCGCGAGGTAGAGCCGTTCAGATAGGCTGAGAGTTTTTCCATATAAACTATATGCCAGATTTTATTGTTTATTTGGTTTAAGGATCGGGGGGCAGGTTGTTTCCAATTTTTGGCAATTGTACACCGTGTAGCATTTAACATTTGGGCTAGTACTCTAGCTTTTTTTCGGGGAATATTGGCTATTGGCTTGCCTAGCAAAATATATACTGGGTCATGTTGGACAGTGATTTCTAGGATCTTGTGTATTAAGGTGAACACTTCCGTCCATGTTTGTTGGATTTTGGGACATGACCAGAATATATGCAGAATATTCCCCACTTCGCCACAACCACGCCAGCATAGTGGGGAGACCCCTGGGAGAAAAGAGTGCAGTCTGGCAGGAGTCATGTACCATCTGTATATTAACTTGTAAATATTCTCTTTTATTACAACGCACGATGAGATTTTGGAGGCAGCTTCCCAGATGTCTTTCCAGGTATCAAGATCTATACAGACGTTAAGATCTTTTTCCCAGGATACCATATATTTATCGGGGGTTTGATTGCTCTTGATAGAGGATAGGCTTTGATAAATTCTGGAGGTGATGCCCTTTGTGTGGGGCTGGTGTAAACACCAATCCTCAAACAGAGTTAAAGTATGGGGTTGGCTCGGTTTATAGGCTGATTGGATATAATGTCTAACCTGGAGAAATCTGAAAAAATCGGAAGAGGGGATATCATGATTCGTTTGCATAGACGCGAATGGGGGGACTTTCCCTTGAACGAGAATATCTTTGACTCTCGTGAGTCCTTTTTAAACCCAGGTATGGGAGAGCGGGTTTTCTGTGTAAAAAGGAAGAGAGGGGTCCAAGAATAGGGGTTTCATGAGGGAAGGGGTACCGGTTAATTGAAACTCGGATTTGAGGGAGTCCCAGATATTACAGGCAAAGGATATCACCGGGTTCTTGAAACTCTCGGGTGGTCTAGACTTTTTGTTGAGCCAGAGAAGATTTTTTATTCTGCATGGGGAGCAAATCAATTCCTCTATCTCGGCCCACCTCCTTTCGGTTGGGTTTGAATGCCAGCTTACAAGTTGCCCTAATTGAGCTGCTCTATAGTAGTTTTGTAAGTTCGGAAGAGCTAAGCCTCCTTCTGATTTGGACTTATAAAGAATATCTTTGCGAACTCTAGGTCGCCTGTTTTGCCAGACAAACTTCAAAATTTTCTTCTGAATATTATTTAAATCTTTCTGACAGATTTTAACCGGGAGAGTTTGAAAGAGATATAGGAGTCTAGGTAAAATATTCATTTTAATAGTAGTTATTCTCCCAAACCAAGATATTATATATGGGTTCCAAGTAGCTAAGTCCTTGACTATCTGGTCAAAGAAGGGTTTAAAATTTACGTTGTATAAAGTCGAATAATTTTTTGTTAGTTGAACCCCTAGATATTTAATATGGTTCGCGTTCCATTTGAAGTCAAAATTTAGTTGTAGTAATTTTACTAATTCTTTGGGGAGATTTAAACTGAGGGCCATGGATTTGGAATGATTAATTTTATAACCTGAAAGTGAGACGAATTCTGATAGAACTTGAAAAAGGTTAGGGAGGGATGTGAGAGGTTTTGAAAGCGTCAATAGTATATCATCCGCAAAAAGAGCTATTTTGAATTCTTCCTGACCAACAGAAATACCCGCTATATTGGGGTTCAGCCTTATCTGGCATGCTAATGGCTCTACGGCTAAGGCAAACAACAAAGATGAGAGCGGACACCCCTGCCTAGTTCCATTTAATATTGGGAAGGGGTCAGACAAAAAGCTGTTCGTCCTCACAGTGGCCATTGGTGTGGAGTATAGAGTGTTTATACTATTTAAAATGTTGGCTCTGAATCCCATCTGCGAAAGCGTAGCTGACATAAACTGCCAATCTAATCGATCGAACGCTTTTTCTGCGTCTAAAGAGAGTAATAGAGATGGGCAATTTGTAAGGTTTGCTACGTGTATTAGATTCACTGTCCTCCTTGTGTTGTCAAGGGCTTGTCTGCCCAGGACAAACCCCACCTGGTCCGGATGAACCAATTTAGGGAGGATACTATTTAATCTGTTGGCCAGGATCTTTGCGTATAGTTTTAGGTCTGTATTTAACAGCGAAATAGGTCTGTAGCTAGAGCGCAACAGAGGATCTTTCCCCTCTTTGGGGATTACCACTATGGTAGCTTGAAGCATGTCTCTAGGGGGGGGGGGGGGGGAGGCCTAGTGGCATCTCTTTGAATACTTTGGTAAGAAATGGGAGGAGAGTTGTGGAATATTTCTTGTAATATAGATTAGAAAATCCAACCGGACCAGGGGCCTTCCCAATTTTCAGGGATTTTATTGCTTCCATAATTTCCAGGGGCTCTATAATTTTTCAAGGTTTGTGATGTCATTTGGGTCTAGAGTGGGAAGTCGGCATTTTGTTAGGTAGTTCCGGATCTTTATTGCTCTTTTCTCTTTAGCCGAGTCTCCCACTGGGCCTGGTAAATTGTAAAGGGATGTGTAGTAGTCCCTAAATGCATCACTTATAATTTTGGGGTTGTGGGATACTGAGCCATTTTTAGTGTGGATGTTATGAATTTTAGCCTTAGCTTGTTTTTGCTTTAATTTGCGTGCCAGCATTCTATCTGCTTTGTTACTTTTTTCGTAGTATTTCTGTTGAGTCTTGTGTTTTAATGATTTGTTTGGAAGTTCAATGTTGAAAGCAAAATGTACTGTAGATATGCGAATCTCATCTACATGATAACCATATCACAGAAACACTAATATTCGCAGATAACTTTTCCAGAGATTTTGATATTCTATACCTTAGCATAATAAATGGTATAGAGGCATACTAGACAGGAATTATGCTCGACAATGAATACTCCTTGAACTAAGTACTACTCATAATAAAGTTACTGTTTTTAAGTTAGATAACCACATCATTATACTTTCAACCGGTTCTGTTGTGTTATATACACTGGCTATTTATCAATTTATACTACTTGGTCACTTACTAAGATTTATTAACTGTCTGGAGTGCTTTCATTAAAGGGGATCTTTTTCTCTTGTATGTCTCTAGCATTGCCCCTGATCGTAGCACCCATCTGCAGAGCTGTAGCGACGGCTACCTTTCCTCCCCTCCCTTCTCTCCCTTTCCCCATTTTTTGCCTCAGTATACTATATATATATACATATGTATATATATGTACAATAGAGGTCTACGCTAGAGTATGAATTGCCAGAAATAGATGGTACTAAATAATAAATGAATATAAATTGTAAATATTAAAATAAATAGAATGTAACCTTAAAAAATGAATATATACCAAAAATGCATGTAATTCAATGTCTAATAAAAAACAACTAAAAAAATGCAAATAACCATAAAAATTAATATGTAGTGCTGTGAACTTTCCTTTTTCTGCTCAATGCAGGTAGTCCTATAGAGTCCAAACAATTCTGTCCAATAATTGGGGAGTAAATGTAGCACTGACAGGAAAAACAGGCAGCTTCTTTAAAAGGGTACAACGACCTCCCTCTCCACCTGCATAGAAAAATAAAAGAAGAAAAAAAGCGCCAAATCCTAGTGCAAAATGGATATATTTAATTCCCAAAAATCTCAATAAAAATGAACTCACAAACATAGAACAATTAAAAGCATGTTATGAGATATACTCATACTCCTAGGACCAGGAAACGCTGCTTCGCTGCTGTATTTACTCCGTGACACCACTGGATCAGAATGCTGCCTTCGTTGTTCACCGCCTGCAGGAACTGATGTATCAGGCACTCCGCGATGATCTCTCACCGGATACACACCAACAGATGCTCTTTGGTTCCCATCGGGGACGGTAAATGCCGCGGACCAGCGGAAGACGTCACGAAAATCGTGCTGGATACCGGACCGGTAAAGATCCCAAGCAGTTCTGTAGCAAGCATTTGTGAAGGTCCACTGCACACCTTCCCTACGCGTTTCATCAGATTAACTGACTTCTTCAGTTCAGTTAAGTAAGGCTTTGAGCTCTGAATGAACTGTTGTATGCTTTGTAGAGAGTAAAATACATTTTTGGACACATTTTGCTATAACAGATTTTTGTGTATTACGTGCATACTGTAGTTTCTTCTTAATAAACAGGGACCATTCGATTTTGCAAATTACAGTTTTAATATTTCTTTGGTGGTGGCAGCGGATAGATATGATTACAACTAAATAAGGGTAAATATGAACTCATTTGAAGTACCTTGTGAAGGATAAATGCGAGCTGGCTAGTTTAGTTGTGTGTATTAACCCTGGTTATATATACCTGCATATATACTGTAAGTCACATGCTCACAAGTGTGCTGTTCGTTGACAGATGGTATATTGGAATGGATAGAGGGAAGATAGTGTTCATTTGAGGCAGGGGTGTGCAAATTTCCAGCGCTGTACCCCCCTGCCTGCACTCCCCCTGTGTCGTGCCCCCCCATACCTTTAAAGCGGCATCAAATGACGCCGCAGGGTCATGTGACGTCACGTCATTTTACGCCGCGTTGCCATGGTGACGGGCGTCAAATGAGCCCACGGCATCATTTGATGCCGCGTTGCCATGGCGACGTGTGGCCCGAAACCGGCTCAATTCAGGTAAATGAGTTACAGAGGCATTGCGCTGACGAGCGAGGGCCTCTGTAACCGCTGCACCCCCCAAAATAATGTCATGCCCTCAGTTTGTGTACCCCTGATTTGAGGGAGCGTTGCGAAAGGTGAAAAGTGGGACAGCTAGATAGCTAGGTATTAACTCTTCTCCAATATACAAGTCACATACTGTAGGTGTTCGGTATGTGACAGCATCATTTCAGAATTATAAGGAATGTAACACAAGTTACAAAAGGGCAAACAAATTAGCAAAAATTTCAAATAAAAAAAGTATTGCAATAGAAAGTAAGATTAACCCTAAAAAGCTCTTTAAGTAGCTTAATATCAAAAGATTAGAAAAGAAAATACAGGACACTTTCAGTGTGAGATGGGCAGGCAAATTATTGGAGATAAGGAAAAAGCAGAGATATTACACAAATTATTTTCCTCTGAGGAAGCCACAACCTCTATATTAACAAACAATTGGTTAATTTAGGAAGAAGTGCATAGGTGACTTGATAAAATAAAAGTAAATGAAGCACCTGGCACCGATGGCATGCACCCAAGAGTTCTTAAGTAGCTAAATTCAGTAATAGCCACACCATTACATTTAATGTTCACGTGGTGCCTATATTCAAAAAGGGAGCTAGATCACACCCGGGGAATTACGGACCTGTATGCCTTACTTCAATAGTGGGGAAGCTACTTGAAGTTTTAGTATGGGATAATACACTACCGACACACTTTATCACACTGCGGCCAGATCCGCAAGCCGGGAGATTTCCCGGCTTGCTAGTGGCCGCCCCTCGGCGTGCCGCGCGTCATAGACGCGCGGTCACGCGTCTTCGGGAGCGTGCGCCCCCTGCACGCGCGTCCAGGGGCTCCCCGAGGGAGCCCTGGTGTCCCGCGATTGCGGGACAGCGGCAGGGGGTTCCGGGGGACCCGGCGGACCCGGCAGCGGTAGGGAGAGCGCCCCGATCGGAGGGCGCTCTTCCGCTGCTTCGGCGCGCGCCCGTCACTCTCGGGCGCGCGCCAGGCTACTGCTGCGGCCAAGAACGGGCAAATGCTCGAATAAACTTGGCCGCAGCAGTATGCAGGATTACCTGATACATAACAAAATTATTAGTAACAGTCGTCATGGATTTATGAAGGAGAAGTTGTGTCAAACTAAACATATTAGTTTTTTTGAGGAGGTAAGTAGGAATTTAGGCCAGGGTAATGTGGTCTACTTACATTTTGCAAAGGCTTTTGATATGGTGCCACATGAGGTTAGTGTACAAAATAAAGGAATTTGGACCCCATCAAAATATTTGCACCTGGATTGAAAACTGGTTGAAGGATGGACAACAGAAAGTTGTCATAAATTAAACCTTTTCAGGTTGGGCTAAAGTTGTAAGTGGAGTACATCAAGGATCGGTACTGGGACCCCTGCTTTTTAACTTGATTATTAATGACGTTGAGGTTGGCATAGAGAGCAAAGTCTCCATCTTTGCTGATGTCACTAAATTGTGTAAGGTAGTAGAATCAGAGCAGGATGTAATCTTTCCCCAGAAGGATTTTGATAGACTGGAAGCTTGGGCAGGTATATGGCAGATGAGGTTTAATACAGATAAATGTAAGGTTATACATTTGGGGGATAAACAGGTGAATTACAAATGAAATGGGGCAAAATTAGGTCAGTCTTTGATGGAGAAGGATTTAGGAGTGCTCGTGGATAGCAGACTTAGGGCCTCATGCAGTAAGCGTTGATAAGGGATTTATCGCCATTTTATAGGCAAAATTGGGTTTGAGATTCAGTAAGCGCCGATAAGTGCTTGATTTCGCCAGGTTTCGGAGCCGATTATTTTGTTATGGCCAGTCGGCTGCCGATAAGCCTGTTTTCGCCACTGATCGCCACTTTTTTAAATCGGCTGGATTCAACAAAAAAAAACAGCTTATCGGGCCTGATCGGCACTACGAAATTGAGATGTTATGGCCAATTTCTCCCGCCAACTAAAGTTGGCAGTTTGGAGGGGAGAACGATCGCTAAGGCTGCCGGAACGGCACTTAGAAAAAAAAAATCTTCTGTACATCAATGGAGTCAATGGAGCGGGGACGTATAACAGTATAGTACTGTTTACGTTTCATTGCTCACAATACAAACGTCATTTGCATTACAGTGTGGGGGCATTCCCTGCATTGTGTCACAGCTGACGTGTATTATTTGCATAACATTATACTTTTATATGTTTGCAGCATTTGCGGGTCACATTACTCATCATGTGATGATGTGCCAAGGGAAAATACTATACTCAACTCTTAAAGGAGAACCTCACATCATATCACACATTTTACTGAACTGAGCAACAATTATTTACATGATGTTACACATGACATACATGTCACACATACACCGTATATTCATGTTCCTTTACATTACACAATGCTTGTAATGTGACACGCATCTTTAAACGTTCATGTACATCTAAATTCTCATGTTTACATCTAGTTTTGGGTCCTCCCTATTTTCATGACGTCACTTATTGGACGCTCAATCACATTGCATGTTTACATTGTAACCGTAGCATTACAAGCACTTCAACCTAACTTATACACACATGTACAGTAATTCAGCATTGGGACACCTTGTAAACTCATTCTATAGCAACTATCCTCATTACACAAATGCATGCATATGCACACGACTATTCATTGTTGTCAACATGTCACAATAACATGCCTAATTACACATGTTACACAAAACTTTTCCCACGTCAATCTCAGCCTTTTTGCCTAATTACATGACTGACTGTTGCGTTCACAAGTGTTACATGCATTGCACATGCAACTATTTATTTGCAAGCAATGTTTCTACAAAGGTTCACGTCACATCATTGCCAAATATCATCATTCCCTGCAGAATACACACAACAAATACTTATAACAAGAACTGCACACAGCTTGCCACAGAAGTACTTTATTATGTTAATGTAACACCTTGCATTTTACTATGTCACCTGACATCATCACATACCTATTTAAAGGACGCCCATTACCTGCTCATTCACAGCTACTCATTTCAAAATGTTGAGATTGTTTAGGAGACGGAGGAACATTCTTTTCTATGACATGCTTGATGATGAAGAGAATCATATAGGGCAAGGGAGGGACACACCGAGGGACAGTGACAGGGACAGTCACGCGGATACGACAGGGACAGGGAGAGGGACAGGCCGAGGGACAGGTAGAGGGACAGGAGATCAGAGAAGAAGACAGAGGAGACAAGTTGTGCCTCGTCCGCGTCTGTACAGGGAGAGAACCCTGTTAGATGGGATGAGTGAGGAGGAGATTGTAAGTCGCTATCGTTTGAGTTCAGCAGCAATCTTATCTCTTTATCAGGAGATAAGGGGAGATTTAGATTTTTTCACAGCCAGAGGTCGTGCAGTCCCTGGGCTTGTTAAAATGCTGTGCTCATTACATTATCTTGCTTCCGCGTCATACCAGACAACTGTGGGCATAGTGGGCGGGGTCTCGCAATCTACATTCTCGCGGGCCTTGACCCAGTTTCTCTATGCACTCAATAGACGCGCTAGGAATTATATTCATTTTCCTACAGAGGCGACAGAGTGGCTGGAAGTCAGGACTGGCTTTTATAATATAGCAGGGATACCATGTGTGCTGGGTGCAATCGATTGCACACATGTTGCTTTGATTGCACCTAGTCAGAGTGAGCATGTGTACCGCAATCGTAAGCACTACCATTCACTCAATGTACAGGTGGTATGTGATGCGACGATGAGGATAATGCATGTGGTACCCAAATTCCCTGGTTCCAGTCACGATTCCTCTATCCTGAGGAACTCTTCAGTCTTCCATGCGTTCGAAGAGGGACATTTTGAACATGGTTGGCTGCTGGGTGAGTACACATTTACATGTTATAACACAAAACACATTTTTATTTAGGAATGTTGGCATTGTACAATTTGATCACTAATGTCAGCTTATGTGTGCTACATTCATTATAGGTGACTCAGGATACGGAATTAGGCCGTGGCTCTTGACTCCGGTGCTAAACCCTCAAACTGAAGCAGAGGACAGGTACAATGCAGCCCATATATCTACAAGATCTGTTATAGAGAGGACATTTGGCCTACTCAAGACCAGATTTAGGTGTCTGGACAGAACTGGTGGGGCTCTTCTATACAAGCCTCAAAAAGTGTCTGATATTATCCTTGCCTGTTGCATTTTGCACAATGTTGCACTGAGGCACAATGTACAGTCAGACCTAGCTGAGCCTGTGGTAGACGACCATCCCACCCATGTAGCTGCTGAAAATGAACAAACAGCCAGTGGTGGCCAGACACGCCAGAATCTCATCAATTCATTTTTTTCTTGTAAGTAAAAACATATATGTTCCAAGTTCTACTTTTATACTTACATTATGTTATCTTAACAATAATGTTTTTTTATATACCCTTCTGGTAGGACACAGATGAATATGGGTTGCACACCTTTCTTCTCTCTGCTGTGTGCACAAAGGGATGTGGCACCGGTATGTTATTGTTGCACAGGTTATATAATCCCTCTTCAATTTTACTTTAGTTGTGTGTATGTGAATAAAACTGGGGTAACAAAGCACTAATATTTTAGCATTGTGTTGTTCCTTATGCTAACACAATACACATATTATGCCCATACTCATTCATGCTTCTAGTATGCTTACATACAATGTTATTGGTGCAGTGTAACATGTACATCCATATGATGTGTACACCAGCCTGATTTACATTTTGAATGTCATGAAATATACATGGTGTTGCACATTTAACACCAAATACACACTTTGCTGTGTTGTTTACGGTACTGAAGATGGCATGTCAATGTTTGCAATTTATATATTGTTCCTTTGCATTATAGGTATATCTCCAGTATGACTGATCATGGTATGTATATTTGCTGACATCTCTCATAAGATGTGCCTACATCAATCTTCCTATAATTATTTGTAGTAAAAACCCAACATATTGGTTTAAACACAAATGTTACATATATGTACTTTCTGTATCATGTATATGCATTTAGCTACTCTTGAGCTTTCATGTGCATTGTATTAGAAAATGATTACTCCCATTTCATCACATTTTATGTATGTTTCCTTATAAATTCCATTAATGTAATATAGAGGTGTTTGGAGACAAGGGGATAACTGTAGTTATTTCTTTACTTACGGGAGATCATTCATCACGGATGAAATTGACTGATCATAAAACTCCATGCATGAATGCCTGCAATCACAACAATGCGTACTACATCTTATATTTAGCAATGTTGGTGTTTTGTAATGCTAGGAATTAATAGTCAACATTAATTTAAATTTGTGACATGTGTATGTATAAGTCACACGTGTGTGGATGTGTCCTACATGTACCAAGTGTTAAACTGTTAACAGAGAAGACAAATTTGTCGCTAATGTTACTGTCATTTAGCATTTATAATTTACCAATATGACAATGTTGGTAATATTTTTGGAATATAAATCACGTCACTTCATCATTATCATGATGTTAATTATCAAGTATTCTCACAATTGTAACGTCAATCACGTGCACATTAGCATAGACACACTTTGTAACACAACTGTTTGTGTCTGTATCAATTTGTGTAGGATCCATGTATAACACCGACAAATGATAACACCAGCTTTATTATGGTAGCTTATATCATCATATTGACTATACTATGTATTTTTAGAACTTTTAATAAACACAGTAAACTATAGTTAGTTAGGTTAATGAAATATACACAGAAACGTACTTCATTACATGATGTTGATGTCATAATCAGAACATCATGCATTGTAGGGGACCACAACATCTGGCCAATAACATTATTTGCTACTGTCCCAAACCATTTTATCAACATACCCATGTAACAAGAGATTTTTAACAAGAAATGGCTAGTTGGTTGTAAGTGTCCTTTACATTGGGAGAAGGAGTGGCTCAGTGAGTAAAGACACACACTGGCACTGAGATTTTGAAGCAGGGGAGTCTGGTTCAATTCCCGGTGTCGGCTCCTTGTGACCTTGGGCAAGTCACTTTATCTCCCTGTGCCTCAGGCGGCAAAAAATAAATTGTAAGTTCCACGGGCCAGGGACCTCAGCCTGAAAAATGTGTCTGTAAAGCGCTGTGTACAACTAGCAGCGCTATACATGAACATGCTCATATTATAATTATTATTATTATTATTATTGTTACATAGTTTCGACAGTCATACGTTCCATTACACAATAGAATTCACAAATGTGTTAGCAGAGTGGGAATGGTTGTTATATATAAAACACACCATGCCATAAAATGATAGTAGTCATTAAAGAACACTCAATAAAAATTCATGAGGCACTATTTTGCAACATCATTATGTTAATTAAGTGCTTATGCAATATAGGCATAAGGGTATCACATTTTTAATTGTTTGTTAATAAGCGCTGCAAGCAATATAAAATTAGTTCCATATGTAGTATAGTAGTCGGTGGCTCCTCCTCACAATCATCTCATATAAAGGTAGACTCTTCTGAAATCATACATTGATCCGATTGTATATTCCCCGACATCTCTGAAATACAGCAAACACATGATGGTCAAATATGGCACCTTACTATATATGTATCCGTGACAACGCATTACACAGCTCTATATGATTGTGTACATACACACGTCACTCACTTATATGTTAGAAGTACAAGTGTACATCAGTATGTAATGTTTCTTTAAATTTGTAGCAGGCATAACTATGTATATGATGTGAACGTTGCCTGTATACTGAAAAATGTGCGCGCACATCTTAGTGTGCGCACGCACTTCACGCTTGGCTGCACTAACTGTTAGCGCATGCGCAAAACAAAGCGTACGTTGTGCGTTCAATACATCTTGAAAATACCATTAAACATAAAATCTTTATTTCAAATACAATGAATACGAAACTACATTCGTTCTAAACGAGTACATCTGTATTCTTTTTAAACAGACGTGTTTGGACAGAAAGGACGGCCGATAACAAAATGCGCAAATGCAATACGTGTGACGTCATGTTAAACCAGCGTGAAACGCACGCTAACACTCCTCCCACTCAATTAACATTCGGCTAACGCCCAGTTGACGCCTACAAACACTGAGCCGCACACATGACACACTGCAGTTACCGTTACTATAACAAAACATGACAGCCAATAGGCTTTGAGGCGCGCACGTCGCTTGGGGGCGGGACTTACATCCGTAATCCTTTTTAAGGACGCCTTGGGCCATGACAAGGGTCCCACGTCATACGTGGGGGACCCGCTTTTAAATGTTGCATGATAACAAAACAGGTATGTGTTAGAGTTATGTTAAAATGTTGCTAATATGGTTAAAGGGATAGGAAAGTACGTATATTTATTCCGTCAGCAATGTGTACTACTCTTTCAGGTTATACTATATTGTATTCGGCAACAATTTCTTTGTGATCGCTACATGTTATGCAGTCTGCAATGTTACGCTGTATCCACGCATTGAAAGGGAAAATGGTGGTTAAAAAAAAAAAAAACATTTAAACGCACAGTCAACGCATAACGGTTGTTATATTTACCATTCTTCTAGAATTAACTCTTCGTCTGGCTGCAACTGCTCGCTCCAGAAATGCAAGGCATTTTCATCCACGCTTGACCCACCCGCTGAATCCAGTATGACACACATCTCCTCCATGAAGCGCTCATAGGAATCGCCACTGCTTTCTTCAAACAATTGGTCGGGAGGTAGGTTCATTTCTTCGGGTTCCCATTCCAATGCATTTTCAGCTGAAAGGCTTGGTACATAATCATAGTACTTTTGTTGTTGTACAATGTGGGTTTCAGGAATGGAG